>NC_089261.1:32298889-32607855 GCF_963930625.1 Muntiacus reevesi | reverse complement strand
CCTGTAATTCCCTATCTGGGCTTCTGCCAGTCGCCTTTTGAATCTTTTCCATGAGCACCCAAGTGAAACCCACAGTGGTCAAAACCACGATGCCTTTTAGCAGCTGAGAAGTTGGGTAGATGGCTCTCAGAAGGACATCAGATCTCATTGTTCTATAAGCTTTTCCACCTCCCCCCAAAGCCCCCCAATAAAATGGTCTGATTCCCCCTCCCAAAAAAACTCACGATGCTAATGATACGGTTACTAGAGGACAACTTGAGGCCTCTTCTGCACATGTGCTGGGCTGGGAAATCCCTTCCATCACAAAAATGAGGGAGCTGTAGTAGGCAGCTTTGTCTTTCATCCAATCAGGATGTGCCGTTCCCATTGGTAGTTTATCTCAAAGGACCAGAATGAAACCTGCCGGTTAACCAGAGGCCCCTCTACCTCCCACCTCATTAGCAATATCTGTAGAAGTGGTTTGTGACTGCCGAGTTATCTCAGTCGTGTCCTACTCTTTGTGACCCTATTGACTGTAGCCCACCAGGCTTCTCTGCCCATGGGATTCTCCAAGTGAGAATACTGGAGTGGGTTGCCATGCCCTCCTTCAGGGGATCTTCCTGAACCAGGGATGGAACCCGCATCTCTTTTGTCTCCTGCATTGACAGTCAGGTTCTTTATCACTAGTGCCACCTGGGAAGCCCTAGAAGTGGTTTACAGAAGACCAGTAATATCATTTAGGGGACTTCCTTGGTGGTCCAGTGGCTAAGACTCCATGCTCCCAATGCCGGGCCCCAGGTTCGATCCCTGGTCAGGGAACTAGATTCCACATGCTGCAACTAAAGAGTTTGCATGCTGCAACTAAAAATCCAGCATGCAGCAATGAAGATCCTACTTGTTTCAGCTAAGATCCAGTGCAACCAAATAAATAAGTTAATTTAAAAAATGTCTTTAATATCATTTCTATCTACATGACCAGATGAATAAACACCCCGTCCATTTTATATGCACCATTTACCATCCTCTGTGCTTTTCGCTATCTTTCCCTTGTTCTTTTAAACCTGCTCATAATTTTCAGGTTTTCTGATGCTTACAGAGTTGGGCGAAATTCCTCCATCTTGTGAACATAGATGCTCTCAAACCTCAGTTTCAAGGGCAAAAGGGGAAATGGTAATATTGAACTCATAGGGTTGTCTTGAGGATGGTGTGTGTGTAAGGAACCAGCATGGATCTGATACACAGGAGAATGGCTTCCTTCCCTGTTTTGTGAAAGTGTCAAGATAACTGTAGGATGAGGCACATTCTTAAATATTTCTATTCATTCTTACCACTATCACATCAAAATAGATTAGTTCCAATCTTACTCTTTTCCATAAAATTTTGTCTAAGGGCACTGAACTCTTCGGAGACACATTATTTGCTTTCTGCTTTAAAAAACACAAACTTACTAAAAATTTTTCCTTTAAAACATTTTTTGCCTTCTATCTTCCTGATAGTAGTCAAACCACTTTAAACATTATGAGTTTGGAAAGGCATCAGCTTTTAGTGGTTTTGAATTTATCATCTGGTACATCATTTCTCATCAGTGTTATCAAGTTCCATGATTGAAGTGTTTCCCCAAACATTCAGTAATGGGGCAGAAAGGTGTACTGCTCAGATGGGATATTTGAAGACTACGAAATAAAAATCCAAGTGTCCCTGTAGCTAGGATGTTTTGAAGTTAATAGTCAGAAGGAAAGGTTTTGTTCAGCATTGTATTCGCATTTTTCTTGAAATTCACTTTATCCCAAATTAAATGGTCCCATTGATATTTGAAGAAGAAGAAATACCCTTTTCTGACCACTTTGGTTTATAGTCTTTAATTGGACCACATGTTTATTGAATCAGTAAATCAATAAATCATTTTGGAGCACTGTCCTTTCTATCAAGCAGCTTCTAGTGTAGAGGGGGAAATAGACACATCTCTAATACTAACACACAGCCAGATGAGTGATACAGCCACGCTGGGTATTATCCGTTTAACAGGGGTGAGGAGAAGAGGTGGATGGGACAGGGGAAACATTCTGTAGAGGAGTCTGAAAAAGTGAGATTAGATAGCAAAGGATGAGCAGGGATGCAGGGAAGGAGTGTTTCATCAAGAAGAGCAGGCATCAAAGCCCGGCTTCAAATGGTGCAGTGAGTGTTGCAGTGCTGCTAGATCCTAACATCCAGGGACAGGTGAGACCAGAGGAGTTAGGAGTCAGACCAGGACCAGTTCATGCTTGCATTCTGGCCTTTAGAGCATCCCCAAGAAGAGATTTACATTTTACCCATTCATCCTTCTACACAATACCCAGAGTGATGAAGTAAGGTTTACATTTCGAGCAGAGGGTGGGCATAGGGGGAATCAGCGGAGACAGGGGGACAGCCAGGCATCTATGAGAGGAGGATGGTGATTAAGGGGAACAAGAGGGAAAGACGGTTCCAGGATTATCACGGAGTGCAGATTTGGCAGAACTTAAGTATCGGATGTGGGGGGTGAACATAATGATGGAAGCAGTGGCAGCTTTCAATTTCCAGTTTGTGTGACTAATTGGATGGATAGTGGACTGACTGAGACCACTGCTATATTTAGCTTCCAAAATGCTATCATGAGATGGACTTCACACATCCAGATGAACTACCTTGGAGCATACGACCATACATTTGGCAAAAAAAACCTTTCTTTTCTAGCCTCTGCAGCAAAATAGAAAGATGGCAGAGTTTAAACAGAACAGAGCTGTTGTTTTCTGTCTAGCAGCCTAAAGGCTAACTCATTAAAATTCAAAGAAGAATTACATGGTGGGCGGCAGAACAAATGTTTTCTTCCCTGAGCAGAACTAAGGGACAGTTCCTCTGAGAATCTAAGCCGCTCTTTGCAGCTGTTCGGCAAGACATGATTCAGGCGTCACCTCCTCCTCGAAAGCCGCCACGACACAAACCAGCCCTTTCTCTGGCTTAGACACATATGGTGACAAGAAAAACAGGAAAGCAGCGCTGGTGTCACACTTGGCTTGACTTTGAAAACACGTGCATCTCTTACCTACAAGGTGCGTGCGTGCATGCTAAGTCACTTCAGTCACGACAGTCATGTCACTTTGCGACCCCATGGACTGTAGCCCACCAGACTCCTCTGTCCTTGAGATTCTCCAGGCAAGAACACTGGAGTGGATTGCCATTTCCTACTCCAGTAGATCTTCATGACCCAGGGATCAAACCCACGTCTCTTGGGTCTCTTGCATCGGCAGGTGGGTCCTTTACTACTGGCGCCACCTGGAAATCCCCCATCTACAAGGTATATACCTTATTATCTTATTTCTTATTTATAAAATAAATTAATTTATATATAAAATGGGGAAAAAAAACTAAATATGTACCCAGTTGATAGTTAAACCCAAGGAAAGAAACACTCCCAGGGGCTCCTTTATTTTAATTTTTGATTTTAATTAGTTTATTTTTGGCTGTGCTGGATCTTTGCCACTGTGCGTGGGCTTTCTCTGGTTGTGGCCAGCAGGGGCTACTCTCTAGTTTCAGTGCAAGGGCTTCTCACTGATGTGACTTCTCTCGTCTCAGAGCAAGGGCTCTAGGTGCACAGGCTTCAGTAGTTGTAGCACATGGGCTCAGTAGCTGGGATGCATGGCCTTAGCTGTTCCACAGCATGTGGAATCTTCCCAGACCAGGGATCGAACCCTGCTCACATTAGCAGGCAGATTCTTAATCACTGGACCACCAGCAAAGTCCTTCCCAGGGATTTTAAAGCATGGTTATTTGAGTACAAATCTGAGGACAAAATGAACTGCAAAAAGCTTGGCAGGTGTGTTAGCTGTGTGACCCTGATTTTGTTGTGGGTGTGCTGTGGGTAAAAGTGAGCGGGCAATAATGCGGTGTTCTTAGTCAGTTGTTCCTGCTATGGTTGAGACCAGGATTCATGGAGTGGGAAAGAGGAAATGCAGATATTAAGATAAAACAAACCCTGAGTTTGACTGGAAGATGTCTTTGTACATGTGTGTATGATTATGTGTGTGTGCATACGTACTTTTTCTTAGTTCCACTCACTATGAAGGCCTGAACATGGGAACCAGCCAGGAGTAGTGAGCTCCTCTGGTGAATGAATGGTCTCTACCATTCAAACACTAAGTACTGGAAACCACCAAAAGGAACTGGAGCTTCTTGGATCTGGAGAAGGAAATGGAAAAATGAGCCTGGCACCTCATGCTGCGCCAGACAAGGAAGTGCTCTGGGACCCGTGCAGTCCTGAGAACTGGGGCCAGGCGCTGAGACAGGCTGGGACCTGGACCCCGTGCTGCAGGGCCTGTGCCAGGACACACCTCTCCCCAAGGTACAATATATGGAGAAACTATATGGGACTAAAGTAACAGTGTGCATGTGCACTTGTGGCAAATTCTGGACCAAAAGGTACAAAGACTAAGAGACTCAACTTCCATTTCTGAGGAGCCAGGAGCAAAAACTGGGTGTCGGGAGCAAAAGCAGGGTCCTGTGCATGCCCCTTGTACATAATGCCACTTAAGGGGTGGGTAAACCACCTAAGCCACCCCTCCACCTCGACCCCTGGACAGACCCCTACTGTCACCCCACATAAGGAAAGAGCTTGATGCCCGTCTCCCCACCCACTGTGAGCCAGCAAGGGAATCTGTTACTTGTTCCTGCTGCTGCAATAGAGGCCTCAATAAAGCCTTGCCTGAAATTCTTGTCTGGCCTCTAATCAATTTCTATTGATTGGGGAAGTCCAAGATCCCTAGTCTGTATTATCTTGAAGAGCCTCCCTTGGCCGAAAATGCAGCAGTTTGAGGGAAAGGTAATAACCACAATGGATTACTATCCATCACACTTTCATACACACAGATGTGAACATTCATGAGTTCAAAGTGTCACTGAGAAAACCACAACAAACTGATCACACTGGAGGATTTCAGTGAAGCAACTTATTATTTTGAAAATGAGTAAATAGAAAGAATCAAATATTAATTCTGCCTTTCCAACAAAACTACAAACCAAAGAGAAGATGAAGCAACTTTAAAAAACACAAAAGAATCTAGCTAATATATGAAGAAGGAACAATAGAATTAGGATATATCACCACTTTGCAAACTCAAATTAATGAATCTAGGCATTGATCATAAGTGCCTGCCAAGGCCACAAAAAGATAAATAATCTGATTTTATGTACCTCTTGAAGGAAGGGTTCACATGAAAAGTTATTATGGGTTGAAATTGCTCACCCCTAAAATTTCCATGTTGGAATCCTAACCCCCAGTACCTCAGAATGTGACTTTGAAGAGAGAGATGTCAAAGAGGTGATTAAGCTACAATAAAGTCATTGGGTTAGCCCCTGATCCAATCTGACTGGTGTCTCTATAAGCAGGAGATGTGAACACAGACAGACCCAGAGGAAAGGTCTTGGGAAGATACAGGGAGAAGACGGCCATCTACACACCTAGAAGGGCAGCCTCAGGAGAAACCAGCCCTGCCGTCTCCCGGATCTTGGACATCCAGCCCTACAATGGTGAACAGAATATTTCTGCTGTTCAGCCACCCATCTGTGGCACTGGGTGATGGCAGCTCTAACAAATCAGTGCACTAGTCTTGCCCCAAAGTCCAGCCTTAGATCAAGCCTGTAAATCCAACCAACAACGGAAGGGGAATAAGATGACAGCAGAAAATATTAAATGACCATATGAAGATGTCAGGTGTAGGAAATTTCATAGGACAAATGGAAATTTTTATAGAAACAAAATGTGTTTATTCAACAAATAGTGAGGAGAAGTACGAGGAGGAGGAGGAGAAAAGAGATGAAAGAGAACCTATGAATTAAAGAAAATATACAGAACTTCAGCAATTGCAGGTGTGAAACTTATTTGGATTCTGTTTCTATAACAAATGGGCTGTTAAAAAATTATAACATTGAGGAGACAACCAGAATTTTCAATGCTGAACATTTTTTGAAATTATTAAGACCTTAGGAGAAATAATGGCATTGTGATTATGTTAAGAAAAAGTTTTTACATCTTTCAGAGTTGCTGTCTTGGTTGAGGGGGTGGAGGATTAATTGGAAGAATTGAGGTTTAATACAATTAGCTATAAATTGATGAGTGTTTGAAGGTGGTGAAGGGTACTTGGGAATCTTTGAACTATTTGGTCTAATTGTATGTATCCTTAAGTTCCAAAGTAACTAAAGCAAAATTATATCAAATTTATCCTTAGTTAATGAAGGTCAGGCTTCACCATCTGGATATATA
This sequence comes from Muntiacus reevesi, assembly GCF_963930625.1. Taxonomy (NCBI): domain Eukaryota; kingdom Metazoa; phylum Chordata; class Mammalia; order Artiodactyla; family Cervidae; genus Muntiacus; species Muntiacus reevesi. The sequence goes on along the minus strand of NC_089261.1, from coordinate 32,601,602 downwards.
AACTTGTCCAAAACTAAATTGCACCAATACTGTTATAGCCTCCCAAGCAGCCTTCCCCAGGAAGGCTGCCAAGCAGCAGAAGTACATGTTGCTGCCTTTTCTTCCCCTTGTGGTTTTCTGATTCTGACACAAACAAGCATCACCCAGGAAGTACCAGCCTGGAGAGATGCCTTGCGCTGCTGAAACAGGCAGGACTTCCTGGGTGTCCTACAGAAAATCGTCCATACCTGCAGCAACATCAGGGATCCCATCCAGCATTCCTCACAGGTGACCCTAGAATGGCCTAACACGCTGCTTTGCTGAAAGGTTTTGGATGGCTGCCTCTAAGGCTGTGAGCACGAGTGATGGTCACTTTATATAAATTATTTAAAATACTGAACGAAAATGAATAAACACCTCTGAGTAGGTCCACATCATGGACAAACACTTGGCAACAGGAACCTTGTGGAGTGTGTTGTTCGGCACAAGAAGACAACATGCTTGATTTTGATTGTGTGGCCCGTGTGCCTGGAAACCCAGCTGGCACCCATAACGACAGCCAGCCACGTGCTGGTGACATCACTGTGGCAAAGACAGAATTTTTCACATTCTGGAGCTTGGAGAAGACAATCTGGCAAAATAATGAAAAAATGTTTGTCCACTTAGGGTCATGAGAGACCTCTCTTGTTCCAATTAATTCTTTACTCCAGCTTAGTGGTAGAATATTTAACACGCCTTTGGGGGTAAAGTACTTGTGTTTCCTATGGAATAAAAGCAGTAAGTCAAACCAAAATAACCAGAATTTGAGGTTGGAAGCATATGGTGTGTATAATTTTACAGAATTGCACAAGACTTACATGCTCTTTTTCCTGAAGAGAGCCCAAGAGAGTGGATTTTTTTTTTCCTACCTAAAGGAAAACAAATATTCTTACATTTAGTTATCTCTTTCTGTCTTTTAAAAATAGTATTCAAGCAATGTTCCTATGTCTGAAATTATGCTGGCAATCTGGGGACACACCTCTTGTGTTCTCCCCAACATTTCTTTGGGAAGCAATTTCATTTTCATCCTTGAGACAGTATATTTCATGCTAATGTGAATCTCATAGTCTTGTTTATAAATGTAAGTAATCCTAGCTACTTTGCAAAATAATTTGTGCCTGGGAGAGAGGGGACATGTATATACCTGTGGCTTATTCATGTTGATGTATGGCAAAGGCCAAGACGATACTGTAAAGCAATTATGCTCCAGTTAAAACATAATAATTTAAAAAAGAATAAAAGATTTAAACAGGCTAAAAATATATCTTATACATTTCATCATGCTTGAATATTAACACTAGAAGTTTATTGTAGTCAAATAACCTCTTAGTAGCCATTGACAGGTATGGTGGTAAATAAGCAACTGTATATTTGTGCACTGATGTTTTGGTGTGTATCCGTCTTGCATAGACTGTTAGCCTTCTGTGTGGGACATTGTTGTACACATACTAATGTCTGTTCAAAAAGCTTGGGCTCAGACTCTTGTTTGAAGATAGGACCAATCGTCCAGGTGGCATTTGCATCTGTAAGGCTGTCCGTCACCTCACATCATCCTGATCACTCAGTTACATTTAACCTTGGACTTTTATTGTAAACTGGTTAAGTTGCTACTCAGGGGTAGAAGCTTGATTTTCCCAGCATCTTGAAGGCAGACTATTAAATGAGTAAACTTGGCACATGTCTTCTAGACAAGTCTTTTTAAGCAGCTCTGGGTATGAATTACTAAGAATTTGCTTTTTAAATAAGTCTCTCTTTCCACTCAACAAGAATCTCCTGGGCAACAACCAACCTAGGATAAATTCCATTTGCATTAAAAGTTTTCTCTATTAAGAATTGCTAAATATAGCCATGCACTCTCTTTGTTTGTCCAAATATGAAACATCAAGATAATTTCATGTTTTTCAATCATCTCCATGACAGCTGTTGATCCAGGTTCAAGTAAGTGTTACCCCAGAGGATTAAGACAGCTTTTCCTGAAAGCAAGACACAACATCCTCATGTATGATTCTCTAGGGCCTCACATATGATTCTCTAGGACTTCATGTGTGATTCTATTGGACTTCATGTATGATTCCGTAGGGCAGAGAGACAAGGATGGTCAATGGGTAAGAAATAAGTTCCGACAGCTAACTGATGACATAGCTAACATTGAGCTGCAGCCCCCCGGTCTCCCAAGGTCTGCCTCCGTAGTATCACCCCTTCAAGATAACTTCTCCTGGCAAGATCCAGGGGATTTCCGCTCTATATGACCTCTTCCAACTGTAGACCCTGCAGGACATTGTTGTCTGTCTCTGAAGTCGTAGGACACATGTGGCCACCTTAGTTGGGAGCAACACTCTCTCTATCAATGCGGAAGGGCAGTTTAGAAGAGCAAAACACAATTTTAAGCATCTTTAAAGCTCTAATTGTAATTCCTTGGCAGATTCTGACTTTGTGCTGTGCTATGCTTAGTTACTCAGTCATGTCTGACTCGTTGCAACCCCCATGGACTGTAGCCCACCAGACTCCTCTGTCCATGGGATTCTCCAGGCAACTCAACTCCAGGAGTGAGTTGCCATTCACTTCTCCAGGGGATCACCCAAGGATCAAACCCAGATCTTCCACCTTGCAGGCAGATTCTTTACCGTCTGATCCATCAGGGCCATTCGAGATCTTTAAATCACTGGGGTCTTGTTTTCCTGCAAATGTCCTATGGAAAGACTGTTCTCCAAGAAGAGATCCTGCTGAACGGTTTCTAAATGTTTCTCAAAAATTTCCATGTGCCACCAACGGCTTTTGAGTACTTCCAGAAATGGAAAGGTGCAGAAATCAATGACCCTGCAAGAAAGTACACAATTAAGCAAACTAGCTTGCTGGGAAAACAGGTAGTCATGCTTTTAAGCCACTGTACATATACGGCCTAGGCCTCTACATGGGCTAGAAATGCACAGAGCTACATCACTTTATGATGCTACAAGGAAAATGCTAAGCCTGACAGGGAAGTTTCCACATCTTTCTGTATTAAAATTCAAGTGAATAACTGTCTCCCGGGTATATATGAGGCAACCAGATTGACTCACCAGGACTTAAACAGCCATTTATTTCCTTAACTTTGGAATGGAAAAGACCATCAGTTTACCACTTATTAAAACTATTTTTATTCAACCAGAGGGAACCCAGAAGATGTCCAAACAGTAGAAAAAGCTTTGCTCCTGGACAAGACTGATGCCCAGTGGTCAGTCTCCAGAAGAACCGGCTGCTTTGATCAATTTAAGTCAACATATTAGTTCAAGCTGGTTATTTGGCCAACAGACTGAGAATTCATTGAACTGTTGGATCATGAATCAAAGTGACTGCCTGGGAGTCTCCTGTGGGCCCAACTCAGACAAAAGGGCGGGAACCCAGGAGCCTAAGCAGAGCACCGTCCTCACAGGGCCCCTCTTCAGCCACCCAGAGTGTTTATTCTGGCACAAGTGTCAACATGAAAGTTCAGTTTGTCCCATTGGTTCTAGACAGTTATATAAGCAAGTCCCAGGCAGTCATTTTTTAACCCAGTACTGGAATCTATTTTATCTTCATGCCCCATTTCTCTCCTGTCCAGCCTGCTAGGAAATTTTTGATCATTCCACATATAATCAACAGTTTTTAAGGAGAATGTAGACATCTTTTATTATTAAAAATATTACATACTCACAGTTTTTAAAAAGTCAAAATAACACAAGAGCATGTGAACTTGAATCCCACCCTCCATCCATGCAGTCATAGGCTTCCCGGCTGGAGGTGGCGACAGAATATTTTTTGGTACCTTGTTCAGTTCAGTCGCTCAATCATGTCTGACTCTCTGTGACCCCCATGGACTGCAACATGCCAGGCTTCCCTGTCCATCACCAACTGCCAGAGCTTGCTCAAACTCATGTCCATTGAGTCTGTCATGCCAGCTTGCTCAAACTCATGTCCAGTGAGTCGGTCATGTCATCCAACCATCTTATCCTCTGTCATCCTCTTCTCCTCCTGCCTTCAATCTTTCCCAGCATCAGGGTATTTTTCAATGAGTCAGTTCTTCCTATCAGGTGGCCAAAGTATTGCAGCTTAAGCTTCAGCATCAGTCCTTCCAATGAATATTCAGGACTGATTTCCTTTAGGATGGACTGGTTGGATCTCCTTGCAGTCCAAGGGACTCTCAAGAGTCTTCTCCAACACCACAGTTCAAAAGCATCAATTCTTCGGCGCTCAGCTTTCTTTATAGTCCAACTCTCACATCCGTACATGACTGCTGGAAAAAATAGCTTTGACTAGACGGACCTTTGTTGGCAAAGTAACGTCTCTGTCTTTTAATATGCTGTCTAGGTTGGTCAGAACTTTCCTTTCAAGGAGTAAGCGACTTTTAATTTCTTGGCTGAAACCACCATCTGCAGTGATTTTGGAGTCCAAAAAAATAATGTCAGCCACTGTTTCCACTGTTTCCCCATCTATTTGCCATGAAGTGATGGGACTGAATGTCATGATATTAGTTTTCTAAATGTTGAGCTTTAAGCCAACTTTTTCACTCTCTTCTTTCACATTCATCAAGAGGCCCTTTAGTAGTTCTTCACTCTCTGCCATAAGGGTGGTGTCATCTGCATATCTGAGGTTATTGGTATTCTCCCGGCAATCTTGATTCCAGCTTGTGCTTCTTCCAGCCCAGCGTTTCTCATGATGTACTCTGCATAGAAGTTAAATAAGCAGGGTGACAATATATAGCCTTGATATACTCCTTTTCCTATTTGGAACCAGTTTGTCGTTCCATGTCCAGTTCTAACTGTTGCTTCCTGACCTGCATACAGGTTTCTCAAGAGGCAGGTCAGGTGGTCTGGTATTCCCATCTCTGTAAGAATTTTCCACAGTTTATGGTGATCCACATAGTCAAAGGCTTTGGCATAATCAATAAAGCAGAAATAGATGTTTTTTTGAACTCTCTTGCTTTTTTGATGATCTAGCAGATATTGGTAATTTGATCTCTGGTTCCTCTGCCTTTTTAAAATCCAGCTTGAACATCTGGAAGTTCACGGTTAAAAGCCTGTTAAAGCCTCACTTGAAGAATTTTGAGCATTACTTTGCTAGTGTGTGAGATGAGTGCCATTGTGTGGTAGTTTGAACATTCTTTGGCATTGCCTTTCTTTGGGATTGGAATGAAAACGAACCTTTTCCAGTCCTGTGGCCACTGCTGAGTTTTCCAAATTTGCTGGCATGTTGAATGCATCACTTTAACAGCATCATCTTTTAGGATTTGAAATAGCTCAGCTGGAATTCCATCACCTCCACTAGCTTTGTTCACAGTGATGCTACAAGGAAAATGCTAAGACCCACTTGACTTCACATACCAGAATGTCTGGCTCTAGTTGAGTGATCACACCCTTGTGATTATCTGGGTCATGAAGATCTTTTTGTGTAGTTCTTCTGTGTATTCTTGCCACCTCTTCTTAATATCTTCTGCTTCTGTTAGGTCCATACCATTTCTGTCCTTTATTGAGCCCATGTTTGCATGAAATATTCCCTTGGTATCTCTAATTTTCTTGAAGAGATCTCTAGTGTTTCCCATTCTATTGTTTTCCTCTATTTCTTTGCAAGGATCACTTAGGAAGTTTTTTTTTTTGTTTTTTTTTGTTTTTTTTTTTTTTTTTTATCTCTCCTTGCTATTCTTTGGATCTCTGAATTCTAATGGATCTATCTTTCCTTTTCTCCTTTGCCTTCCACTTCTCTTCTTTTATCAACAAATAATTTGGAAGGCCTCCTCAGACAGCCATTTGGCCTTTTTACCTTGATAGCAGCAAGCAAACTGGACTGGAAATGTAGTCTATGCCAGGAACTCTGCTGGATGCTGAAGACACAAAAAGTAGGACAGGGTTCCTTCCCTTCAGGAAGTCAAGTAGACGTGAACAGTGTTGAACGTCAGATAGCCAATCAGGAATGCTCCATAGGAGAAGTAGCACAGCTGCCTTTTTTTTTTTAAGGCTGGGTGGGGAATCAATGGGCTTCCCCAATGACTCAGCAGTAAAGAATCTGACTGCAATGGGGGAGTCCCAGGAGATACACGTTCAATCCCTGGGTTGAATGAAGGAATGGAAACTTGCCGTGATAATCCCATGTATTTAGAAGCTTGGCGGGCTACAGTCCATGGGGCCTCAAAGAGTTGAACATAACTGAATCGACTTAGCACACACACATGGGTAATCAACAGAAGAGCATGGAGTTGGAGCCAGGGAAGGAATTCCAGCCAGAAGGAATTACATAAGCAAAGGCTGGGAGGGGTGAAACTTCCTGGTGCACCCAGGGATGAGAGCTTGTCTCATGTGGCTAGGGCACAGGGCATTGGTTTGGGCTGAGGTGGGAGGTGAAACTGGGTTGCAGTACAGGGGCCACTGGTGCAATATTTCAAATTCCAGGTGAAAGATTTTATGCTTAATTCTGTAGGTGACAATGTATTGTTTTAAATTTTTAAGTAAGGAAGTGATATCATTAGGCCTAACACAGAGTTAGAAAGAATACAAGGTATGTAATAGCTGTAGAAAACTGTTTGCTGAGTGGGTGGAGCAGAGGAGAGAGCCCAAAGGAAGGAAGACAGGTTAAGTAAACTTGGAATAATCACAATGATGGGAGCCAGAGTGAGATATGGGGATGGTGAGACAGTTTAGAGAAAGATTCTGTGAGGCTTGGCAACCAAGTAAATGTGGGTGGATGGGGGCGATGTGAAAGTCCTGGGCAATTCTGATGTGCCTTATTTGGGTGTCTGTGGGTATGCTTATGTCACTGACTGAAAAAGGGAATGCAGGAAGGAGAAGGTATTTAGGGGAAGAGAGAAAACAGAGAGATGAGAAGATGAGTTGAGAGACAACATCCTATAATAATAATATAAAAGGCCAACATTTTATTGAATTCTTACTATTGAATTTTTGTAAGTATTAACTCACTTCGTCCTTACAAAGAGTAGATGTTTTAATGTTATCCCCATTTTACAGATGAGGTAATTCTGTACATTTAGAATCAGAAAACTCTGAGTTCAAATCCCAGCTCTACTGTTTTTTTTAACTGTTTGATCTTGGATAAATACTTAGTCTAACCTCAGATGTAAAAGGCAAGAAATGATATTTATCACTGGAGTATAACAAAAATGAGAGAGAGGTAATACATATCAAACAACTAGCACAGTACCCGGAACCTCATATGTCTCAATACATGCATAAATTATCATTATTATAATAAGATTCCTGGTACCATGTTCAGTGAGAAGTTGGGAATTTGCACTTAGATTTTTCGAGCTGAAGGTAAATAATGTGCACATGAGTATATTGATGTTGGTTGGCTCATCAGATATAAAGGCTATTTCCTAGTTTGGTGCTTGGTGTTCATGTACCGGGAAGACGAGAACCAGAATGGAATCCTGGTGAATACCAGTGATAAAGGAGCAAAAAGAATAAAAGATTTTTCCAGAAGAAAGGTAGATGAAGTAATATGAGAAGTAAGAGGAGAAGCATAAAGAGAAGAGCTTTGAAAGCCCAGTAAGAAGTCAGAAGGAAGACAGTGTCAACAATCACAAATGCTTCTGGGAAGATAGCAGATGCACAGGAGGCTGCTGTCAACTGGGGGTCACAACCATCATGAAGAAATAGCAGCCACACAAAACAGACTGCAGGATTTGGAGTGGGGGCAAATGAAGAAGTGGAAACGGAAGGCACAGACAGTTTTTCTTTAAATAGTGAGCCTCCATTTCATTTTAAAATAATTCAGTTTGGAAAGCGCTTCAGGAATGGTGCAGTAAGGACCTCCAAAAATATATTTCCTCCATGAAAGAAAAGTAGTGGCAAAAAATCATCAAGATCGCATTTTTAAAAACATTGGAAATGAATAAGCAAATAACTCATGGAACACGTATTTAAGAAACATGGTTAAATCTTAGAAAGAAACATGATGGTTGTGGCATTTTAAATTTTAGTTGATTGCTCTATTACCATTCTCTCTTTCCAGCTTCAAAGTATCCTTGAAAAAACCAATAGCCTCCCAACTCTGTGAAAACTATCAGACAACCAGTCACTGGACGGGAAGCAAAAGTTTGGAGCTGCTTGAAAAGTTTCCTACTCAGAGAAATGTTATATACAATCTTTTTTTTTTTTTAAACTGGCTGGTTCAAATCCCAACTCCAGTTCTTTATTTTTTTAATTTTAAAATTTTTATACAATTTTTAAAGGTTACTTTCCACTTAGAGTTATTACAAAGTATTGGCTGTATTCCTTATATTGTACAATATATCCTTGAGCCTATCTTATATCCTGTAGTTTGTACCTCCCCCTTCCTTGCCTCTCTATTGCCCCCAACCACTGGTAACCACTCGTTTGTTCTATATATCTGTAAATCTGCTTCTTTTGTTATACTCACATTTGTCGTATTTTTTAGACTCCACATATAAGTGATATCAGACAGTATCTGTCTTTCTGTCTGATTTATTTCACTTAACATAAGGCCATCCATGTTGGTACAAATGGCAAAATTTTGTTCTTTTTTAATAGGTGAGTAATATTTAATTGTGTATATATGTACATATATACATATACACCGCTTCTTTATCCATTCATCTGTCAGTGGACACTTAGTTTGCTTCTGTATCTTGGCAGTTGTAAACAATACTGCAATGAACATTGGGGTGTATGTATATTTTTTAATCGTTTTTTTTTTTTTTTTCAGATATAGACCCAGAAATGGAATTTCTGGGTCATACGGTAGTTTTAGTTTCTTGAGAAATCTCCATACTGTTTTCCACAATAGCCTCACCAGTTTAAATTCCTACCAAGAGTGTGCCAGCTTCCCTTTTCTCCATGTCCTCTCCAGTATTTGCTATTTCTGCTCATTTTAATGATGGCCATTCTGACAGGTATGAGGTGATATCTCACTGTGGTTTTGATTTGCATTTTCCTGAGGATTAGCAACATTGAGCATCTTTTCATGTGCCTTTTGGCCATCAGTATTTCTTCTTTAAGAAAAAAATGCCTATTTAGGTCTTCTGCCCACTCTTAAATCTCATTCTTTGATTTTTTAACAGTACTGAGTTGTATGAGCTATTTATATACATTGGCTATTAATCTCTTATTGTTCATATCATTTGAAAATATCTTCTCCCATTCAGTAGATTGTCTTTTTGTTTTGTTTTATGATCTGTCTTAAAATTCCCTGGAAACATCCCATTCTCAGGACTTGTCATTATTTGGCCTGACTGTGTGAGCAGCTCTATCTCACAGGCATTCACAGGCACTCATCCAAGGCAATAATCATTTAATGTCACAGCTGCCTGAAGTGGGGAGGAGGGCTACACCAACTGGGGCAAACAAGAAGCTGATCAAAAATCTTTAAGGGAAAAACTGGGAAAAGAGATGTTGCTGCTGCTAAGTCGCTTCAGTCGTGTCCAACTCTGTGCGACCCTATAGATGGCAGCCCACCAGGCTCCCCCATCCCTGGGATTCTCCAGGCAAGAACACTGGAGTGGGTTGCCATTTCCTTCTCCAATGCATGAAAGTGAAAAGTGAAAGTGAAGTCGCTCAGTCGTGTCCAACTCTCAGCGACCCCATGGACTGCAGCCTACCAGGCTGCTCCGTCCATGAGATTTTCCAGGCAAGAGTACTGGAGTGGGGTGCCATTGCCTTCTCCTGAGATGTCGCTAGGGGATTTCAAAAAGCTGTAACATATTCCTAGAAATCTAGAAGGCAATGCACATGCCCAGGAAAGACCCCAGTATGTCCTAATTGCTCACCTTTGGCTGACTTTGAAAGCTCCATGAGGGCAGGAAATGAAGACTAGGGCAGAGTTGTAAGCTGCCTACTAGGACATTGAAGATATGCCCACACACTCATAAAGGCCAAAAAACACACTGATTTGAGGCACTGAAGGAAATTTCTTTCTAATCTCTAGCTGACCACTAAGCTAAGCAAGCAGAAAATTCAGGAGGCATGCATGACAGTTTTAAAAAGTAGTCTAGGAAAGTCACTAAACAACAGCAATGTCACCACCACTACCACCAAGAAACAAACAAAACAGAACAAACGAAATCCGAGCAGCAACAGCAAGCCCTGGAGAGAGGGAGGAAATCTCATTTCCAGAATTAGCACACTGCACTATCTCAAATGCCAAATTTTCAACAAAAAATTATGAGACAAACAAGGAACAGGAAACTATGGCTAACACTCAGGGGGGAAAGCAGTCAGTAGAAACTGTGTTCAAGGAAGCACAGATATAAGTGTAATTAAGTCAACTGTTACAAATATGTTCAAAATACTAAGAGAAAGTGCTTCAGTAGGTGGGTTAGGTGTGGCAGAGGATAGAATAGAACATGAGTGTGACTGAGCTTAACACGCAGGTGAGTGCTAACCAGGGAAGAGACCAGGGCATGACTCAAGGTCCCTAAGAACAGACAGGGCTTCCCAGGTGGCGCTAGTGGTAAAGAACTTGCTTGTCAATGCAGGAGACATACGAGATGCAGGTTTGATTCCTGGGTTGGGAAGATCCCCTGAAGGAGGAAATGGCAACCCACTCTAGTATTCTTGCCTAGAGAATCCCATGGACGGAGGCGTCTGGCAGGCTGGTTCATAGGTTCCCAAAGAGTCAGACAAGACCGAAGTGACTTAGCGCAGCTCACAAGAGCAGACAACAGCATCCAGGCTCAAATGGTACCTTGTTTACCTACCTCAAGAGGAGACAGTACACAAATATTCATCTCTTCCCTTTGTAACAGCCCTCCATAGCTGGTGGGTCCGCTCAGCAGCTGCCATGGCCAGTGAGCTGCATTCTTCTCACTTGGTGCCATAGAAGAAGGACACCAACTCTTACTCCTTAGAGTCTGAAATAGACAAAGTTGGGGATGTCCCTGACACATGCATTGCCAAGCAGTTCTGAGAAAGTTTCACATGCTCAAGATTAAGGGAACAGGCAGTACTGACTGTGCTCTGAACTCTGTGCATCCAGGATGACTTGTGAGCTTGCCAGCATGTCCTTCACTGAGCACAAGGAATTTCTTGGGAACACAAAGGAAGTGTTGGACTGAACTTGGACGCTACCCTCACAGAAACCATGTTCAAAAATTTAAAGGAAATCATGAGAACAAGGTTTTGCCAATGAGAGAATATCAATAAAGAGATAAAAACTGTACATATAAAAATAGAAATTCTGAAATTGAAAAGTACAGTAACTAAAATTTAAAAATTCCTTATGGGAGCTTAATAGCAGATCTGAGCTGTCAGAAAAGAATTGATAAATTTGAATATAGGTCAACTAGGTTTATATGACCTGAGGAAAAGAAAGAATAAAAGACTTTTAAGAAAATGAACAAGGAAGAGAGTTCTGAGACTGTATCAACATAGCATAATGAGAATCCCAGAAGGATAGGAGACAGAAAGGAAGGGGCAGAAAGAGTATTTGAAGAAATTAATGGCCAGAAGCTTCCCAAATTTGATAAAAAACAATAATTGACATATTTAAGAAACTCAATAAACTTCAAGTAATATAAACTCAGAGACCGGGCAAAGACTAAGAGAGAATCTTGAAAGTAGCAGGAGAAAAATGAGCCATTGTATACACGGATCTTCGAAATTAACAGTTAAATTCTGAGCATAAATAATGGGAGCCAGAAGGTAATAGAATGACATATGCAATGTGCTGAAAGAAAAAAATGTCTGCCAAAAATTCTATACTCAGAAAAACTATCCTTCAAAAATGAAGGAGAAATTAAGGCACTCCTGACAAACAAAAACTGAGAGATTTTTTGTCACTAGCAGATCTGCCCTACGCCAAATGCTAAAAAAAGTCTTTCAGGTTGAAATGAAAGGGCAATAAACAGCAATTGAAATCCATAAAAGAATTAACAAGCAACGGTAAAGATAAACTATATAGGTAAATTTAAAAGTCAGTATTAGTGCATTTTGCCTTTTAACTTTTTTTCTCTATGATTTAAAAGACAACTGCATAGAACAATAATTATACAATTTTGTTGATGGGCTTATAATTTAGAAAGATGCAAATTTTATGATAATAGTACAAACAAGGAGGAAGAGCATGGAGCTATGTTGAAACAAAGTTCTTGTATATGATTGAAATTAGGTTGGAATTAATTGAAACTAGGTTATTTTAAATTAAGATATTAATTAAATCCCCATGCCAACCACTAAAAAAAAAATCCCTCAGAAACATACAATAAAGGCATAACAAAGGAATTAAAATAGCATACTAGAAAATACACATTCACCTCAAAAGAAAACAGTAATGGAGAAATAGAGAAACAAAAACAACATTAGGCATATAGAAAACAAATAACAAAATAACATAAAAATCCTACTTTATCAATAATTACAGTGAGTGTAAATGGGCCAGTCAAAAGGTAGAGATTGGCAAAAAAAATGATCCAAACATATAATATATATCCAAGTATAAACAGAAGCACTTTAGATATAAAAATGCATATAAATCAGAAGTTTAAAAAATGGAAAAAAGGTGTATCATGCAAATAGTAAACAAAGAGAGTTGGAATTGATATCCTAATATTAGACAAAGTAGACTTTAAGACAAAAATTGTTACAAGAGACAAAGAAAGATGGTTTATGATGATGAAAGGGCCTTAATGTCTTCCATGACATAAAAACTATAAGCAAATATGCATCTACAACAAAGCCAAAAAAAGAAAAAAAAGAGGAAAAACTGACAGAACTAAAGGGAAAAGTAGGCGATTCAACAATAATAGCTGGAGAATTCAGTATGTCATTATCTATAATGAATAGAACAACTAGACAAAAGATCAACAAGGAATTAGAAGATTTGATAAACACTAGACTTAGAAATCTGTAGAATACGCCATCTCATGACAACAGAAAACACATTGTTTTCAAGAGCACATAAATTTTCTCTAGGATATAGCATGCTATACCATAAAATGAGCCTGAATAATTTAAGAGGAGTGGAATCATACAAAATATGTGTTTTGAAAATAATGGAACTAAATTTTAAATCAACAAAAAGGGAAATTTAAGAAATTCACTTGTATGTAGACATACAACACAAACTTAACCTGCAAGTCAGAAAAAAATCACAAGGGATTTTGAAAATGCTTTGAGATGAATGAAAACAAATGCACAACATTTGAAAACTTATGGGGTACAGATAGAGCAGTGCTCAGGGGGAGACTGTAAGTTTAGCTGTATTTAAAGAAGAAAAATCTAAAGAATCAAATCTTAAATTTCAAAACTCTAGAAAATGAAATGTAAACTAAACTTAAAGCAAGTAGAAGGAAAAAATAATAATACACAGGGCAGAAATAAATGAAATTGAAAATAGAAAAATAATAGATAGAATCAATAAAACAAAAGTTGGTTCTTGGAACATATAACATAATTGGCAAATATTTAGTGAGACTAAAAATACAAGATCCATACTATAAATGAAGCAAATCAGATAGAGAAGGACAAGTACTATATGATATCACTGATATTACAAAACAGAAACAGACTCACAGATAAAGAAAGTGAACTTACAGATACCAAAAGAGAAAGGGGAGGAGGAAGGATAAATTAGAAGTATGGATTAACAGATACACATCACTACATACAAAATAGATAAGCAACAAGGATCTACTGTGTAGCACAGGGGGCTGTATCCAATATCTTGTAATAACTATAATGAGAAAGAATCTGTGCAACCGAAGCTAACACAATATTTAAACCAACCATAGTTAAATTAAAAAAAGGAAATACAAGATTCAAATTGCCAAAATCAGAGACATTACTGCTGATCTTACAGAAATAAAAAGGATTACTATAAATAATGGCAAGCTAACACTCACAGTTAACACTTACACCTAAATAAAGGTAAGTGAGAAAATGGACAAACCCTAGAAACACACAAATTACTAAAACTAAAGAACAAATAGAAAATCTGAATAATTATATAAGTAAAGAGATTGAATTATAATAAAAAAACTTTCCACAAGAAAGAGACTAAGTCTACTTAGCTACACTGGTGAATTCTAGAAAACATTTATAGAAGAATTAGTATCAGTCTTTCAAAAATTCCTCCAAATAGAAGAGGAGGAATGTTTCCTTATTTATTCGTTACCCTGACAGTAAATGAGGCAAACTGTAGACCAGACTCTGTTATGAATATAGATGCAAAAATCCTTAACAGAATACCAGCAAACAAAAATTATATCCAGCAACATGTGAAAAGGCTTATACATTATGACTAACTGGCATTTGTCCCAGGAATGCAAGATTGGCTCAACATGAAAATCAATCAGTGTAATACACTATATCTATAGAACAGGGGTAAAAACTACTTGGTCATCGACTGAGCAACTGAACTGAACTGAATATACATTATATATGTGTATACCACAACATCTTTATCCATTTATCCATTGACAGACACTTGGGTTGTTTCCATGTCTTGGCTGTTATAAATAATGCTGCTGTAAACATTGGGGTGCAAGCATCTTTTCAATTTAGTGTTTTTGTTCCCTTTAGATATACTCCCAGAAGTGGAATTGCCAGAGCTTATGGCAATTCTAATTATTTTGAGGATCCTCTATACTTGTTTCCATAGTGGTTGCACCAATTCACATTCCTGCCAACAGTGTTCGAGTTCCCTTTGCTCTACATCCTCACCAACACTTATTTTTTGTCTTTTTGATGATGGCCTTTTTGACAGGTGTGAGGCGATATCTTACTATAGTTTTAATCTGCATTTCCCTAATGATTAGTGACGTTGAACATCTTCTCATGTGTGTGTTGGCCTTTCATGTATCTCTAAAGGAGAAAATGGGAAAATGTCTCTTCAGACCCTTTGCCCATTTAAAAATTGGCATTTTTTTTTTATTTTGCTATTGAGTTTTTTAATGTATTTTGGATATTAGCCCTTTATCAGATATCCAGTTTGCAAATATTTTTCCCCATTACATAAGTTGTGTTTTCACTTCATTGATGGTTTCTTTTGCAGTACAAAACCTTTTTAATTTGATGTAGCCCTAATTGTTTATTTTTTATTCTGCTGCTTACGCTAATTTCCTCTAATTTTGATGATTATATTGAAGTTATATAGAATGTCTTTGTTTGCAGGAATTACACATGTAAGTATTGAGTTGGCCAAAAAGCGTCTTTGCAGTTTTTCATCACATTTCATGACCATAAACTGAAGGAACTTTTTGGTCAAGCCAGTAGTTGGGAATAATGGGTATTATTTCAATAACGTACTTTCAAATTGTTTAGGAAAAGAAGCCTTTATGGTGTGCCTCCATCTTTCTATAAGCTTGAATTTATTTAAAAAGAAAAAGACCTGAGCCTTAAGGGTCTACTTAACATAATCAATAGAATGTTACATTAAGAATATTTGCATTATTTGGGGATAGTGGTCTGTGCATGTGTCTGTGTGTGTGTTTCTCTGTGTGTGTGTGTCTGTGTGTGTCTGTGTGTGTGTATGTCTGTGTGTGTCTGTGTGTGTGTCTGTGTGTGTCTGTGTGTGTCTGTGTGTGTGTTTCTCTGTGTCTGTGTGTGTGTTTCTCTGTGTGTGTGTGTGTGTCTGTGTGTGTCTGTGTGTGTTTCTCTGTGTGTGTGTGTCTGTGTGTGTCTGTGTGTATGTCTGTGTGTGTGTCTGTGTGTGTGTCTGTGTGTGTGTTTCTCTGTGTGTGTCTGTGTCTGTATGTGTCTGTGTGTGTGTGTCTGTGTGTGTGTCTGTGTGTGTCTGTGTGTGTCTGTGTGTGTCTGTGTGTGTCTGTGTGTGTGTTTCTCTGTGTGTGTCTGTGTGTGTGTTTCTCTGTGTGTCTGTGTGTGTCTGTGTGTGTCTGTGTGTGTCTGTGTGTGTGTCTGTGTGTGTGTGTCTGTGTGTGTCTGTGTGTGTCTGTGTGTGTCTGTGTGTGTGTCTGTGTGTGTGTGTCTGTGCATGTGTGTGTCTGTGTCTGTATGTGTCTGTCTGTGTGTGTCTATGTGTGTGTGTGTGTGTGTGTGTGTGTGTGTGGAGTGTTTGCTGCCATGTGCATTTGTAACTAACACCAAATCATTACCAATGGCCTGACATTCACACTTCAAACATTTCTGGCGCCAAAACTCCTGCTCTTTCATCAGCTCTTGACTTTTGTGGCTCATTTGTAAGTTCCATTATAGTGTGTATAAATTTCCATAGTTAATATGGCAATTGTATGTATAAGATCTCTAAAGTCTCTGACTTACAATTAATTTTAATTTTCTATTGTTCCTGGTAATGTGAGATTCAGCGCCATAGGACGGTCTGAATTTAAAACAGATTATAAAATATTTTTGCACTTGAATGAAGACTAAGGACATGCAAGGATTTTTCTTTTCTAAGCTCTTCTGTGTCATTCCTTCTGTAATATATTATTTTTAGGGAAATGTGGCACATTTATATGAAATGGTTTTCCCAGGAATCATGAATCAAGCTAGTGGAAACAGTAAACAGTGCCTGTTCCATACATTCTAACCAGCAGCTCTCTTTCCCTTTATGCTTTCCTAAAATTGTCCCTGGCAATTACTCTGTAGTCACGAATAAGAAAACTCAGACAGGAGGGTGCAGGATCCATGCCTGCATACCTGCCCTGGTGGGAGGAAAGCAGCTGCAGAAGGGTCGGGCCTTAAAGTGACTCAGCTCTGATCCTCTCCCTCCTCATCCATCACAGACCCCCGGGCCAGCCATCCTTCAGGAGAGTAATGCGCCTGGGAGGCAGTGATGAAGGAGGCACTTCTGGGCCCTTTAAGGAGCCCCGAAATGGGAGGAGGAGAACCTGTTGCACTAGCAATTTATTAATAAGTATATTCTACCAGCTTCCATCAGATAAGCCAAATACAATGTGCTACCAAAGGAGGAAAACAGTTAAAAAAAAAAAAAAAAACTAAGATCATGGCATCCGGTCCCAATGTTTCACAGCAAATAAATGGGGAAAAAGTGGAAACGGTGACAGATTTTATTTTCTTGGACTGCAAAATCACTGCAGATGGTGACTGAAACCACAAAATTAAAAGACACTTGCTGCTTGAAAGAAAAGCTATGACAAACGTAGACAGCATATTAAAAAGCAGAGACATTACTTTGCCGACAAAGGTCTATCAAAGTTTTTCCAGTAGTCATGTACGGAAGTGAGAGTTGGACCATAAAGAAGGCTGAGGGCCAAAGAACTGATGCTCTTGAAGTGTGATGCTGGAGAAGACTCCTGAGAGTCGTTTGGACTGCAAGAAAATCAAACCAGTCAAACCTAAAGGAAATCCACCCTGAATATTCATCGGAAGGACTGATGCTGAAGCTGAAGCTCCAACACTTTGGCCCCCTGATGTGAGGAGTCTACTCATTAGAAAAGACCCGGATCCTGGGAAATATTGACAGTGGGAGGAGAAGGGGATGACAGAGGATGGGATGGTTGGATGGCATCGTTGACTCAATGAACACGAGTTTGAGCAAGCTCCGGGAGTTGGTGATGGACAGGGAGGCCTTGCATGCTGCAGTCCATGGGGTCACAAACTGTCGACATGACTTAGTGACTGAATGACAACAAGAGGTGAATGAAGTCTTCAGAGGAGAGGTGTTGTCAAGGAGTAGCTGCCATTTGTCCCTGAAGGAGAGGGCGGTCACAGGGAGAAGGAAAAGTGGGGGACAAGGCCAGCGGTCTGGAGGTGAGTCCTCCTCTGAACTTCGGAGGTGGGGGTGGCTGGGAGCACAGGGGTCTCAGCGGGGAGAAAACGGCCAGTGCGAGGGGCCTAGGGGCCCCATGGGCAGAGCATTAAAAAAAGAAACAGACATAGTGCCGCGGGAGGCGGTTGCGCCGGGACGGAGGGACGGCGGGACATGGCGGCTGGTCAGATCGCGGTGTTGGGGCTCGTGCTGTTGAGCGCCCAGGGTGGCTTCGGGGCAGGGAGCAGGATCTGGACGACCATAAACGATGATGGCTCCAAAACGCGGCTCACCTGTGCCTTGAATCACAGGTCCACAGAAATTGTGGGCCACCGCTGGGTGAAGGGGGGCAAGGTGCTGAAGGAGGATACCCTGCCTGACCTGAAGACGGAGTACGAGGTGGACTCAGAAGACCGCTCAGGCCAATACTCCTGCATCTTCCTTCCAGAGCACGCGGGCCGCACCAATCTGGAAGTGAAAGGACCCCCCAGAGTCATGGCCGTGAAGAAGTCAGAGCACGCCACGGAGGGGGAGACTGCGGTCCTAGTCTGCAAATCGGACTCCTTCCCGCCGATCATCTACTGGCTGTGGTACAAGAAGAGCGAGTCCGGGGACCAGGTCATCACCAACGGCGCCCAGAGCAAGTTCTTTGTGGTGTCCTCGGAGAGCCGCACGGAGCTGCACATCCCCGGCGTGGACCTGAAGGAGGACCCCGGCACGTACGTGTGCAACGGTACCAGCCTGGAGGGCACCAGCCTGGAGGGCACCAGCCAGGCGGCCATCACGTTGCGCGCACACAACCGCTTCGCTGCCCTCTGGCCCTTCCTGGGCATTGTGGCCGAGGTGCTTGTACTTGTCACCATCATCTTCATCTACGAGAAGCGGCGGAAGCCGGACGAGGTCTTGGATGATGAAGACACAGGCTCTGCTCCATTGAAGAGCAGCGGGAACCCCTTGAATGACAAAGACAAGAATGTTCGCCAGAGGAACTCCAGCTGAGAGGACCAGGATGAGTCTACAGGCAGCGCAGAGAACAGCCCCACGCTCTTCCCTCTGTGGAAACCCCCCAGCGAAAGCAGACCCTGTTATACATTCAGACTACACATTTTCTTCTTTTTTAAAAACTGAAGTAGGGTTTTCTATGTGTAGAATTCTGGTCCTTAGGGGCTTTGCTTTTCTTGTTTAAGCATCTCGTGAGCACCCCAGGCCTCATGAGGTTTGTGTAAGGCTCCTGCTGCACCCCCCCACCCCACTGGCCCCCTGGGCTGTTAGTGTCCTGATCTATTTACAGGGCAGGGCTGAAGGCTCCTGCCCCAGGTCCATCTCTGAGGCTCCTGGGCTGGGTTGGGCTGGAGCCAGGCCCCTGCCCTTCCGGAAGGTCACAGGAAGGTCCCAGGCTGTGTGCCGGGCCAAGCATCCTGCCCTCTGGAGCCAGTGCTGTCTGTCACTGCAGGTCTGAGCACATGGCGGCCTTAAGGGCACCCCCCCTCACCAACGCCCCGTCTGCACACACAGGAGGAAGGCAGTTTGGCCGATAGGCTCAGAGCTGCTGTGCTGGGCCTGAGCCCCACTCCCTACCATCCTGCTCACAATAAAGTCTGACCCTCAAAAAAAAAAAAAAAAAGAAACAGACAGTGACCACCCCCCTTTGTGGACTTGGAGTGTGGACCTCCGTCCTACTAGCAATGGGGTGTCTGGGGGCAAGCTTGCAAGAGGTGACAGGGTCTCTGTGGTTGTGGAGAGGAAGGAGGGGTCTGGTGGAAGAAGGGGTCTCCCTGTCCACTCAGCTCCTCTCAGTGCTGCCTCTCCTCCTGGCCCCAATTCCTACAAGTTCTAGAACCCACCTCTCTTTAGTTGTCTTCAAGTTACTTCCCTAGTGTTGGACTTGCCAGGAGTGAGGGCCGCACAGATCTGCCCCGACCCTTGACCCAAAGAACTGAGGAAGCCAGAAGACTCAGGGTCTAGGAAAGGAGTTTTGCAATGGCCAAGAGGCGCTGGGCGCCTGGTAGGAGGAGTTTGGGGGTAGGAAGCTCCAACTTTCCTCCAAATGAGAGTGTTAGTTGCTCAGTCACGTCGGGCTTTTTGCAACCCCATAGACTGTAGCCCCCAGGGTCCTCTATCCGTGGAATTCTCCAGGCAAGAGCATTGGAGTGGGTTGCCATTTCCTTCTCGAGGGCATCTTCCAGATGAGGGATTAAACCTGGGTCTCCTAAGTTGGTGGCCTGGTCCTTTGCTGTCTGAGCTACCAGGGGAGCCCATGGCAAGTCCTTATCCTATGATCCTCTTGTCTTTACCCCTAGACCTGGCCCTTTACCATGGACAAGCAATCCTCAGATAATATTCTAGTTTAAGGGTGTTGGATCAGGAAAGGAGAATGAAGCCAGGATCTTTGCTGTGGCTCATTGTCCAAAGTCAGAGTCTGCCATCACCAAGCTGGCATTTCCCTGAGTTCCCGAGGTCTCAGACCCAGCCAGCGTGTCCTTCAGGAGAACTCAAGGCCTGGCTCGCCCCCAGCTTCCCATCATCTGGCCTGTTCGGCTTGGAAGGATGCCTAGTACAGTCATGGTACTCAGGCAAAATGATCAACAACCTTCCTAGATAAGTGTTCACCTTGGAAGGTAGTTCCCTGGGGAAGTAGAGGGGCAGAGTCTTGAAACTTCTCAGGATGCTGGCTCAGGGCTTGGGGGCCTTAGCTTTTCAAGCTCTGTGGCTAGAAATCACCACGATCACAACAGAAGCGGATGAGTCTCCAGCATCTGAAAACTGGTGGCCTTATTTCTAACATCCTGCCAGTGTGAGGACCAACCAATCTGTTCCTGTTTCAGGCAACCCAATCCTTCTATTATGGATGCGGAAGGAAGCCCCAGTCGTGGTTTTATTGCCTGGCACATGGGGGATTACGAGGACACCAGCCAAAGAAACTCCAAACGGGCCGTCCTCCTCCGACAGAGCAAGGCAGCCCTGCCGATAGTGTCCAGACCGCCGAAGCTGCCGAAGCTACCGAAAAAGGAGGAGGTATGGATCGTTATGGAGAAGGAAATGGCAACCCACTCCGGTACTCTTGCCTGGAGAATTCCATGGATAGAGCAGCCTGGTGGGCTACAGTCCACAGGATCGCAAAGAGTTGGACACAGCTGTGATACTAACTTTCACTTTTCACTTTCATGGGTCATTAGCTTTTCTGAGTCATTCTGGAAAAGGCTAAGCTGTTTTAACATATGACTTAGTGCTGTTTATAGCAATGGGCTTCCTTAGTGGCTCAAATGGTGAAGAATCCACCTGCCAATGCAGGAGACCTGGGTTCAATTTCTGGCTTGAGAAGATCCTCTGGAGAAGGGAATGGCCTCCCACTCCAGTATTCTTGCCTGGAGAATCCCATGGACAGAGGAGCCTGGCAGGCTATAGTCCATGGGGTGGCAAAGAATCAGACACGACTACACTTTCACTTTTGTTTTTACTTTTCATTTAATAGTAATACTACAAATAATCGATTTTATCGCTCTTTTCAACCTATCAAAATGTTTTGTAATTCATATCGGATTTCCACAGTGATGTCTATATAGGTGAGTATTATTCCAATTTTACACAAGAAGTGTGGCTTAGTCCTTAGAACCACTTATATATCGTATGGTTTAACCTAGAGAGCATAGCCATCTGCTTGGTTTCCAAAACCTGAAAAACCTCTCAGTCTGTGAAATGAGGTCAATCTATAACCAATCCTTAAAACCCCACAGAATGGTCAACAGAGTTCCCAGTACAAATTCAAGGTTTTCTCCTCATTACTGTCTGCCTGTGGAACAAGTTGCATAATTTCCCAATGTGGGTTTTTTCATTCATAAAATGGGGATGTTTTTATCTGTCCTGAATATTTTGTAGAGTTACCATGAGAGTCAAGTGGAGAGTGTGTAAGCATATATTCAAATAAACAACTATTTCCTGAGGTCCTTCTGCATCATCCCACAGCAAATCCTCTCTGTAGTCATCCAGCATTTCAATATGGAGTGTGACAAGAACCTTCCCTGATAGAAAATGACCGCACTAGCTCAGATACACTGCGACTCCTGTTCTCTACTAGGAGAGAGGCTGCTTGCCCCCACTGGAGAATCTTGCCACTGCCCTAGAATACTGCTTTCACTCTGGCACCAGAGATTTGTTCATTAGGAGTTGTCTGTGTGACAATTAATTATATATCCATCTGAAACACTCTGTGAGGAACCAAGGAAGTCCTCAGTAGGTCCTGCCCCAGGGATGCTCTGAATTGAAGAAAGGAGCATTTGGCTGCTGACATTCCTATGTGGTCTGAATTTTGAGCTGGGTCCAAGTGAGATTTATTGCAGTGTGTGTGAAAGAGGCTTTAATTCATTATTTTCTACCAGTGAATTAATTTTGTGTAGAACTAGTGTGATCATGGAATGATCCCAAATGCATCCTACTAAATCCAATTGAGATGCTTTTATGCATTAAAAAAAAATCTGTTGAAAGACTGACTCTGGAATGATTTCAAACTTACAGAAGAGGTGCAAGAACAGTACAAAGTGAACTGATACACTCCTCACCCAGAATCATTGGTTGGTAATTTTATTTGCTGTAATGCTTTCTTTCTACACACACACACACACACAAACACACACTTTTGTTTTTACTGAACCATTTGAAGGTAAGTTGCAGACATGGTTTTGCTTTACCTCTGAAGATTTCAGGGTGCATTTCCTAAGAATGAGGGGGTTCTCACACATAACCATGGTACAATGATAAGGTATAGCAAACTTAGCACTGATACAGTGTTACCTAATCTACAGTTCATAACCAAATTTTATTAGTTGACCCAACGATGCTCTTTGTCATGTTCCCTGATGCAATGTTTGATTCAGGATTAGCTCTTATGTTTAGTTCTCAAGCCTCACAGCCTCCTTTAGTTAGGAACAGCTCCTCAGCCTTGATCTTTCATGACACTGATGTTCTTGAAGGAGTCAGACCAGTTCTGTGGAATTCCTCTTAATTCAGGTATACTTGGTATTTTCTTGGGTGATATGTTTCAGGCAGGAATCCCAAGGTGAGTGTTCATGTCATCTGCAGGGTATCACATCACAGAGTACTTGACTCATCATTGGTGATGGTAACTGATCACTTGGTTAAACCTCTTCCCTTCCAGAGATAAACAAAATATTACATCATTCAAAGTAATCTTTTTTATCAGCCATGGTTTTTTTGTAAATTCCAGAGATACCTTAGAAACATTTTCCCCAAGGTCTTTCTTTGGATGATCCCCCCAGGGTTCTTATGGGCGATACTTCCGTAAGTACTCGAGCCCTTTTCCCACCTGACATAAATTCTCTTCAGGGAAAATAGGTTGGAGTAAATTATAAATTCAAGCTTCCAAAGTAAGCCTCACACCAGTCACCTGTGCGTGGCTCCTATTACCATCCTCACCTGAGATGCAGCCCACTTGCCATCCTTATGTTGTGAGAACCAAGACTATGCCCTGGAAGCAGCCTTGGAAAAAGAAAACTTTGTCAATAGTACTGGGAGACTTGGGGGGACATTTTAAACACAAAAACATATACACAATATGATAATGCTTTCTCATCAAGATAGATAGCTGAAAATGGGGACATTTTATATTCATGTTCTAAAGTTTGGATTTATACCTATAAACCCAAGTACAGAGATTAATTTCTAAATGTTTCTAAGAGTGCAATTTATGATATATAACAGTATGTACCATTCTAGTATATAATACCCAAAGTGATTGTACAAATATTTTTGGAAATCAGTTGCACAAATTTCTAAACTATCTCTTCCATGCTATGCTGCGCTAAGTTGCCTCAGTTATTGGAGCAACTTCAGTCAAGTTGCAACCCACGAACTGTAACCCGCCAGGCTCCTCTGTCCATGGAATTCTCCAGGCAAGAATACTGGAGTGGACTGCTGTTTCCTTCTCCAGGGGATCTTCTCAACCCAGGGATCAAACTCTCCTCTCTTATGCTTCCTGCTTTGCCGGTGGGTTCTTTACCACTAGCGCCACCTACATTTCCCCCAATTTCTTCTTTTAAATCACAAAATATCTCTCAAGTCCTACCATCTATTACATTCGTTATTTTCCCTTCTTGCTTTTTGGTTGACATTATTTTCTCCACATAAATAATAGCTACTTAAGTGTTGTGGAACTTCTGTGTATATGACAGACACTTTCAACATTGTCATCCACTTCTATATCATTTCTTTGCTTGCAAATATCTTCATTGCTCCCCTTCCCTCCAAAACATGGACATAATCTCAGGGATTGGTAAGTTCTTTCCCTTGCCCACTCACTCACATTGGATGTGGGAGTAGTGATTTTCACATTTTAATATGCATATGCGTCATCTGGAGTCTTCCCTGGTGGCTCAGATGGTAAAGAATCCACCTGCAATGCAGGAGACCTGGGTTTGACCCTTGGGTTGGGAAGATCCCCTGGAGGAGGGCATGGCAACCCACTCCAGTATTCTTGCCTGGAGAATCCTTATGGACAGAGGAGCCTGGAGGACTACAGTCCATGGAGTTGCAAAGAGTTGGACACGACTGAGCGCCTAAGCACAACAAACACACAAACACACACACACACACACACACACACATGCGCGTCGTCTGGAAATCACAGTAAGCTGCAGATTCTGATTCAGTCTATCTGGGATGGGGCTTGAGGTTCTTCACGTCCAGGGACCCTGAGGTGCTGGAGGATTCACCACCCCAAGCTGCATTTTGAGTCACAGCAGGAGCAAAAGGAAGTGGGAGACCAGGATGAAGGATTAACAGGGCGCAGGCGGTGATCAGCTAGTGCCTTTGGGAAGGGCTCAGAGTCCGACTTTGCAGGCAGCTGAGAAACCAACTGCCTGCAAAGTCGGGGGTGGGAGTCGGTGCTCAGTGGTGAGGCCAGAGGAGGTGGACCAGGTGCTGAGGAGCTTGGATTTTCCTGGACCAACTTTCTTTTTTTAATTAATTTTTATTGGAGTATAGTTGCTTTATAATGTGTGTTAGTTGCTGCTGTGGAGCAAAATGAATCAGTCACACGTATACTTAGATCCCCTCAGTTCTGGATTCCCTTCCCACTTAGGTCACCTCAGAGCGCTGAGTAGAGTTCCCTGAACAATACAGTAGGTTCTCATTAGTTATCTGTCTTACACATCAATAAGTCGATCCCAATCACCCAATTTATCCTACTCACTCTTTCCCTCTGGGTATCCGTAAGTTTGTTCTCTACGTCCATGTCTCTATTTCTGCTTTGCAAATAAGCTCATCTGTGCCATTTCCCTAGATTCCACATATAAGCAATATTATATATTTGTTTTTCTCTTTCTGATGTATCTACTGTGTATGACAATTTTAATCTCGAGATCCATCCACATCTCTGTAAGTGGCACTATTTCATTCATTTTTATGGCTGAGTAAAATTCCATTTTATATATGTACCATGTCTTCTTTATCCATTCCTCTATTGATGGACATTTAGGTTGCTTTCATATCCTGGCTATTGTAAACAGTGCTGCTAGAAACATTGGGGTACATGTACCATTTTTAATTGTGTTTTTTTCTGGATATATGTCCAGGAGTGGGATTGCTGGTTCATAGTGTAATTCTACTTTTAGTATTTTAAGGAGCCTTCATTCTTTTCTCCAGAGTGACTGCACTGATTTAAATTCCCACCAACAATATAGGAGTGTTCCCTTTTCTCCACATCCCCTCCAGCATTTATTGTTTGTAGAATTTTTTTGATGATGGTCATTCTGATCAGTGTGAGGTGATACCTCCTTGTAGTTTTGATTTGCATTTCTCTAAAAACAGAAGTGACAGGGTTAAGCTTTCGTTTTGGGGAGGTCATTTAGATGGCAGCCTGGAAGAGGATTGCTGAGAGGGAGGTGAATTTGAGGGCATTGTGGTAACCCAGTTGAGAAATGAGGAGGGATTGAAAGAAGGCAAAGGGGAAGGGGAAAAGGCGATGCATTGGGACCCAAAGAAAATAAGTTCAGCAGCTCTGGTTACCGACTGGACATGGGGAAAGATCTCAGTAACTATGGGAGAAGGCAGTGGAGGCTGACCGAACCCAGACCTTATGAGATGAAGCAGGGAGGCAGGGGGTAGTGAGAGAGTAGGAAGCAAAGAAGTGGATGCCAAGGAAGTCTCTCTAGAAAATGCTCAGCTGTCAAGGAAGGAGAAGTTGAGGGTAAAGAAGGGGGACAGGGGGCCTAGGAGGAGGCTCAGTAGACTGAGGCTAGCGGGTCAGGAAAGGGCTGATGACTGCTGGCTGGAGGTTTCAAGAACACAGGGCAAGGCTCAGTGTGGGGATTAATCCCCACTCTCCCACCAAATGGGGTGATACCTCCTCCCCTGCCATCTCAGAGGCTGTCCTCACTTGGGCTCTGCCTGTTCTCCGACACCCACTTTGCAGCACATATTGAGTCTATGTGAATTGCCTCTCAACCCTCGAGGGGAAGCTGTGAAGTCTGTACTGTTCAGTATGTTAAAGATCTTTGCTTCCAAGTATCCATCCTATAACCTGGTGTGATGATATTCTGACTCCAGCTGCATTGTCGGTTCCTCATGTATGTCCTTGGGACAATATCTTAAGTACCTGTATTACTCAGGGGTTCTCCAGAAGAAAAGAACCAATAGGATGGATGGATAAAGGGACAAATGGATGGATGGATAAAAAGACAGACAGACAGATAGCTTTCTTTTAAGGAATTGGCTCATGTGGGTGTGGAGGCTGGCAAATCCCACATCTACATGTAAGCCAGGAGGTTGGAGACCCAGGCGATTGTGTGAAGGCCGCTGGAAGGCAGAATTCCTTCTTCATGGGATCTGGATCTCTGTTTCCTCTGATGTCCTCCCACTGACCGGATGAGCCTCCCCCTCACGTTATGGAGGATTATCCACTTTACTCAAAGCCGATTCATCTCAGTGTTTCTCTCATGAACTGCTTTCACAGTAACATCACACTGGTGTGAGATTGTTGTTCAGGTGCCCAGTCGTGTCCAACTCTTTGTGACCCCATGGACTGTAGCACGCCAGGCCTCCCTGTCCCTCACCATCTCCCAGAGTTTGCCCAAGTTCATGTTCATTGGATAGGTGATGCTGTCCAGCCATTTCATCCTCTGACACCCTCTTCTCCTCCTGCCCTCAATCTTTCCCAGAATTAGGGACTTTTCCAATGAGTCATCTGTTCACATCAGATGACCAAAATACTGGAGCTTCAATTTCAGCATCAGTCCTTTCAGTGAATGTTCAGGGTTGATCTCCCTTAAGATCGACAGGTATGATCTCCTTGTTGCCCAAAGGACTTTCAGGAGTCTTCTCCAGCACCACAGCTCGAAGGCATGAGTTCTTAGGCACTCGGCCTTCTTTATGGTCCAACTCTCACAATCTTACATGACCACTGGGAAGACCATAGCCCTGACTATATGGACCTTTGTTGGCAGAATAATATCTCTGCTTTTCAACACATTGTCTAGGTTTGTCATCGCTTTCCTGTCAAGAAGCATTTTCTGATTTCATAGCTGCAGTCACCATCCACAGTGATTTTTAGAGCCCAAGAAGAAGAAATCTATCACTATTTCCACATTTCCCCCTTCTATTTGCCATGAAGTAATGGGGCCATATGCCATGATCTTAGTCTTTTTTACTATTTAGTCTTAAGCTGGCTCTCCTTCACCTTCATCAAGAGGCTCTTTAGTTCCTCTTCGCTTTCTGCCATTAAAGTGGTATCATCTGCATATATGAGGTTGTTGATGTTTCTCCTGCCTATCTTGATTGTAGCTTGTAACTTACCCAGCCCGGCATTTCTCATGGTGTGCTCAGCATATAGGTTAAACAAACAGGGTGACAGCAGACAACAGTCATACTCCTTTCTCGATCTTGAACCAATCAGTTGTTCCCTACAGGGTTCTTAGCTGTTGCTTCTTGAGCCGCATATAGGTTTCTCAGGAGACAGGTAAGATGGTCTGGTAATTCCCAACTCTCTAAAAGCTTTCTGCAGCTTGTCATGATCCATACAAAGGCTTTAGTGTAGTCGGTGAAACAGAGATGCTTTTTCTGAAATCCCTTGCTTTCTCTATAATTCAGTGAATGTTAGCAATTTGATCTCTAGTTCCTCCTCCTTTTCTAAACCCAGCTTGGACATCTGGAAATTTTTGGTTTGCATAATGCTGAAGCTTAAAACTCAACATTCAGAAAATGAAGATCATGGCATTCCAGTCCCTTCACTTCATGGCAAATAGATGGGGAAACAATGGAAACAGTGACAGACTCTATTTTGGGGGGCTCCAAAAGCACTGCAGATGAGGACTGCAGCCATGAAATTAAAAGATGCTTGCTCCTTGGAAGAAAAGCTATGACCAACCTGGACAGCACATTAAACAGCAGAGACATTACTTTGCCCACCAAGGTCCATCTAGTCAAAGCTATTGTTTTTCCTGTAGCTATGTATGGATGTGAGAGTTGGACTAAAGATAAAGCTGAGCGCCAAAGAATTGATGCTTTTGAACTGTGGTATTGGAGAAGACTCTTAAGAGTCCCTTGGACTGCAAGGAGATCCAACCAGTCCATCTTAAAGGAAATCAGTCCTGAATATTCATTGGAAGCACTGATGCTGAAGCTGAAACTCCAATATTTTGGTCACCTGATGTGAAGAACTGACTTATTTGAAAAGACCTTGATGCTGGGAAAGATTGAAAGCGGGAGAAGGGACGACAGAGGGTGAGATGGTTGAATGGCATCACTGATGCGATGGACATGAGTTTGAGTAGGCTCTGGGAGTTGGTCATGGACAGGGAAGCCTGGTGTGCTGCAGTCCATGGGGTCACAGAGTTGGACATGACTGAGCGACTGAACTGACTGACTGAAGCCTAGTATGCAAGATTTTAAGCATGACCTTACTGGCATGGCAGATGAGTGCAATTGTCTGATGGTTAGGATATTCTTTAGTACTACCCTTCTTGGGAATTGGGATGAGGATTGACCTTTTCCAGTGGCCACTGCTGGGTCTTCCAGATTTACGACATAATGCACGCAAAACTCAGATATGTGGGTATTGTGACCTAATAAAGGAGACATACAAGATTAACAATCACAGTACCCACCTCATCCAGGTGTGAGGATTCAGTGAGGTAATGTACATCATGCATCTGATAGAACCAAGAAGCAGTGTGTTGTGTATGTGTGTTTAAGTGCTTCATCAATGGCATGATTTTAAAGGGAACAAAAAAAAACACTTAAAATTTTCATTTAATCCAAAAAGGAGTTAGCAGTATCTAACATTACCTCCTTCCTGTAGTCTTAAAAAAGTTGGATTAAAACTCAACATTCAAAAAAATAAGACTGTGGCATTCGGTTCCATCACTTCATGGCAAATAGATGGGGAAACAATGGAAACAGTGACAGACTATATTGTTTTTGGGCTCCAAAATCACTGCAGGTGGTAACTGCAGCCATGATATTAAAAGATGCTTGCTCCTTGGAAGAAAAGCTATGACAAACCTAGACAGCATATTAAAAAGCAGAGACATTACTTTGCAGACAGAGGTCCATCTAGTCCAAGTTATGGTTTTTCCAGTAGTCATGTATGAATATCAGAGTTGGACTATAAAGAAAGCTGAGCACCAAAGAATTGATGCTTTTGAACTGTGGTGTTGGAGAAGACTCTTGAGAGTCTCTTGGACTGTAAGATCAAATCAGTCAGTCCTAAAGGAAATCAGTCCTGAATATCCATTGGAAGGACTGATGCTGAAGCTGAAGCTCCAATACTTTGGTCACCTGATGCAAAGAACTGACTCATTTGAAAAGACCCTGATACTGGGAAAGACTGAAGACAGGAGGAGAAGGGGACAACAGAGGACGAGATGGTTGGATGGCATCACCATCTCAATGGACATGAGTTTGAGTATGTTCCGAGACTTGGTGATGGACAGGGAAGCCTGGTGTGCTGCAGTCAGTCCATGGGGTCGCAAAGAGTTGGACATGACTGAGGACTGAACTTTAGTCTTAAGACGACATGATTCAATGTGGTCTTATATTGCTACAAAAGTTACATTTAATAGCATGTTTTTCTTGAGACTGTATGCATCAGTGATAGATTTCATAGTAAATATTTTGTAATGCCCTTTATTTTCCTAAAATAAAATGCATAATTTTCATCAACAGAGTAACTTACTTACACACATAATTTATGACAAACCACTATAATGTCCTAGTGGTACTATTTTACAACTTATATTAATATATAGTTTAACACATAAATATTGGGGCACTAGTAGTTTAGAAAGTATAATCATCAGACACTTGCTTCCAAATGGAATCTCCGTGAAGGCAACAGCTCTAAGTATCTATAAGCAGAGACGATCAGAAGACTGTGTTGATGACAAACTCCATGATAAACACAGCTACTGGTAATATGGTTTTCCAAATGTATGCCAGTTCTTATTAACATCCTAAACCTTACAAAGTAAAATCTTGCCTCAATTTATACAACAGTGGCATTACCTGGAAAATTAGGTATATATTAAGATCATGAGAAAAGTATGTTGTGCATTCATGTAAAGCAGAATTAAATTCTCAGCGTAAATCATTATAAACAGGTTTTCACCCATATGAATGGCAGCAGGATATCTAAGTCACACAGGAGGTGGGATAACTCCTTATTCCGTGGTGTCTAGCACGTGACGAGATTTTCTCCATCCCTGGGAGATTTGCTCTGCTCCCACCCACCCTGTGTCCGGAGCCCTCTCCCATTACATGCTCACCAAACACCCCTGCTGAGAGTCACTAACATTTACAGTGGGCTTGTTTCAGCATGAATTACTGGAAATGAGATGTCTAAGTCTGATTAAACAGACAAATCATAGGCAGTACCAAGAAAGTGTTCAAGATAAATTCAGAAGGTTTATTGCACCAGATGCCACAGAAAAATGGATCAAAGTAATATGTGAACAAGTTTTAAGAAAAAAGAATTCCATACATTGATACTGATATCTATTTAACTGATCAAAAACAAAGTCCTATCAATTTGTTGTAATGGAACTTCAATGATAACAAACCAATCCTGGAATTTTCTCCTTTTTAAACACCACTTAAATTTAAGCATATTGCAGTCTTGCTTCCAAGATTTATGGTTCACCAAATGTGGACATTTAAAAATTAACATTCAGAGGGGGCTGCTTGATTTAGGCAAATATTATATTAAAAGGTTCCTGCCCCCAAAGCACAATAGAAAACAAATGGTTCACATTTACCAAGAAGCTCAAGATTTTTTCAATTTATTGGTGAAAGTATGCATGAACAAAATACTTTCAAAAGCACATGTAAGTGGAAAAATCCAGATATTTAAAAGAACTGTAGGGTCACTTTATATTCTTTATTTTTATGTACAACCAACTCCAGTGAGGAACCTAAAAAGCTACAGACTGAATTTTATAAAATCTCAGGACCTAATTAGAAGAGCCAAAACAAGAGTTTAGTATCCTTTAGCAGGCGGGGGATTTCCCTCCCTCGAAAAAAGTTAACTTTGAAAAATATGATAAGTTTAAAAAGTTGCGATGTGTAAACGGCAGTTTCATGGGATGTGAAAAGTTTATCGTTACTTTCATTAAAAAACAGCACACTTCAGAAAAATGGATTGGAGCCTGTACAAAAAGCTATTTAACACTGATAAAAATAAAATACTTTGGAATTATGCACAAGTATGGAAGCTACATTTTAAGTTTTCATTGTCATGTTTAAACGTACACAAGTATCTTTACATTCATATCACTCGTCAATCTACGAAAAATTAAGCCTCGACATGCTGGAGGAAGGCCCGAACGGTAACGCTGGTGCATACCTGCTCTGTCTGCCTCCCGTTCGCCTGGACAAGCAAGATGCTACAAAAGGTACACTCAACAGGTAAGACGTCAAAGTTGAAGAAACCCTAAAGGTGGAATCCTGTCAACTGAGGTAGTTTTCTCTATTTGTACATTTTTTTTTAAATTTTGTTTTTTTCTTGAGGTGGGCCTGGGCGAGGGCGGGTCCCTTCCTCACCTCTGTGGCTGAGACAGAACCCGGCCCCGGGGTGGTGTCCGGCGTGTGTCCACCCAGTTCCATGAGATTCTTTTTCCACTTTTGGGAAGAGGTTGCGTTTACGAGAGAACAGGTGGATGTTCTTGAGAGGAGGAGGGTTTACAGAAGAGCAGCAACATTCCTGGTCTGTGGTGCAGGCGGCAGCCGTGAGGGGCGGGCTGCCTGGTGTCCTGAGGGGTCTCCCTCGTCACCTTCTTCTGGGGAGGGGGGCATGCAGAGGCCAAGCTAGTTTCCTCAGCTGCCAGGGGCTCGGCCACATCTTTTCTGTGTGAAGTTGAGAATTGACCATTTAAAGCTCAGCTTCCCTGGGCTGGGTCTAATGCTCCACAGGCCGCTACCTGCACTGATTTTGCATCTAGTTATTGTCTGTAAACCCTGGAGGGTGGCAGGGGAGGGAAAGCGTCCAAAACATGCCAGTGAGAAGGGAGAGAGACTGGGGGATGCTCAAAGCCAGTGCATCACACGTAAGGGACACAGATGGGGAGAGGGGGGCCGTGGGCCAGGTCCGCGACAACCACCACGGTGTCATGGAACCAGGGACTCTAAATACCCGTCTCATCTCGGACGTCAGGCAAAAGGAAAACAGAAAACGTAGATAAAATGGACATCACTTTTATGAGAGAAAGACACAAAGTACAAATTAAAGATTTTTAGAGTCTCGAGACCCTCTGCGCTTCACATCCTTAAAAAGAGAGAGAGAAGGGGTACTTCCCCGATGGTCCAGTTGTTGGGACTCTGAGCTTTCACTGCCAAGGGCCCAGATTCAATCTCTGGTAGGGGAACTAAGATCCTACAGGCTGAGTGGAGCAGCCAAGGGGAAAAAAAAAGAAAACCAACACACGATTTCTTGAAAAGAGAGGGGAAGGCCGTAGTTCTGACCTATCCCTAAGAACCACTCCTAAGAAAGAACACACCTGTTTTTTTCCATTGGTCCTGCTGCTCTGCTCTTTCAAACAAACAACTCACATTTATCAAAGAATATAGACAGAGACATATGTAACTTGGGGTTTGGGATTAGGATTTTATCACATAGCAAATCTGAAGACAGAGTATTCTAACTCCTGAAAGGGAAGTCGTTTCATATTCTTAGGTGCAGAAGCTACACGGAAAGAATTGGGATCGATTTATAAAGGAGAAGGAGATCAGAGCCTGGTTAGAATGAACGTTCTCAAGGCCTGCAGGTGTTAACAGGTGTGTTGTTAACAGGGTTAGCCCTGCCTTTTAACCACCAATTTACTAGTCTTTTCCTTTACCCTGGACATCAGGACATCGCCTGCTTCACAATCGGTAAACTAAAGTTTGTTATCAACAGAAAATTCAGCGTTTTTAAAAAGCAAACTACGCTCATCATAAGCAATACTGCCTTGTGGCAGGTTTTATACTACAGGGCAGTCAATTTCTGGAAAGGTGTTTTGAAAAGGATGTAGGGTTTGAAAGGCACAGAGATGATAGAGTAAAAATTGAGCTCATAGATGAATTGTTTAGAAATGTTCAAACTGATTCATAAGTCATCCTGAACTATTGCAAATTTCACTTCCCACCTGGACAGCTGTGCCTTTTAAAGTGTAAATAGTCATCTGTATTAACTGTTACAGGAAGAAGGTGGCTTTAGCTGGAGGGATTTAGCCACAGAAATGCTCTCGAGCTTATAGAAATAACTTTGGTAAACGGCCCCTTTGACAAGGCTGCTGAGAGCTCTGAAGCCTCAGGACGAAGCGAGAGGGGTCGGACTGTGCCCTCCGCTGCTGTGCACTACGCGTGGATGGGACGAAGATGCTACATTGATTCTCGGGTTTATTGCACCAACAGTCCATCCCTAACCTACCCGTGGCTGCATCTCAAACAAGGGAAAGTCGGGGAAGGCCGGAAGCAGTGGGTCCCTGGAGCTCTGCTCCCCACAGCCAGCCCCCTCGTGCTCTCTGCCAGATGGTGACACCAGCGCCAGCGGAGCAGAGGCGGTACACGCTGGCTTCACTACACCGCGGTACCTGGTGCCCAGGGTCCCCATGCTGACTGCCTTCTCGGGACAGCAGGATCGCTTCCTCCAGCTTGGGGAGCTCACGCTTGCACTCTGGGATGTTTCTAGCAGCGATGATGCCTGTGTCGCTCAGGCCCGCGCTCAGGTCCTTGGTCACCGCTGTGCCCTCAGCACCCACGCTGACTCGAGGGTGATGGAGGCCTGACTGCCCATGACAACACAGACGCCTGGAGTCAGTAAACCTGCGGCTTCCAGCCAGCACCCGGGAAGCGACCCCTCCTCACACAGCACAGCGCGGGGAGGACCGCGTCCGTCCGCCCTGCTGGTGCCTCGTGGTCGCAGGGAGCTGCCGTCCTTCCTCCTCTGGCTGAGAGTCCGATTTTCTTCAAGGAGGAGCTGTCCTGAGCATTAGCTTACAAGAGTATCTGGGCGACGTAAGGAGAGTGGGTGCTCGCAATGGCCGTCAGCAGAGGCAGGTCGTTGGACTCGATCCTGAACGTGGAGAGAGGGGAGGTAGTTGCATTAAAGTGGCAGGATTTACAGGAGCATCCCACTGCCAGATCCCAGGTCTGCCCGGTGGGCAATCAGAACAGGGTGACGGAGGCAGGGAGATGGTGAGCCTGTTCCTGAGACCCGCCCTCCCGGGGTCCTGGAGCCTTCGATGGTGCAGTGGCAGCTGTGTGCATAGGACCAGGGCCTGTACCCCTGCAGGGCCTCTGCACGACACCTCCGCCAGTCAGCACTCCAGGACTGCACCCCAAGTCTGCACTGGGTCCAAGTAGGTCTCCGGGAACCCAAGATGTTGACAATGCCTTCCAAACCCCTGGGCTTTCTTCAATGGCTCACACAAGCGAGACCCCCGCCCAGCATGCACTCGACACTCAGACACCGAAGCCACCTCCCGAGAACGGAGATGGAGTCGGTGAGGGCGGGGGAGCACAGGCAGGGGGCCGCTGTGTGTCCTGGAAAAGCCAAGATGGTCTCGGTCCTTGAAACATGTTCTAACGCTGTCCCTTGTTTCCAAAATCTAACAACTAAAAATAGAACCTAAGAAGGCAGCTGGCATGAGCTCGTGGTGTCTTCCCCGCCTTCTGCAGTGACATTCAGGGTGACAGCAAGTTGCCAGCACCGCAGTGCTGCTGACCTGAGAGCAGGAGGCGGGTGAGGAAGGGCTGGAAGGGGCCCAACGAGGCACTGAGGGGCATGAAGCAAGGAGGCAAACCCACCCTCAGGGGTGGGTGCTGACGGTGGGCACCCATCAGTCGGGGCCAGGCAAGCGTCCTAGAAGTAAGAGCTGCACATCCCACGTCAGAAACCCAACGAGGCAGCACTACTGTGAGGCTGGTGAAGAGATCTAAGCAAAGACTACAAAAGCAAATGCCTCAGAAGGGGAGAATATTTTTAAAGTGAACTGCGTTAAAAAAAAAAAAAAGAGTATGGCAGGAAAGGCTGAGAATGGAATAATACAGTAAGTCATATCCTGGGTCTGACATGAGAAGTCCAGCAAGAATGCGAAGGCCTGAGCCTTGAAATAATACAAGTTTGACTGGCAGGCCTAGTAGAGAATTTTGGGATTGACGTTTTATACACGGTATTTTCTTGCCCCAAACTGGGGGGATTCGTCATCACAGGAAAAGGGGGGACAAGGCCCTATTGAGACAATGTTGTTTCGTTACTTCTCTGTGGAAAAATTTAGCAGAGAGTAAAACGCAAGTCAGAATTTCTTCCCCCCAGAGAAGTCAGGGCAAACAGCCTCTGGAAGATGACGTAGGACACGGATGAGACGCACACCTCCTCTTCTGATGGGCTCACAGGAAAAGGCAGGAGAGTCCGGCCACCTGGGACATGCAGACGGGCTCCAAGTCCAGGAGGGCGGCCTTCCTCACCTCCCCCAGAAGCGGCCAGGAGCCCACAGCCGCGGTCCCACAGCCCGTGACTCCCACATCCTAGTGAAATGCCTACAGAGGGGCAGCTGGAGGAGGATTACGTGCTCCACTTTCAAGGATAAAGTAACACCGGGGAGAAGGCTGACCCTGCAGCTCCAGCTGAAAGGTCCGAGAGTCTGTTTCTAGGTGGGAAACTGTGGTGTCCCCGGGGAGCGGCAGGGTCAGAGGGTACAGCCCGGGGCAACGGCGGCACCCCACAGGACTCACCCCAGCACGACGCTGAGTTCTTTCACGTGCACACGCGTGTGTCCGCGAAGGTACTCGGACAGCATCTTGCTCTTCAGGTACATCTCCTGCAGCCTGTCCTCCAGGTGCATGACGCACTGCAAAGCCAACCACACTCGGGATGAGCTGCGGACTCAGATCTCCGCCAGTGACTCGAGAGCTGGAGTGCCCTCCACCCTTCCTAAGTACACAACTGTGATCTCATCTCTATAAAACACACTTAAGGGATTGCAAGCCAGTGCAAATCCTACCATTCGGAGGAATAAGTTTTGTCATCAACAGGGACCTACCGTATACCACAGAGAACTCTACCCACTACTCTGTAATAACCTATATGGGCAAAGAATCTGCCTCCCAATGCAGGAGACACAAGAGACTCGGGTTTGATCCCTGGGTCAGGATGATCTCCTGGAGTGGGAAATGGCACCCCACTTCAGTATTCTTGACTAAGGGATCCCTGGGTCAGGAAGATCCCCTGGAATGGGAAATGGAACTCCACTTCAGTATTCCAGTTTTCCACTTGCCTGGAAAAATGCATGGACAGAGGAGCCTGGCAGGTTATAGTCCATGGGGCCGCAAAAAGTTGGGCATGACTTAGCACATGTGTATGTATAGCTGAACGACTTTGCTGCACACCTCAAACTAACACCACAT
The DNA here is from genome assembly GCF_963930625.1 of Muntiacus reevesi. Classification (NCBI taxonomy): domain Eukaryota; kingdom Metazoa; phylum Chordata; class Mammalia; order Artiodactyla; family Cervidae; genus Muntiacus; species Muntiacus reevesi. Next base: position 32,565,044 of record NC_089261.1, on the reverse strand, counting down.
TATAAATCAACTATATTCTAATATAAATTTAAAAAAATAAAAAAACAGGTTTTTGTAAAACAAGAAAGTTTACTTTTTCCAATGACTGTTAAGATCTTCATATATATCTTTGAGTCTTTTTAAAAAAGCTTTTGCTTTTTACATAGTTGAAATCATTCTATAAGTACAATTATTCTCTCCTTTCAAAAAACTTTAAAATAATCCCTTCCCCATGTTATTAAAAATTCTTTACCAATGCCTTTTTATAAAGAGCGTCTCTGTTGTTGTTTTCTATGCCTCAAATTGTTTTGGTACAATTCATTCCCAGAAGAATGACTGGAACAAGGTTATTCTGAACTTTTCTTGTCTCTCAAGAGTGTATTTTAACTAGGTCTCTAATAACAATAAAGAGAGGCAATTATTTTCAGGACATCTCTACCCTTGGAACTGTGTCCAACTTTGTGTTTTAGAGAACAGCAACCATCTGTGCTTTGCACCAGAGGCAAGTGCTTCTGCGCTTGGCAGGCCGTCATCAGGCACCTCAGTAAGTCACCTGATGGCTCTGGCCAGGGTCCATCTGACGTGATTCTCTTCTAGACCATCACGCCTGCTGTCTTCAAGGTAAAAAGATTAACAGATGCACTTGACAATGTTGAGCTTGACCATCTGGGCTGATCAGTGACATAGACAAAGTATGCATTCGAGATGCAGTCTTTCCATTGGCTTAAAGTCTTAAGTGCGTTGTGTTGTGTGGATGAAACACAACTGGTAAGTGAGTAAGAGTAACAATCAAAGCAAGGAGGATTTCACCAGCTCTCATGGAAACGTTCCCCCCAGGAAGCCGAGCTCAGGGGGGGAAGGGGCTCCTGCTCAGCTTCAGTTCCTTATGGAGTAAATACAAAGTTTTAATAAGAGCATTATAAAATATTAAAAGGAACATCTACATTATGTTGAATCCTTTATGGTTTAAAATAGTGAATTTACAGCATTTTCATAGTCCCCAGGAAACCTGTGTTTGCAATGTGGAAATAAAGAGAATTTGGTTCATATGGAATGTACATGAAACTTGAAATCCAAGCATTTAGAAATTTTTTTTTTTACAAAGCCTGATTATGAAATTGAACTATTTGGGGATCCGCTCCTTCCTTTCTGAGACGGATTTCTTCAATTTTAACTTCTGAAATTTTAAATAGCTACTTTCTCTTTCCATATCAAAGTACCAACAGGAAATTAATTGTATGTTTCATTCAAGTGAATTTTAAGGAGAATTTTAAACTGCAGATGAAATTTTCTTTGATCTTGATTTTGTGGTTAAATGTAACATGTCTAAATGAAGTAAAAAAAGAATTAACTGTGGTATTTTACTGCTGGGATAACTTAAGATATCAACTGTAGTGAGAGATATGGATTACAGAATAAAATATAAAAGTTTGGTAAATACTTAAAACAGTAAAAAAAAAAAAAAACACCTGTATCATCAAATAGATCTCTCCTTTCTTACAGAAAAGCAAATTTCGGCCTCTATATCAGCATGATGCACGCTGCTACTAGAAGGAAAACTGCCTGCAAGTACAGAACAAGAGTCAGGTTGTAAGAAGCCACAGGTGCCTCCTGGGTCACCACGGGGACAGGGGTCCTGCCGTTTAAAGGCCAAATAAAGGTTTCGGTGAGTAGGTGGTGTCAGTCTTCACAGCCGTGAACACTTTCACATAAGCAATTATTCTTAACAACTACACCAATAGAAGCTGTCTTGTGAGTGTGTACCACATCCAGTGTTACTCCAAGTGCTTCAGGTGAATTGTGCTCAGTCGCTTCAGTCGCGTCCAACTCCTTGCGACCCCAAGGACTGTAACCCGCCAGGCTCCTCTGTTAATGGGATTCTCCAGAAAAGAATACTGGAGTAGGTTGCCTTGCCCTCCTCCACAGGATCTTCACGACACAGGGATCGAACCTGGGTCTCCTGCATTTCAGGCAGTTTCTTTACCCCTGATCCAGCGGGGAAATCCCAGTGAGTTAGCCCCAGTAATTCACTTAGCCCTAGCTAAGTGAATTAGCTCACTTAATTTCCATAAACAGATGGGATGGGTTCTGCTGTTCCCCAGCTTTGACAAGGTACATGGTTAGGAAGCAGAGGAACCTGGGTCTGAGTCCAGGCCACTGAAAGCCCACTGACTGTCCACGACTGTCCACTGGCTGCAAAGGGGCCTCATTTCGCCCTGGGCTTGGCCAGGTGGAGAGCACGCCTCAGGGAGGCGCTCATGCGCTTGCTGCAAAGGTACCGTGTTCACAGAGGGAAGAGCTGACGTCCTGAGGTGCCCAAGGAACCAAACAGGCAAAGCCCCAAAGTGACCCCGTGATGTCCCGGTAATACCACACTGCACCTCAGGGTTTCTAAGCCCCCCTCCAAGGACCCAGGAGTCCTGGCTTTCCAAGGGGTGTGGTGCCCCTGTAGGTCTGGTCACAAGAACTCAGGGTAATAACCCTTCCTGAGCAACCAGGGAGCTGACCGTAATCCAGCCGCCTATGTGCTTGTTACTAGTCCTGCACCTTTTGTGGAGGCCGGAGGCTGGCAGGGAGATGCTGGCTGTTCCGCGAGGGGGTTAATTGCAGACGGGGGAGGGAGGAGGAGCTGAGAAGGCAGGCGAGCTCAAGTGCGTCCCTCCCAGCTCCTGGAGTTCTTCCCCTCCTGGTACCTGCCTTTCTGGTCTGGAAACCCGGCTCCCTCCCTCCTTAAATCTGTTTTCTCTTCATCTCTCTGCACATGCATGTGCGCACACACGCATGCACACACAAATTTGTTGTGCATATTATTCCAGAGACTCGGGGAGAACTGTTGATCATTTTCTAGGAGTTCAGGGGGTCTGTCTGCTGTCTGTATTTAATATAATGTTATCAAAGTGATTGCAAAATCCTATTCAAAAAGGAACAATTGATACCACCCCTTATGGCTACGGTGCTTCAACATTTTAAGTATTGACACAAACAATATCCTACTTTATCCATAACAACTCTGGGAGGATTGTCCCTGAGCAGGTAGAACGACAGTCCCTTCAGAAAGTTGGCTGGCTTGGCACCAAACTGATGACGGAAAAACCAATGTTTCCCCAAGGAGGGTATTTTAAATTTCCCTGTATGCTTGACCCCGACCTCCACATGATACCTACTTCTTCATGTAACTTGTTCAAAGAGATGATGTCTCTATGCTCCATTTCCAGAAGGACTATTGTTACTGAATCCAGCCTGTGTGCTGGTTTTGTATCACATGCTGTTTCCACTGATGCTAACATCCAATTACACTAAAATCAATACACAGGAGCTCGTGACTTTATAACCACTATACCGTGGGAAGTGTTTTCATAGCCCATTTCTCTGATGACTGGAGAACACACACTTACAAAGTCTGCCGGGAGGTGAAGCCGGTGGAGCTGCAGGATGGACTGCAGTAAGCCGGACACCTGACTTGACACCAGGACGTCCTGGCCGAGTTTCGTGCCATCCACTGCCTTCCTCTGACTCGTGGCCACCTGGACGCTCCACTTGTCCGTGTCTGCGATGATGCACACGGCCTCGGCGATGGGCTCGTCCAGCACGGGATGCTGCAGGACAGACACAGGGGGTCAACTCCTCACCACGCTGCCAGGCGTCTAAAATAGATGGCTGGTGGGAAGCTACTGGATAGCACAGAGCTATAGAGCTCTGTGATGATCTACAGTGGCAGAAGGGAGGCTCAAGAGGGAGGGGGACATATGGATGCCAATGACTGATTCTGCACTGCTGTACGGCAGAAACCAACACAGCATTGTACATCAATTTTTCTCCAATTGAAAAATGAAAAGGAGGTAATGGTGGGAGCCCCAGGAGCCCAGAACTCCACAGGGACTCAAGAGTGTCGTCACATCAGCATTTAAACATTAACTTGATAAAATTGCAGTCCATCATTATTTTATTCCTACACTCAGTAGGGACTCATGCTGCTGCTGCTGCTGCTGCTAAGACACTTCAATCGTGTCCGACTCTGTGCGACCCCATAGACGGCAGCCCACCAGGTTCCCCCGTCCCTGGGATTCTCCAGGCAAGAACATTGGGAGTGGGTTGCCATTTCCTTCTCCAGTGCATGAAAGTGAAAAGTGAAAGTGAAGTCGCTCAGTTGTGTCCGACCCTCGGCGACCCCATGGACCGCAACCCTCCAGGCTCCTCCGTCCATGGGATTTTCCAGGCAAGAGTACTGGTGTGGGGTGCAATGGCCTTCTCCCAGAAGGGACTCATAAACATCATCAAATGCTCACAGGTAAACAAAAAGGCCAGCAATCTCACTCCAAACCAGGACATGAAAGTCCACTTCCTTCTGGAAGACTGCACTCTCCTTTATTTTGTGTGTGGTTTGTGGGATCCTAGTTTGCTGAACTGGGATCGAACCTGCGCCCCTGCTGTGGAAGTGTGGAGCCTTAACCACTGGACTGCCAGGGAAGCCCCTGCTCATTCCCTTTATAATGGAGACTGTCAGAATACAGTGTAGGATTCTACTGCCATTTTCCCCATCAAGAGGTTTGGAAGGATGACTTAATATTCCCTGAAAAGTATAGCTTTAATCATGAAGTGATATTTACTCAGGAACCATGTGCTACATACATAAATCAACTCCAACAACCACCTAAAATCAGGTGGGACTAGGGAGATATGTTACTGAGACGAGGCCAAAAGGTACAAGTGTGGCCACTGATGAAAGTATTTAAGACTTAACACTAGGGCTTCCCTGGCGGTCCAGTGGTTAATAATCCGCCTTCCAGTGCAGGGGACACTGGTTCGATCCCCAGTCTGGGAAGATCCCATATGCCATGGGGCAACTAAGCCAGGGTGCCACAACTACTGAACTCCCCCACCCTAGAGACTGCACCCCACAAGAGAAGCCACCGCAATGAGAAGCTCACTTGCCATGGCTAGAGAGTAGCCCCCACTCACTGTAAGCAGAGAAAGCCCACACAACATGGAAGACCCAGCATAGCCAAAATAAATAGATAAACAAACAAATGAAATTAAAAAAAAAAAGACAGCATTATTATTGGGGAGCCTATTGATGGAAACCCAAGATGTTTGCTGCCATGCTGCCATACTCTACATTTAACAGGTGATCTGGTTCCTTTGTTTTGAGGCTTTTTGATTCAATCTCTTTGATTCATCTCTTTCTCACAGATGGGGAAAAAGTGACAATGGGCTGAACGAGAACTTTGTTGGGACCAACATTTATTCCTCTACTACATCCAGGAGGGAAACCTTCATGGTTTAGAATATTTCCCCATTGAAAAGAATAGCAAATCAGGCAAAATCTAGTGACCCACATTTATTTGAGTGTATGTTCAAATAACCTTAAACGTGAAGAACAAAGAATATGACAGAAGAGATTCTTGAATTAATGGAGCCCAGTTTCCCAAGGATGGCTCTCATTTCTTAGACTTTTAACCAAACAGTCAAAATGCCCACACACATAATGACCACAAATTCCCACTCTAACCCACAGGGTCTTGTGACACGTCACTCCTACCCTTGCACACATTCTCCAAAACAGAAAGTACAGACATGGCTGCTGCAACTTCCTTCTACAAGTTCCGGCAAGCTCTTGCTCAATCCCTGTGTCACAAATTCACAGCAAGAGGACCATGACTTGGTCCTTATGATCAAAGCAAATGAAAATTTGGAAATTTAAAAGATTTGCATTTGGAGCTCAAGTTCCTCCAATGCTTTGCATTTATCAGAAATCCAGTGTGCTGGGTATCGCACAGAAAAGATCTAGACGAATCTATACAAAGACCTTTCCTTCAAGGGACTTACGTTCTGAAAGTATATGTGCTGTGTGTGTATATGATGCATATGTACTCAGTCACTCAGTTGTGTCTGACTCTCTTGTGACCCCATGAACTGTGGCCTGCCAGGCGCCTCTGTCCATGGGATTCTCCAGGCAAGAATACTGGAGTGGGTTGCCATTTCCTACTCCAGGGGATCTTCCTGACTCAAGGATCAAACCCATGTCTCCTGCGTCTCCTGCACTGGCAGGCAGATTCTTTACCACTGCGCCACCTGGGAAGCCCCTGAAAAAATATATACAATCATTAACGTCCATGTGCCCATGTACACACAGTGAGAGGAAGGCATGCCAATCTCCTCTCACTGGATTTCAGTCAACCTCCCTCTATCAAAGTGCGGGAACAGGACCCAAGCCAGGTCATTCAAGGGCTTCTTCTCCGAGACTTCCCTGTGAGCAGGGGGCCAGGGGGCTGAGACAGTTGGTATAATACCAAGTCTAGCTTTAGTTGGATGAACTATTTGTAGTGGATAATCTGGGCCCTAGTTTCCAACTCACTCAATTTCCTAAGTAACTTCCCACCCCGCGTGGCAGGGAAGGGAGCAGTGTGTTGATCCAATGGAAGCACACAGACTGCTGATCACGCGCTACCACGCACACCATCGACAACCCCACAGAGCTCCGCCTCAGAAGCGAGCCACTGGCAGGAGGGCGGCGAGGCTCACTGCGGGCGTGATGGACAGAAGGCTGTCCGGGTACCAGTGACCCCGGGAGGCTGCAGACCTGGGGCTGGAAACAGCAGAGGAGCAACAGGGGAGATGGCACAATTATCTTAAGAGGAAGAACTAAACGGGTGAGAGAAAATGTGAGCACGGGCCATTTTTAAATCACCACTGGAAACCTGGGGACAGGCTAGAGAGCTGCGTCCGAAGGTTGGGACAAATGGACAGGGAGCCCAGAGCCCCTGAAGGAGGGGCTGACCCCTCTCTCCTGGACTCTCAGCCCCTAGTGCAGGACCTTGAGAAAGGACAGACTTCAGACAGACCAGGTCGAGCCCAGCAGTCACAGGGAAGGCAAGCACCTGTGACCCCACACACAGCACTGAGTGTCACGTGTGTGGGATCCAAGGATGCAGAACCATGGAACGCTGTCAGGACGGCACCTTAGAGAAAGAAGTGTACAGGGAACGATATTCAATAACCTGTGACAAACCAGAATGGAAAAGAAGATGAGAAAGAATACACATATGTGTGACTGAGTCACTTTGTTGTACGGCAGAAATGAACACAACATTGTAAATCAACTATACTTCAATAAAACTTTAACAAAGAATTATACATTCTCAGACTACTAAATATTTAACATGTAATTTCCTAAATGGGGTTCCCTGGTGGCTCAGATGGTAAAGAATCTACCTGCAATGCAGGAGATCCATGTTCAATCCCTAGTTCAGGAAGACCCCTGGGTCAGGAAGTTCCCCTGGAGAAGTGAATGGCTATCCACTCCAGCATTCTTGCCTGGAAAATGCCGTGGACGGTGGAGCCTGGTGAGCTACAGTCCATGGGGTCACAAAAAGCCAGGCATCACTGAGCAATTAACACTTCGACTTTCCTAAACACATACATAGGTCACCATAATTGTCTCCATCTAACTATGCCATTTAGTAGTTTCTCATTTATTGAAGACTAAATACTTTTTTAAAAAAGCAAGATGGAAATAGAAGGAAATGTAAATATTCAAGACAAAGAATACTGGAGAGAGATAAAAAATGTCACCTGCAACCATTTCAAGTCATCATCTAAGGACCACCAGGGCAAGTGACAGCCCGGTCCTGATCTGATCTAAACTTCTCTAAGGTCAGAGCACTGAAGCACAAGTTCTGATGATTCTGGAGATTTTTGACATGTATCTTTCCAAAGGAACACAGCCCACTAAAGAGTAACATTTACAGGCAGTAATGGGCAGTGTAAACGTTTTACGGTTTGGTTTATTGGTCTCTAAGCTTGCAGAAATTAAAGAACTCCGAGGTCCAGAAGCCCCGTCTGGATAATCACAGAACTCTCACCCACACACGCCTCTGCCCTGCCTGGTACTCACCAGAAAACTCCTCTTGGCAAGGGTTCTACTTAGGCATACCTAGAGCCACTCTAAACAGAGGGAACACTGAATTACATGACGCTTCTTTGTTCCTTTTACTTACGAGCCGTAACTTAAATACAGAAGTAGCTAATAGTGAAATCTGTCAGGCAGGTTGCTTAGGTTTGGTTTTATCAGGTTCACACACAACCCAGGGTACACACTAACACACTTTCCAGTAACGAATGCACGGAGCATGCTTTTGAGAAATTAAGCACTTTCAGAAACGTTGTAAACCCTTAGACTGAATGGTTCAAACACCTCCCACGAGCCTGATCTCTCCAATCCCTCCCTCAGGTTTGGATATTTCATCAAGGAGCCAAGACTCTGAAGCCAGGCAGGATTGGGCTTGACTGCCACTCCATTACGTACTAGCTGTGGGGCCTTAGTGACCCCATTCTCCAGGGCTCTACACCTCTACATCTGCAGAGTGTGTTGCTGTTTAGTCACTAAGGTGAGTCTGACTCTTTGCTACCACATGGATTGGAGCCCAGCAGGCTCCTCGGTCCATGGGATTTCCCAGGAAGAATACTGGAGCAGGTTGCCATTTCCTTCTCCAGGGGATCTTCATGACCCAGGAACCAAACTCATATCTCTTGCCTTAGCAGGAGGATTATTTATGGATGAACCACCATGCAGCATGTGACTGTACTTAATTCAGGGTTTCTGAGACAAAATGTGCATGAAACTCGTAGTGTAGCGCCTACCACTTGTCAGGTGCTTCCCCTTGCTTCCCTACACCCCACATCGCCCCTTCATGTGAACACATCCCCAAACCCTCACTGACTCAGAAACCTACCCTAGCGTGGGCCCCACCCCAATGCTTACTGAAAGTGCTTGCAGAACCCCTTTCCTTAAGCCCAACCTGGTCTGTAGCCCCAGCGAGAATGTCTCCCGAGGAAATGTCTCGGACGTGGTACCGCACGGAAAGGCCGTTGGCTTTGCCGACAGGGTTTATCTCCGTCTCTGGGGGCCCTGGGCCCTGACCCTCACGTCGAGGGCAGCCCTTTCTGCAGGGGCTGCGGACAGCCAGGCCCGCCCCTGCCGTCAGTGAGGGCCAGGGCTGGGCCCCCGCTGGGAGGGGTCCCTGCGGCTCCCAGCCCGAGTTTCTGCGGGCGGGGAGCCGGCGAGGGGGCGTGCAGAGGAGCCCCGTCTTCCTGATCTCCCCTGACGTTGGGAGCTCCCAGGAGGAACACAGAAGCTGCGTGGGCAGTACGAGGGTTCCCAAACACTGAAACTTTTACCTCAACTTTGAAAAAAAAAAGAGAAAAGATTAAAAAAAAAGAGACTCTTTTTGTAAGGTTCAGCAATTTTCTACGAAAGGCCAGCCCCACGTGTGTCCCCAGCCCAACCGCTGCCACGCACTCTGGAACCATCGTCCCAGTCTCGTGTATATATGAATATTTTATTTATTAACATCACTGGTCATTTTTTTTTTAAAGAAAGAAAAACAAAACCGCAAAAGAAATGCATTAAAAAAAAAGACAAACAAAAAAAAGAAAAATACTTGATTTACAGTGCTGTGTTAGTTTCAGATGTAAAGTGATTCAATTATACATATATATGAATACATAGTTTTTTTTACATTTTCTCCTGTTATAGATTATTGCAAGATATTGACTTTGGTTTCCTGTGCTATACAGTATAGGTCCTTGTTCCTTATCTATTTTATCCATATGCAGTAATGTGTATATTTTAATCCTCAACTCCTAATCTATCCCTTCCCCCTCTGCCCTTTGGTAACCACAAGCCTGTTTTCTATGTCTGTAAGTCTGTTTCTGTTTTCTAAATAAATTCATTTGTATCATTTTTTATATTTCACATATAAGCAATATCACATATTTGTCTTTTTCTGCCTGACTCACTTCATTTAGTATGATAACCCCTGGGTCCATCCATGCTACTGCAAATGACATTATTTTATTCTTTCATGGCAGAGTAGTATTCCATTGAATATATATGTACCACATCTTCTTCATTCATTCCTCTGTCAACGGACATTTAGGTTGCGTCCATGTCTTCGCTATTGTGAAAGTGCTGCAATGAACATTTGCAGCACTTTTGGATCATGTTTCTCTGGACACACGCCCAAGAATGGGATTGTTGGGTCACATGGTAGTTCTATTTTTAGTTTTTTAAGGAGCCTCCATACTGTTCTCCTCAGTGGCTGTATCAATCTACATTCCCACCAACAGTGCAAGAGGTTCCCTTTTCTCCACACCCTCTTCAGCATTTACTGTTTACAGGTTTTTGAAGATGGCCATTCTGTCTGGTGTAAGGTGGCACATCATTGTAGTTTTGACCTTCATTTCTCTAATAATTAGTGATACTAAGCATCCATAACTCTTCAGGCCCTCTCTACCAGATCCAATCCCTTGAATCTATTCATCACCTTCACTGTAAAATCATAAAGGATTTGATTTAGGTCATATCTGAATGACCTAGTGGTTTTCCCTACTTTCTTCAATTTAAGCATGGATTATACAATAAGGAGCTCATGATCTGAGCACAGTCAGCGCCAGATCTTGTTTTTGCTGACTGTACAGGGCTTCACCATCTTCAGCTGCAAAGAATATAACCGACCTGATTTTGGTTTTGACCATCTGGTAACGTCCATGTGTGCAGTCATCTCTTGGATTGCTGGAAAAGGGTGTTTGCTCGACAAGACTCTGTTAGACTTTGTCCTTACAACATTTCAATAGGCCTTGGTTAGTCACAGAGAAAAAGCAGATTATCAATGCTCTGAGGCTCACATTCTCAGCATCTGCTCTTGGTTAAATGTCATCAGGTCCTGTTTTTATTCTCCTATCTCTCTAGAGGCCAAGGCCCACCTACATAACCACACCCCCTACATCTTTGGAACTGAGGATTTAAGTAACCTAAGCTGCTGCTGCTGCTAAGTCGCTTCAGTCGTGTCCGACTCTGTGCGACCTCACAGACGGCAGCCCACCAGGCTCCCCCATCCCTGGGATTTTCCAGGCAAGAACACTGGAGTGGGTTGCCATTTCCTTCTCCAATGCATGAAAGTGAAAAGTGAAAGTGAAGTCACTCAGTCATGTCCGACTCTTAGCGACTCCATGGACTGCAGCCTACCAGGCTCCTCGGTCCATGGGATTTTCCAGGCAAGAGTACTGGAGTGGGTGCCATTGCCTTCTCCGAGTCCTTGGTCAATCCACCCACTTCTGGATGGCTGAGGGCACACAGAAGGATGCAGATACATGCGGCTGCCTGGCCAGTTTTTTTCTCTTTTTAAACCTTCAGTCTGGGGCCTCCCTGATAGCTAGCACTTTGCCTTCCAATCCAGGGGCGGGGAGGGGGGGCAGGTGGGGGGGTCAATCCTTAGTTGGGGAGCTAAGATACCACATGCCTCCCAGGCAAAAAACGAAAACATAAATCAAAAGCAACACTGTAACAAATTCAATAAAGACTTTAAAAATGGTACACACACACACACACACACACACACACACACACACACACACACACACACCACCTTTAGTCTCACATTCATGCAGAGAACAGAATCCTATTACCACTCACCATTCTCAAACACTTCTTCCAGTCTATAATATCTAGAATACTGAACGCTAAATGCTTAGCACCCAGGCTTTCCTGACAGTAGTTTACAGTGACAGACAGAAGCTCCTACGGCAGTAAAGCTGGCTCCGCCTGCAGTTAGTCTGCAGCCCCTGGGGGAGCACAGGGTCCTTGGGTCCTACCTGGACCCCTCATTCCAGCTCTGCTTATCCTCACTGTAGATGTCACCTCCTCCAAGAAGCCATCCATGTATGCTTTGCCTCCCATCCTGACAGTGGCCTCCATTTTCACTGTTTATGTCTTCAGTTACATGCTGGATTTCAGTTTCCTGAAGGACAGAGCCATGCCTCCTCTCTGGCCAGAGACAAGCTTCCTTTTTCTTTGATGACCTGCAGCTCAGTGTGGATGTGTTCATGTCAGTGGGCTCATCTAATCTGAAAGATAGCAGCCATTCTTTCTTCAAATACTGTTTCTCTGTCCTCCCTCCTGTATACCCCATAAAACCGTCTCACTCAAGCCACCACATCTCTTACTGGCTCTTTTCACGTTTTTTCATGTCCTTTTGTCTCAGAGTTACAGTCACAGGGGCAGGTCTGTATCTCGTCACTGTTTCACAAACTCTAATCCCTTCTGGCTGCATTTAATCTGTTCTGCTCATTAGACTACCCCCCTGAGTTTTAATTTCCATGACTGCATTTTTCCATTTTAGCAGCTCCCTTTAGTTCTTTTATGAATCTAAATAGTCGGGTACCGTATCAGACCATCTTTTTAAGGGTTCCAATTCCTTCCTTTTATCACCATCACCGTTTTAAACGTAGTTACTCAGTAGCTACTCCAGACTGTAGGAGGAGGGCTAACACTCCTGCCCATTCAGTTTAAGCCCCCTTGTCCTGACCACAAGTCCATCATGCTAGAGTTGTTCTGCTTTATGTGCAGTATGCGTCTCTTGGAAACAGGCGCCATGTTGTCTCTAAAGGCTTCAGAGTTGTGATAAAGTAGAGAAGGAGAGAGAATCAACCATTCTGGACCATGGGCGCTGCGGAGGGGTTCTGGGAGGCAGGGGCTCGGGGAAGCCTCAGCCTTGAGCACACGGGGCACAGTCTTAGGGATGCCTTAAACTTTAGGCCGGTCACTTGCTGAGGAAGCAAACAGTTTAAAGTCGAGGAGAGACGCTCAAGGTCAAAAGGTATCATCAGAACAAAGTTATGGGAGGATGTGCATGATGCTAAGACAAAATGTAAGATGGCTAGTAGCTTTTTCGGCAGAGAATGGCTTAAATGTCCAAATACTCTGCACGTAATGAAAAAACTAGGGAAAACATCAAAATTAGCCATGTGCCTAATATTTGCAAAATGCAAGAGAGATGATGCCTTTGACAGCCTTTTATTCTCCTTTAGGTAAAAAAAGAACACAAAGGGCCTCAGGCATCATATCTAAGCACAGTAGTCTTCCTCTTTACATCTTAAAATGCAGAGTCTCACTTCTCTCTGCTTTAGGAGGGTCACAGTCTAGAGCACAGTGTCACCTGAAGGAACACACACGTGTCTAACCAGCGCGGGGGGACCACACTGTGTCGCTTGTCCCTGGACTGGTAGGACTGAAGCCCCCTTCCTGCTCGGGCACTGCAAGCCCGGCAGGAGGAGACGCTGGAGGCGGAAGCAAGTGGCATGTGCGAAGGGACTGGAGTGGTTTCAGAGAAGGGGCAACGTCAGGATGAGGTCTGCCAACGGCACAGAAATTGGTTCCATGGTGCCTGAGACAGGGAACACAGCGCGTGGCCAGGAGGTGGAAGAGAGGACGGGAGCTAAAGGCTGGTCAACAGTGTGACCGTGTGTGTGTGTGAAGGACATACGAGGGGCGATCCCAGCCAATGAGACTAGATTCCAGTCTCTCAAGAAATGGGTCCCCATGAGGGCAGAAGAGTAACCAATCAAATCCCTATTGGCTGCAGGTGGAGGGGCGCTGACGAGGGGAGGGGGTCACCAAGATTTCAGACTGGAGTTGGTGATACCCAGATACCAGTAGTTTTTTCAAGTATTTTTTTAAAATCACCATGTGCAGTAAGACACACGTTTGAACGTCATAACCCAGTGTGCACACTTACACATGCGCGTTTATACAGACACATGTGTATATGTACACACACACACACACACACACACACCCCAACAGTGAGCCGGGGTGAAGGTCCATGGCCCCACCACACTCACCACCCCACCCAGGAAAGGAAGCGACCAGAGCTATTCTGTCTCAAAGAGCAGATGTGTTCTGCACGGCTGTTTCCTCTACAATACCACTGACTGAAGGCGGCTGGTGATGCAGGCCACCTCAGCGCTGTCTCTGTTACTGAGGCAATGTTTCATCGGCCCCTGTGCCTCGGGGCTCTTTCATACCTCGCTGGTTGATGCTGTGGCACGGGCTCCGCTAGGTATTCGAGGTTCACAGCACAGCCAGGCCATTAGCAAAGCTCCTTACCCACACTACTGATTTCTGGAGTCAACCTGTTGCTACTCTTAAATGAAAGAGGTTGCCATATCCAACTTTTCCTCGTTTTGGAGAGTATTCTGAAGATGCCTGAAGCCCTGGCATACAGTTTTTCTTAAAAGAAACAATGTGTGATGCTAATTTTGGTCTCGATGACCTGACCCTGCAGAGCTTTAAGTAGCTTGGCCTGCTCCTTGAACCGTCAGGGCAGAGGGAACTCAGCAGCCGTTAGCACTAAATGAATGGGCACTGCTTCTGTTCATCACCCAGAGCGTGAGCATCCTGGGAAACTCATTTACAAAGCACATTCACAGTGTCATTTTAATAGCTACTGTTTAATGGGTGTTCAGTAACGTGTGGGGCGCTGTGCTCAACAATGGACACGCATCACTTCACCATCTTCAATCAGACCAACAAGTACTATCATTTTCTAGAATATGAAAAAGAAGCTTGGAAGATGAGAGAAACCTGCCCGAGGCCACACAGCCACAAGGGGTAAGCCATGAGTCAAACTCAGGTTTGTCTGCCTTTAGAAGCTGCATTCTTAACTGCTGGGTTACATTTTTTCTGTTCCTCTAAATATGTTTTTCTGAGGCCTAGCAAAGCCAACAGATTTACCTGATGACCAATGAACAAGCAGTAACACCACAGCACCAGTGTGAAGTCAGCCTCCTACACCACCTCCACTCCCTGTAGCTTCATAGCTGCCCCGGCCCAGTACCCTGAACCCATGGGTCAGCAGTGCCCACAGGCGGACAAGACACAGGGGAAAAGAAGGGGAGAGAAAAGGCTCCTTGAGAGTCATGGGTGCACAGTGAAGCTGGCTCTCCCACTTCACCCTTTAAAGTCAAAAGGAAAACAGAAGAAAGAATTCACGTTTAGATGTGGCAGGAAAAAAAGGAAACTAAGTATGACCTCAGCCTAATTCAAGGCAGCTGGATCATCTATGCACTAGGAGGCAGAGAGATGGTTCAAACGATGGAACAGAGGTAGGAGGTGGATTAAATAAGAACACGTGTTAAAATATTTAAAGGCCATTAGAATCTTACCACGTGGAAGCCGGAAACAAAAATGGAAATGAATGAAATAAAGTTAATACTTCTTTCTTTCATGAGAGTCTAGGATAAGGAAATGCGCAAAAAGAAATGCTTAGTACTGGGAGCTCCAGACGCAGTATCTCAGTGAGAGAAGAAACTCCACAACTCAGTCCACTGAGGTTACAGAAGTGTGTATTTACATAAGACAGCTTTCACAATCCTGTCACGCACAGGCCTTGAAAACAGATCAATAATGTAAATCAACTGCTCTTTAAAAGTTACTAAAAATCGTTCTCTAAAAAAAAATAAAATAAAAAATGAAAATCCTTCTCTGTAAACAACTATGAATCCCAAAGCTCGGTGAAGTGTGGCATGAATACTAGAAATTATTAAAATCCCAAAACCAGGTTCTTGAAAGTAAGTTATGAGAGAGCAATTTATCCCGAGCTCTTCCTCCTCAACAAGCCAGTATTTCAGTCCTAACTCGGCTCCTGTTCTTTTTTTTTTTTCGGCTCCTGTTCTAGTTCTTGAATCTTTGCTTTTTTCTCTGGCAACACACTCAAGAATTTAAATAATTACTAGGCTTTGTGGAGCAGTCATTCAATATAATGTTCCGCCTCCTAAACCTCCTAATTTATTTTCCAACAAATATTTGTCAATGGCAGTTGAAAGCAGGCTGTTTTTATTTAAACGCTGCCATGGAGCAGGATCCCAGTCTGAGAAGTTTAAATGGAACACTTACTTCAAAAGCAAAATTCATTATGATGAATGTGCCAAGTGAAATCAGAACTCCACTAACGTTGATTGGATACATTCTTCTGAAGATATTTTTATGACCCTTGCAATTCTCTATTAACACCCACGCGGGCTGCATGGGAGATGTTCCCACCATTTGACACAATATAGGTTATTAGGCTTAATAACTTTCCATCTCTCAGGCTGACTGCATTGTCTGCAGAGACAAGAATAGCTGCAGTGTGAAAATACTACCTTTGAAAGGAAGAGAAAACGGGACATGACAGGTCTTTAAGAGCACAAGCAGAGGAAACATGGTTTTGTTTTTTTAAATGTAAAAATTATAGACCTAGATGGTCACCATGGAAACCTAATACACAAAACATCTAAATGTGTCAGCCTATGGAAAATGTACAAAATGTCATGAATGGTTCTGCAGATAATAAGTTCATGGGGGACAATCAATCTATAGATGCGTCTTCACAGTGGTGGTCAGTGGGCCTGGGGCATTCAGATGATGACTTGCTGGAGGATGGGTGGGTGAGGATGGCCCTGTGGGTTTACATGTGAGCTCCTGGCACACCTGTCAGAGCAGAACCCAGGTTCCACGGGAGAAGGGTCCAGTGAGTAGCACCAGTGTTCTTACAGATCAAACCGACATGGGCAGACGAAAAACCCCACGGGCGCTGCATACACGATTACAAACACATGGTGCTGCCAAAAGGAGGGCCTCAAATTCCCTGCCTTCCGGCTCCTGGTGGTCACTAAACGTATGCGCGGCTCAGAGGACCTAGAAAGAGCGCTGTCCAAGGAGGGCATCTCCTTTCTCTGAGGTCACTGACGTGTGGGCCTCTGAGACGATGGGCAAGGACAGTGCTCCTGAGGACTGTGCAGAGTACGACAGCACCGCTCCTCCCAGGGCTGGCCTGGGGAGGGTAGCGGCCAACCACAAAGCAGGGTGGGTCAGGAGCCCGGCGCCAGTCCCTGCACTGGGGGGGGCCCAGCCTCAGTCCCTCCCCCGACCACCCCCTTCCCCGTTCAGGGGGGTGAGTGCAGCTGCTTCACCATCAAACTTTTCTTCCCATTTCACACAAATACCTCTAGCCTACTTGGCCTGTGCCTGATGGAAGTCTAGTCTTTACAGAGGAGAGGCTCAAGGCCAAAGACTGCATGCACTGCCTTCTGTTCTAACTCTCGAAAAGTACTTGTTGGGCGAGGAGAAAGTAACCAGCCAAATTCCAATTTTCCTGATGCAAAGAGGACTTTTCCTACTGCCTAAGATACAATACGCTTCCAATACAAAGCAGCTATTTTTTTGCACGTCTGCCCAATAGCGGCTCAATTAAAAACAGGTCTGTCAAACTGACATGGTTTCCTCTACTGCTTAGTTCCTGTCACGCTGCAGATAGTGGAGAAGCAGTAAGAGGCAGCCACGAGGCAATTTCCCATAAGATGTGTTAATCTTTAGACAGTCATCCTCATACAGCCATCAAAGTGAACTTAATAACAAATCAGTTAAAATAAATTACTTTTAGGAACTTGTAAGGATCAGCTAAGAAGCAAAACACATGTGACATCTTTTTGGCCCTCCCTGGGATGCACAGAATTGCCACCATCTGTGCTGACTGTTCTGTCTACCCAGCCTGCCCCCCACCCCACCTCCCCCCTGCCTCCAGATTCACCCTATGCCCTTCCCTGTCCTGTGCAGAGGTGAGCTCTGCAGACCGCAGGCCTGGGTCTGCATCAACCATGACCTCCTCCCTCTGTGGCTTCAAGGTGGGCTTAGCCTAAAGGAGGCCCTGTAGGAGCTCAAAGGCTGGAGGAGTGAGATGTCGGGGGTCCCCCCACCCCATCGTGCTTCGACAGCCAGGCAGCCCCTCTTCTTTTCCCTGCTGCTGTGCCGCGTGACACTCACAGCCTCCAGCTCCGCACATCCCCAGATGCCTCCGTAGCCTTGCTGGTTCCCATAACCCTGGCTGCATCTGTAGCAACAATCCCATACCCCGCCTGGCTGCCCACTTCTTCACCCTCTGATCAGCAGCCCGAGGCTCCCAGCTGGGATCACTCACCTGGACAGTGTGGACCAGGTCGGCTGCTAGGCACTGCTTCAGCTTCTCATCGCTGCTGGTCCCGTGAAGCACCAAGTCCGGCATGTACGTGGGGCAGTATCCCGCCAGGAGGGAGCGGCCGAAGTTTCTCACATTGGGGTTGCTGATGCTCTGAGACCTAAAACAAGACCAGCCATCAGCATGCGCAATGCAAACGTGCTTCCTTCTTGCACTGCAGTGGGAACAAAGCCCCAGGGACATGGGTGAGAGAAACAGATCCAAGACGGTCACATAAGGAGTCCTCGGGGAAGCAGGTCACTGGTGCGGGAAGGGAAGGGAGTTAAAGGAAAAAGGAACTTTCCTAAAGAGGAAGAGCAGGAAAAATCAGATATTCTGGTGGCTGGTTGTGAGTCTGTTCTTGTGCCTCACAGACCTCATCCTCCAGGCACTGGGTCGGGAGAGAAGAAAAGCTGTGTGTGTGTGTGTGTTGTTGGGGGGAGGTGTCATTGGCAAAGTCTGGCTCCAGGAACTCACACACCTGCATGGGGGGGTGCCAGGACTGGGAAGGGACAAATCTCTAGTTACTGCTTTACAGACCAACTCATCTGCTGATGTTGTCTTAGGAAGAGGTGCTGTTTCCCAACCACCTGAAGCTGTCCTGACCAGACAGGCAGGGAAAAGCTGCTCGGGGGTTATAACCCACCACCACATCCACGTTCCGTCCTCCGAGGGCGGGCGTCCATGGCCACAGATCTTCCTGGAGGATGGCGAGATATGACATGCCTTGCTCCCCACCACCACTGCATCCCTCAGTGGCCAGAGAGGCAGCATCTGACCCAGCTCCCTCTGCCTGCCGCCGGCCTCACCTGGGCAGTGGCAGCTCCACCTCCAGCGACCCTTCACTCTGGTCACGGTCCGCATCAGGATCACTTCCAGGACAGAGGTCTGGCAGCGCCGCTGCACATGCGTCGTCATCACTGTCTCCGAGGGCACTGTCGGAGCTCTCGTTCCGGGGGAGGCCACCTTCCACCCTGAAGCTGGCATCGCCACCGGGCACAGGAGCGGTGCACCCGCTCATCGCGGGCGCGTCTGCGTCCTTGCACCCCAGACCACCCGGCCTCACCGGCGTGCCTGCGGGGTTGGCAGGTGCACAGGCGGCACGTGCACCCGGCGCCCCAGCAACCTCCGCGGCAGCTTCGGTCCTGACGTCTCTGGTCCCCTCTGATGCCCCAGGGGACCGGGAGCATGTCGGAGCGCGCTGGTCCCGGCCCTCCTGGGCTGGGTCGGCAGCCACACCAGGCCCGGCCGGGGGTCCCTGCGCCGGCTCTGGCTCCGCACACCTGCAGGCTTGCAGCCGCTCCCCCATTGCTTTGGTGCGACTTTCAAAGTCCGACTCCGGAGACACGGAGCTCCCGATGTGAAAGGTGACCTTTTCCCAGGGCGGCCTTTCCCGGAGACGTCCATCTGGGCATGGCCTGGCCGCTGACCGATCTGGCAGCTTCTTGGGCACCTCCCCTCCTGGCTCCACCCCGACGGCTGGAGGGCTCATCTTCAGCCCCGTGCCCACACCTGCACCACTGGGGAGCCTCGCAGAGCTGCCTCGAGGGGACTCCTTACTCTCCTCCTCCCCGCACGATGCACCCTGAGGTCTCCATGCGCCGTGGGCTGCCAGGCTCTTCTCCAGGGCCCCGCCTCCTTCTCCATCAAGTTGGGGACACAGGTCTCTGGGGTCAGCGTCCACCGGGACCCCAGCCAACCCCTCAGCCGTGGTCACGGGCAGGGTGGGCGGCAGGAGGGCAGGCTCGCTCCTCACCGTGACCACCACATACTCAGACTCCTCTACCTCCCCCCTCTCCAGGGCGGTGGTGATGCTGCTCCCGTGCAGCATCTGCTCGCCTTGCGCCGGGCCCCCACTCCACATCAGCTGGTTCTCCTGCAGCTCCGAGCACCGCACGAAGTAGGTTAGCACGTACAGGATGCGCTGCACCAAGTCCTTCTGCTTCCCCAGCACCACCGTTCGCGCCAGCCGCACCGGGGAGCCGATGGCCCCGTAGAGGTCGCCTAGGGGCCGAGGGGACACAAAGGCACGGTCACCCGGGTGAGCGCTGCCAGGCCGCATGCCAGCCCGAGCAGGAGAGACGCCGACGACGTGCTCCCTGACCAGACTCACTTCACTCCCCTGAGGCACAGAGGTTATTCCTAGAGTGACCTTCTTCTCAGTTCCCTCTAGGCTGGAATGTCTGCTGGGGAAGGCCAGTCAGGAGGAGCCCTGCTCTGGGGGTTCACGGGCAGCGTGGTGTATCCTGGGTGCAGCACTGGTGTTACTGGGTGCACTGCAGGGATATGCTGGGTACAGCACCGTGCGCACACTGGGTACGTATACAGTGCAGGTGTGTGCCGGGTGCAGGGCTGGTGTGTGATGGGTGCAGCGTGGGTGTGCATACTGGGTACAGCACGGTGCGCACACTGGGTATGTATACAGTGCAGTGTGTGCTGGGTGCAGCGTGGGTGTGCATACTGGGTACAGCGCCAGTGCGCACACTGGGTACGTATACAGTGCAGTGTGTGCTGGGTGCAGTGCTGGTGTATGGCAGGTGCAGCATGGGTGTGCATACTGGGTACGGCACCAGTGTGTACACTGGGTTCAGCGCTGCATGCAGTGCCATGCACACAGGCCCCTGTTTGTGGGCTAGGTCTTACCACACAGGCTAGTGGGCCAGGTGGCTCCCTTCTCCCCAAGGACGGCTAAAGCCAGAGCCCTTATTTGTGACCAAACCAAATCACTTATTTTGGAAACGAGAATGATGAGAACTTTTTTAGAAGAATTTGAGGACACTAAGCCTTGGGGTTACATCCAAATTCTGGGATCTCTGAGCAGAAGTGCAGTGAATCAATTCAAAATACTTAATGAAATGGTCTGCTCAGTGCACAGGAGCATCAAGTGGAATCAATTTGATTACCAAGAAAAAAATCACTCAGTCATGAATAATTAATCTGATTTTTTTCTCTTAGGTCATATGAAAATTCTACTGGAGGAAAATGTGCCATAAGTTATATCCTGACATGCTGATTAAAAACTGGCTAAAGGTAGAAGGCAAACCTTTGAGAACCAGCAGCATAGGCTTCTCATCACAGGTGTCTGTCCAGTGCCTGACCATTAAAATTACTGCATTTCATAAAATCTGAGTACTATACTTAGTAAGGTGTATCTCTGGTACTTTGATAATAATATGGACAATTACAACAAAAAACCAACACTTTCTGACTGCAGGCACAGCGTTGAGCGTTTCATGTAGATTTACCTCCCTTACATCTCTGCAGGAGCAACCCTGAGTTAGAAACCACTGTGGGAATAACCAGAATGCTGGAATAAATCAAAATGTGGAAGGACCCTAAGTAAAGGAGAGGAGATACGTGGTGACAGTTATAGGTAAGAACTCAGGAATCTGGACTCCATCTAGAGGGACAGGGGGAGACATTTCTTAGATAAGATTAATCATACAGCTAAGATTAAGACTCAGGAGGAAATGATAGGACCCATCAGAGGTGGGTCTTCTCCCCTTGAGAGGATTCCTAGGGTAAGACTCTGAGAACACATAATGGGCAAGACACAAGTGTAACCACACGATCCCCTCTATAAAAAGAATAAGTTACAAACTAGTAGAACTTTACCTCGGAAGCTTCTGCACCTGACTGAGAAACCATGCAAGAATTGAAAATAACTCAGAACTGCAGTTGCTCTCTGGACAAGCACTTTTGATTGAGAAAACTTTCTAGACTAAGAGCATACTGCTACTTCCCGTGATCACGTCTGCGGTGACTGTGCAGTGTCACGGCCATGTCAGGGATTCACACGACACTACTGTTAACTCAGCCCGTGTTCATCAAGATGAGCAGGGATGCAGGCGGAGCGAGGTGGCCGGAGGGCCCATCCTGGCAAACTCTCAAATGGGCCTTGAAATCATTCAAGACAGACCTTCTCTGCGACTGAAGAACTGTGAATACAAGTACATTAGCACCAGGCATATTCCTGGCCATTTATATTTTCCTGTTTGCTGTGACTTGGTGAATGTTTAATAAAAATAACAATCACTGGAAATAAGTGTCTCCCTGTCAAAATAGTGCAGTCCTCGATGTTCTGTAATACTGGAAACCCAACCATCCCTTACCCTTGGCTTCACAAAGCTCTCCCCTGTGACTGTCCCCCAGGCTGCACCCCGTCCTCAGTCTGTCCACTGCAGGCCCTGCTGGATGGCTGGGGTGCTGGGGGGTACTTCTGAGAACAGACCATCTCCTTTGAAAGAGGATTGTGGGCCCAGAGGAAGGGACTCTACCTTGTTATACCGAACACAGGGAACTGATCTCAATTAAACTTCACATGGAAAGCACAGCTATGTAGAAATATATTTAGCTAGTTAAACGCACAACGCTTATCGGGCCCACTTCTGTCACCGCTGAATAACTACTTTTCTTCAAACCTGTTGTCCATAACCAGAACAGCAGTGCCTGGTCCTCCCTGGGAAGAACCCGACGACCCAGAAGGAGATAGGCTCCCGGCTCCTTCCTCTGTGCTGATGGGCTATAGTAAATCCATTCAGGACACCTGTAAATCCTTCAGTTAACTCATCTGCACCTAGGATCCCCCTAACGTGGGAAACGCACCCTCCTCCTCACACACTTCGTGACCCAGGGCGCAGGCAAAGACAACTTTTTCATTTGTAATATAGTGAGGATGCAGCAGCAGGTTGAGAATGAGAATATAATTAATTAGTATGTGCAGAAAGCACCTGAAATAGAGTGTGGCTCACAGCGACAGCTTTCATTTCATTACTACTAGAATATGATCTTTCCCAAGGCTGCTGTGCCTGTCCCCAGTCTGCAATTCTGGAAAATGCTGCCCTTTTAACTGTGCACCGAAGAAATGATGCTTCTGAACTGTGGTGCTGGAGAAGACTCTTGAGAGTCCCTTGGACTGCAAGGAGATCCAACCAGTCCATCCTAAAGGAGATCAGTCCTGAATATTCATTGGAAGGACTGATGCTGAAGCTGAAGCTCCAATACTTTGGCCATCTGATGCAAACAGCAAACTCACTGGAAAAGATCCTGATGCTGAGAAAGATTGAGGGTGAGAGAAGGAGACGACAGAGGATGAGATGGTTGGATGGCATCACCGATTCAATTGGCATGAATCTGAGCAAACTCCAGGAGAGAGTGAAGGACAAGGCAAGCCTGGTGTGCGGTCCACGGGGTCACAATGAGTCAGACATGACTTAGCGACTGAACAACAAGTGTGTCTTCTTTGAAAGCCCCCTCTACTCACTCCTCTATCTCCCGGGGTCCCTGCCATATTACCAGCTGCAGCAGCAGAATGGACAATAAGGCTACTTACAGATAAGCAGTGGAGTTCCCACGGCAGCTGTGAGTCATCATTTCCCATAGCACAGATGGAGAAGCAGAGGCACGGAGGTTAGGCCACTTGCCCAGGAGGCAGGGTTTTAGTCCAGCCATCTGGCCCTGACCCTCACCCTCCACTCTCTCTCTCTCTGTGCTGACCTCTGCCCACCCCACCAAACGAGTGCTCAGGACATTCTCAATACAACCTGCCTCCTCCACAGGCAACAGGTGTCCCAAGAGTGAGCTGCCTGTCATCCTAGCCCTGGGTCCAGCCGACGGACGGCATCCTGGGACAGAGCAGGTATGCAAGTCTGACTGGTCACTGCAGGCTCTGCTGGTGAGAGGCTCTGGCACCCACCTCTCCTGGTCTCACAAGTCCATGCTCCACCAGCTGCCACATGGCAAGCCAGGTCCCTGCACCAGGCCTGAGCGCGAAGGTCGGGGGAAGTAGCCCAAGGGGCAGTGGACAGAAAGACAAGGTCTCTGCCCTCAGCTCAAACTTACAAGGTAGTGGTGGAATCACAGTGTGTGCTTACTTGCTTTTTTCTCTGACTTTCCTCCTATCCAGTCCACCCTCTCTAGGGCAGTGGTGGTCCTCAACCAGGGGGTGTCCTGCCCTCTATGGGACACTCAGCAGTGTCTGGTGACATTTTTCATCATCACAACTTTGGAAGAGGGGTTTTCACTGGCAGCTGGTGAACAGAGGCCAGTGATGCTGCTAAACATCCAACCAGGGACTTCCCTGGTGGTCCAGTGGCTAAAACTCTGTGCTCCCAATGCAGGGGGCCTGGGTTCCATCTCTGGTTAGGGAATTAGATTTCACATGCTACAACTAAGACCTGGTGCAGCCAAATAAATAAATATTACACACAAAAAATCTGACCAGGCACAGACAGCCCCACTCCCCACAACCAACAAAAAGTTTGATGGTCCAAATGTCAGTGGTGCCAACATGGAGGAAGCCCACTGGAGGAGGGGCCGCGGCTGCCATGTGGGAGGACCCAGTGGGCCTGCACGGCTTTACAGACCAGAAGGCGGCTCTGGTGGGGCAAGGGTGCTGCTTTACAGGTAGATCTGTGGGCCAGTCTCCTGTTCCCTGCTGGCCCGTGACACCTGGGAACCGCTCGGTTGGATGGTAATATCAACCAAAAACGTTGCTGTTTCTGCAGCTCCACCCCACGCGGCCTCTGAGTGCTCCCATCAGGTACTGACCCAGCTGCGCCCAGAGAGGATTGTACGGGTGTGTCTTGGCCAGCATGTTGACCAGCTGAGAGGTGCGCTTCTCAGAGAAGGCTTTGATGGGTGGGTGGTCAACGGGCATGACGGTGGGTACCCAGGCCAGGTGGTAGGTTAGGACTGCAGTCAGCAGGGCAGCGAAAAACCTTGGAGAAATGGGAGAAAACGTAAGCGAGTGAGTCGACGCAGGAAGAGGCAGTCACCCACAGCACGTACACGGGCGAGGAACTGCCGTGCAACGCCCCAGGGGGTTGCCCTTACTGGTTCTTGTTGATCTGCTCTATCAGGAGCGTAAACTCCCTGAGGAAGCGCTGGCACAGCTGGGTCCTCTCCAAGGTGCTGGACATCATGGCCAGCCACACGGGCTCGGCGATCCTGGGCACGGAGTACAGGCTCCAGATCGTCCCTCTACAGAAGAGAAGGGGAGCACGGAACTGTCACAGGGGTCGTGGTGGACGACCCTCGCATAAAGGAACCCAGAAGAAAACAGTCATCTGGATCTATGTAGCCCCTAAGGCATTCAAAGCAGAATGTTACACAGGGGTTGGCTGCAGGGCAGGAACAGAGACACAGAGAGAACTGACCTGTGGGCACAGTGTGGGAAGGAGACTGGGGATGAACTGTGAAAGCGGCAGACATATATACACTACGGTGTGTGAGACAGACAGCCAGCGGGAATCTGCTGTATCGCACAGGGGGCTCAGCTTGGTGCTCCGTGATGGCCTGGGAGGCGGGATGGGGGGCGCGGGAGGAAGGCCAAGGAGGAGGGGACATCTGTGTATACTAATGGCTGAATCACGCTGTCATACAGCAGAAACTAACACAACTTTGAAAGGCAATTATACTCCAATTATAAAACGTTTTAAAAAGAAATCTAAAAATAAAATAATATGAAACGGGTTGGTAAACTAGGATACAATGTACAGGTCAAATCTGACCTTCATTATAAATAAAGCTTTACTGACACACGGCCATGCTCATCATTTCCCTATTATTTTCCCTTGCATTTACACAACAGCAAAACTGACCAGCCGCAGCAGAGACCCCTTTATAGGAAACGTATACTAAACACGGATGTAAAATACCCTTTACGATGCCTTGTGTCAGAATCCAGAGCAATTTTTACAGGAGAAAAAAATAAGGAACAAAGATCAAACATGCTAGACTGAAAATGTGACCAGAGGCAACGCAACTCTCCCAATTTCTCGTCAGTACTTTCCCGCACTCTATTCACTTCAGATGAAAAAGCTACAAAAATGTCTCTTCTTCACTATATTATTTACTAGATTCTTACATGGACTGACAGAATCAAATTCTTAGGACAGTAAGCTGTTAGGAAACTGATGAGTCTAGTCATATCACTTTACAGAGTAAGAAACCGAGGTGTAGAGGAGCTATGTTCCTTGCAGCAGACACACACTCCGATGAGGACGCCTGGTGCTGGGGGCTCTGCTCCAGCCCATGCGGCTCACAGGGGTCCTTCCAAGGAGCACACCGACTTAGCCTAGGCTTCCATTCCCCACCGAGAAACCGGCTTTAAGAAGCACTGCAACAGCCCTGCTTAGCCTGTTGACCATGAATCCCACCTGCACCCCAGAGCAGATCACCTCTCTGCCTCTGAGTCTAGGACACATCCCCTCTCCCCAGTGAATATACACGAGGCATATTCTGACCTCAGTTTGGGGCCATGTGCATCCAAGGAGCTAGGACACAAGGATCCTGCCTTGGCCCAAAGCAGAACATTTCTGAGCAGACAGGAGGGACAAGTTACAGCCACACGGACCTGGGGTTGACCTACTGAAACCAAGGCCTGCAAGCACTAACACACCATACTGTCAGCGGTTTGCTAAAGAACGAACAAGACCCGTCCACCCACAGTGAGGCCTCTGATCCTGCGCTTTCAGATCTGGACCTTTCGTTAAATAAGTGTGCAGACGTGCCAGTACAAGCCAGCCTGGAGCCTGCCACAGCAGCCCCAGGGTGCCTACACTGCAGGAGGTTCACTAGTCACCACACTGCCACCAAAACACACAGCTGTACATATTCCTCAAATGTCTGACTTGGTCTGAGCAACCCCAGATAATGAGTCATGTGGTATAGGAGTACTTTACACATAATTCAGGGGTCAGCAAAGACTGGAGACTTTGCTTCAAGCTGCATCTGAGTTCACCAGCCTTTACCTTAATCATCACAAAAAACCTTCTAACGTTCTAAGAATTGTAAACATTTTTGTCCTGCAGCTAGAGAGGAACAGTTGGATTCACTCATTAGCTCGTGACTGCTTCAGAGGGGGCTTCCACTCCCCACCCAAGAAGCCAGCCTTGAGGAGTGCTGTAACAACCCTGCTCAGCCTGGTGACCGTGAATGCCACCTGCCCCCAGAGCAGACCACATTTCTGCCTGACACGAGGGGCAAGACCTCTAGAAAACTGGTCTCCAGGATACAAAGGTCGTCAGTTAGGAACTCAGAGCAAAGATACACTAGGGTGATAATGTGACTTATGTTGCAAGGAGGACCCTCACGGGGAGGACGCCAGGTGTGCACAGGACAGTCCTGAAAAACTGGAGTGTAATGTCCCTGACACACACACTCTCCCCATTTGTGCTCTGGACAAATATCTGGACCGCAAGTTTCTGCATCTATAAAATGGGCTAAGAGTGCTTACTCTGAGGGCTTTTGTGAGATGACACGAGACATATGAACATCAGTTTTCTCCATTCATTCTGGTAGAAACAATCAGATCAAAGACTGTCCCTCAGTCAGTCGTGAAGATTACTTGGTGCTGGTGACTTAAACTTTTTGCCCCTTTGGGCCTTAGCTTCCAAGGAAGGAGCTGCTAAAATAACCAATAGTTATTTGGTTATTTGGTTATAAATAACCAGCCCTCAACTCGGAATCTGCCCCCAACTCTGAATTCTGAGTCATGGTCTCCACGCATGTGGAGGTTCAAGGGTGCTGCTCCACAATGTCCCTTGCTGGGTTCGCCAAACGTTGCCAGCTTACCTGAACTCCCCCAGAGCTTCCATCAGACGGCTGACATAGAACTGGACACGGAGACTCGACTCTGCTATCTTCCTGCAGGAAATCATGGCCTTTGGTGGAGAGAAAAGAAGCCGCTTTACGCTGAGACGACATTCCTTCACAATCACCTACCAGGCTTTATTCATGAGACAAGGTTACAGCCCACATGGGAGGCAGTAATTCCCTTTCCCAGAGCAATGAGCACCTGCTGACTTGACATCGGTGTGCCTATGGCCCTGTCTACCACTGCTGCGCCAATCCACGCACCCCGGGAAAGTGATCCAGGACAGAGCCCGCCGCCCTTACAGCCCCGTGGGCCCATGCACTGTACTTTCAGTACCTTTTCAATGGCACTCTTCAGCCTGTTCATGTGAGATTCAAACAGGGGGAAATGGGAAAAAAAGAAGTCCTGGAAGTTCCTCTGTGCCTCTTCCTTCTCGCACAGTGAAAAGATAATGCTTATGGCAATCTTCTTCCTCCGGACTATGGCCGGGTTGGAACTGCAGGTTTCTTCGGCCAAGCTGAATGTCTCATCCATTGACCTGGAAGGAGAAGGGGTTTGACGAGCCGCCCTGCATCAGTGGACCACATCCCCTGCTAAGCTCCTCCTCCGTCAGATTCTATTGTGAAAATGAAAACCTCCACTTGATACTCAGCTTTATCCTAATATGAAAAGAAACTTCAGTGAGAACTGAAAGTAATTTTAAGTGCCCTCTTATTAGACTCTTAGTCCTTTTCCCTTGGACTGTGTTACATCAGACTGGTGGTATTTGGGAAGGGGTGTGAAACATCTGTTGGCTCAAAACACAGGCCCTCAGTTTTGGCTAATAGATACCAGTAGATAAGAATCTCTGAAAGGGAAGGTCCTCTGCAGCCCATTGTGTGACCAGGACATCGCGTTTGGACATTTACTAGTAGCCAAGGCTTGCTTTCCCAAGGTTACTAAAACTATTAGATGAAGCTACTCCTATAAATGCTGAGACTGAGTCACCCAACCTTGAACACTCTCCGGGAAACCCCCCAAGAAGAAACATCCCCCTTTCTTCTACTATAGTCAGCACCTGGACCAGCTTAACGTTGTGTGCAGACTCTGCCTCTAGGATGAGAGAAGCCAACAGACTGAAGATGCATTCAATTTGCTGTAAGGGGTGAACCTCACGAATACAGCCAATCCAGGTCTCTCCTTTATTCTGAAAAACCAGCATATGACCATGTAGCTGCTAACAGCAAGAGTGAAAGATTTTTTAAATTATTTTGTTTTTCTCTATAAAGACACCAAAACAAAGGATGTGCCTTCATGCTAAGTCGCTTCAGTTATGTCCAACTCTCTGCGACTCTATGGCCTGTAGCCAGCCAGGCTCCTCTGTCCATGGGATTCTCCAGGTGAGAATACTGGAGTGGGTAGCCATGCCCTGCTCCAGGGGATCTTCCCGACTCAGGGATCGAACCCACATCTGTCTGTCTCCTGCACTGGCAGGCGGGTTCTTTACCACTAGCGCCACCTTTAGGAAGTCCCGAAGCAAGTGACATCACACTGCAAATGAAAGCGCCTAGCCTGGCACAAGGTAGGTTTGCAGGAAATCTTTCTTATTGACCCCAGTGATCCGCTGTGTCTGTTGCTAAGCACAGGAGGACGCTGCCTCCTCCACGTCCTTTACTACAAACTACACCCCGATGGTCACGTCTGCTGGCAGAACGCAAGGCAACCAGCCTCATTCCCGGTCTTTAACTTGTTATTTAGTGCTCTACTCACAGTAGATTTCGAACATACCCACATTTTAAAAACATACACACATCAGAAATTTTATGGTCAGGAAAGCTATCTCATTTTTAAAGGAAAGGAGACAGGCATCGTGTTCAAATCTCAGAGGACCATGTCATTGGTGTGGCTCATAAATCTGTAAAAGACTTCACTCAAGACACGCCAGGGGAAGGACATGGTCTCCCAGTGCTCTTGTAAATGCTAAGCATTAAAATAAACCAGCAACCACTTTCTCTGAGAAACCCGTAGATCCTAATTATTTGTGTGGCAGAAAGAAACTGTTGAAGTGCTCTTACGATTTTCCTTGATTTCATACAATGCTCCCTCCTCTTTTCCACAGTACCTGTCCTATAACTTTGATTATCTGCACCAGTTTATTTGTCTTCTGTAGAGGAAATTCTGAGCTTATGTTACACCAATCCTTTCTTGCAACCCTTTCTTCTTTGTCGTCTCCTACTTCCCTCCTTTTTGCAAAAGTCAAAATGCCTACATCAGTCTGCATGTCTTGGTCAATGTGGTCTCTAATAAACAAACTGCAGTGATCATCGAGCCCTCTTCAGATGTCTGAGTCAGCTCCAGCTCCTCCCTGAAAACAGTAACCAACTCGTCAGCACAGCAGACGGTGCCACCTGCTGAATTTCTGAGAATCACCTGCAGCTCTAACAGCGTGTTGGCTCTCACTTGCTCCCTTGAACTCTAAAGCAGCTGAGTTTTGTTCAGTCTGTAGTAGTCTTGGATTGGCCATGCAAACTGGAATAAATCAGGCCATGTGGTATTTATAAATATACTTTTTTTAAGCCTGGGTTCATTTTTTTTAATTGGAGGGAAATGGCTTTACAATGTTGTATTGGTTTCTGCCATACGACAACTCGGATCAGTCATAATTATATAAATATCCCCTCCCTCTTCAGCTCCCTCCCTTTCTCATCCCAGCCCTTTAGGTAATCCCAGAGTGCAAGGCTAAGCTCCCTGTGTTACGCTATACAGCAGCTTTCCACTAGCTATTGTACACATGCTACTTTCTCAATTTGTCCTACCCACTCCTTCCCCTGCTACACTCACAAGTCTGTTCTCTACATCGTTATCTCCATTTCTTCCGGGTAAATAGGTTCATCAGTACTATTTTTCTATATTCCATATATATGTGTTAATATATGATATTTATGATATCTGTTTTTTCTTTCTGACTTGCTTCACTCTGTATAACAGGCTCTTGTTTCATCCACCTCACTACAACTGACTCACATTCCCTCCTTTTTACGGCTGAGTAATACTGTAAATACTGTGTGGATCACAATAAACTATGGAAAATTCTTCAAGAGATGGGAATACCAGACCATCTGACCTGCCTCTTGAGAAACCTGTATGCAGGTCAGGAAGCAACAGTTAGAACTGGACATGGAACAACAGACTGGTTCCAAATAGGAAAAGGAGTATGTCAAGGCTGTATACTGTCACTCTGCTTATTTAACTTCTATGCAGAGTACACATCATGAGAAACGCTGGAAGAAGCACAAGCTGGAATCAAGATTGCCGGCAGAAACATCAATAACCTCAGATATGCAGATGACACCACCCTTATGGCAGAAAGTGAAGAACTAAAGAGCCTCTTGATGAAACTGAAAGAGGAGAGTGAAAAAGTTGGCTTAAAGCTCAACATTCAGAAAACTAAGATCATGGCATTCAGTCCCATCACTTCATGGGAAATAGATGGGGAGACAGTGGAAGCAGTGTCAGACTTTATTTTTTTGGGCTCCAAAATCACTGCAGATGGTGACTGCAGCCATGAAATTAAAAGACGCTTACACCTTGGAAGGAAAGTTATGACCAACCTAGATAGCATATTAAAAAGCAGAGACATTACTTTGTCAACAAAGGTCCGTCTGGTCAAGGCTATGGTTTTTCCAGTGGTCATGTATGGATGTGAGAGTTGGATGGTGAAGAAAGCTGAGCGCTGAAGAACTGATGCTTTTGAACTGTGGTGTTGGAGAAGACTCTTCAGAGTCCCTTGGACTGCAAGGAGATCCAACCAGTCCATCCTAAAGCAGATCAGTCCTGGGTGTTCACTGGAAGGACTGATACTGAAGCTGAAACTTTAATACTTTGGCCACCTCATTCAAAGAGTTGACTCATTAGAAAAGACCCTGATGCTGGGAGGGATTGGGGGCAGGAGGAGAAGGGGACAACAGAGGATGAGATGGCTGGATGGCATCACCGACTCGATGGACATGAGTTTGGGTAAACCCCAGGAATTGGTGATGGACAGGGAGTTGCGATTCATGGGGTCGCAAAGAGTCGGACATGACTGAGTGACTGAACTGAACTGAATACTGTAAATATGCTTTTAAGATCAATCAACATGATAGCATGCTTCAAAGTGTTTTTCAGCATTTAACTATGCACACAAATACTCTACCACAGCTTTACCGTCAGGGCACTAGGTGAGATACACAGTCCATTTTGCAAACATGGAAACTGAGGCAGAGTGACTGATGTGCTTCAGAACAGAAAGCTTTTCAACGACCACGCTGTAGTCAGAGCCCAGGGCTTCTGTCTGTTGGCCCTGGCTTATTGCTTGGACACGGAATACCCAGGGCTCTGGGCCTGGTCTGATCCATCTGCTGGGGTCACCCAGCTGGAGCACTGAGAGGGGTGGCTGGGAGCAATCACACAGCTGACAGGCCTTCAAGTCAAGGGAAGACTAAGCTACACACTGAATTTTTCTTCTTATAAAAAAAACCAAATAGAACTTTGCTGACACTTATGAACAGCATTTACATACGTTATGAATACTTCAAGATCCTAAATAAAGCCAAAACTCTACTATTTAAGTACATCTCAGTGACCCATAGCTGATCGCAGGACTGCTTAGTGTAACCGATTATGTCACTCTGAACTCATACTGAATCTTTGGATTACACTGGAACATATGAAATCACCATTTCTGTAGGTCAAAGAACAACTCATCAGCAACTCTGGTTACTTGTTTTATAATTCACGTCAACAGCCTTTCTGGGACATTATAATAGCTGCTTCTTCAGGGTTTCAACAGCCCCACTAAGGGGGGAAATCTCTGCAGCCTCTCTCCCCCAGCGCTCTGGCAGCCCCTCTGCATCAGCTGATAAACTGCCCCCTGATTCCCCCTGCCCTGTCTGCAGTCACCAAAGCTCCCCACATGGGATGGCAGGGCCCCACGGTACGGGTGTCCACAAGCAATCAACCCTATGGACTGTGAAGATCCTCCCTGGCCACCCTGAACTCTCTCTGGAATGAAGTCTTTGCTAAGCAATCGCATTTCTGGGACCCGCTGTTCTCTGGTCCAGCGTCAGAGACTAATCCCCGCTCCCACAAGGGTGCTGCCATAAGGGAGATGGGCGACACCCCTGCAGTTGAAGGATCTTAACAGGCAGTGATAGATGCTGAGTCCCTGCAGCTCGTCCGTCCTGGGTGCCAGACAGGACAAGCCCAGGGCCAGCCCAGGCTGTGCCCCCTCGCGGGGCTGCTCTCAGAAGGGCTGAAGCTCGAGGTAGCATTGAGTGGGTGCGACCTTGATCCCTGACTGTGTCACTTTTAACCTGCGATCTCTAAGTGCAGTCTGATGGGGTGATGACGCATGCACACGAGCATGCACACAGATGCCAGGCAGCTGAGCACCCGGGGAACTTGGGTGCCGGGCAGTCAGCCTGGGGTCAGGCACACACCCACACGACCAGAACCCAGGTGCCACGAGGTCCCAAGGCGGCAAGGCTGGGACCTGGGCCCAGACTGGTGGTGGCAGCAGGTCACGGCTGTGGGAGGGGGAAAGGGCTTGGGCAGACACAGTGGAGGCAGCTTGTCTGTCCATCATCAGAGCCCGCCCTTGTGGAGTCTGCACAAATACTCAGCTCTTTGTCCTGAGCCCCAGGGCAGTAAATTATCACAAAGAAGGGCCTACAGTGGACAATGCAGTAAAGTATTAATACATCAGGGACTTACTAGAGTTCTTCAAAGAGTTTGTAATCTCTCATTTTGAAAACTGCAGCAACATTGCCAAGCAAACACTCACAAGCACAGAAACAGAAATAAAGTGTAGAGATTGTTGCACTGGATAGAAAATACGCATTGCTTTCTAGATGAAGCTTTAGATGATGAAATTATTAATAAGGAAGCCCATTTTAAACTTAATCTTCCATGTAATTGACAACGTAGTATAGAATGCATAAACAGGCATTCTGAATTACACACAACCCACAAAGACACTTCTAATTTCTTGTAAGACCTCCGTAAGTTGCAGGAATTGGCAGAGGAAACATTAAAATAATCTTGCATAAATTTACATTTAAAATTGAATTCAGAGATACAAAATAGATATGTGTGAAGAATAAAATCTTTAGCAAAACTTCTCCATAAGAATTATTTGATTTAGATGTATTAAACTTTATATTTTTAAAGTTTATTAAAAATTTATCTCAATGTTGTTATAATCTATACAGCTCCAGTAACTGTTACAATAAACAAAATGAGCTTTCCCAAAATAAAAAATTATCAAAAATTATCTGCCATCTTGCATTTGAAAGGAGCAACTAACACTGCTTTCAATTATGCCAACTGAAATATAAATTATGATGACCTAAACAAATGAATCTGCAGAAAAGTGAGCCAGAAAAATCTTATGAATCAAGATATCATATGAAGTATTACTACTGGTTATATAAAATTACTGCACCAAAACATTTTTTTGCAATTTATAAGTTTATGTTAATAGTTACGGATCACTATTACTCCTATTATATTTTGAAAGTAAAATATTTTTAATATATTTATTTACATTTATTTATTTGGCTGTGCTGAGATTTAGTTGCGGCATGTGGGATCTAGTTCCCTGACCAGGCATTGAACCCAGGCCCCTTGCATTGGGAGTGAGCAGTCTTAACCACTGAACCACCAGGGAAGTCCTGAAAGTAAAATACTTTTAATGGAAAAGCCTTATACTCGTTTTATAGGTTGTTCTCAAAATGCCTAGAGCATAGTTTTTTAAAAAGACACATTAACATGTGATGTTAATTTTGGGAGAAAAGGGTGTTGGCAGCCTGATGCCCTCTACATATCTCAGCCCCCCATATCTCAGCCTGTTCTTTCAGGACCACTTCCATGAAGGTTCCCCAAGCCCCAAGACCTCCAGAAGGCTGCCTCTCTCTCCCGAGCTCCAAACACTACCCTCTCTAAGCGTTTATCTTCTTCATACCATTATTTACCTGTGCGTCTTCATGAACTTCTGAAATGCAGTTGTGCAGCTGACTCTTCATTCCCTCACAGATCCTATACGTGCTACTCACAACTCAACTTACTAAGTCAACTGACTGTCATCTGGCTTTTATGGGGACAACCATCTTCATTCCCTTTTAAGTTGTGGGTTGTATGAAGAAGAGATTGGAAGCTATTGATGTAATATCATCATAAGTCAAAAATGTACATTTTACAATGTAACTAAACTTTAGATCTGAAACCAACTGAAATAAAGGCAAAGGATATCTTGGTGCCATCTATATTCATAATCAAACTCGTGACTGTTTAAGTTTTACCAAAAAAAAAAAGAGTATGTCACCATTCTTGGGTTCATATATTTTCAAAGCCCGTACTGTGTCACCATAAGCCAAGATTTATTCCAGCCTCTCAGTTAACCAAGCTAGCCCCGGAGGGGAGCCAGTACAAACAGAGCACGTACTCACTTTAAATCAACACAGATCTCCCTGGATATGCCCAGTGTCCTTCCTAGACCCTCAACTTGTAAACTTCCAGGCTGAGCTGAAGCTGAGCGGAAAGTTTCCACCCTTTCCCAGGGACGGCAGTGAACGCAGCGTCTACGGGCACCCCCGGCCGCCCACCTGGGGCCCACCTGGGTGCCCCTCACAGCAAGGGGAACCCAGCTCACCTCCTGGGGATGATGCCGTTTTCCAAGCTTGTGGTCTGGCTCCGAAGCCAGCGGCGCTGGTAGCTGCTGGACGAGGAGGTGGAGGAGCTTGGAGACGGGAATGGTGTGATCAGAAGGCTGCTCAGGGAGGCTGCAAGAAGAAGATTGGAAAGTGAGAGCTGAACTCAAGGAGACTGCGTGAACCTACACAAAAGGCACAAGTCCAGGAACCTAACTGTTCGGGTTCTACAGGCCACACCCAGCAGGGGGAGACCAGCCTCCCCTCTGTACTCGAGAAAATATCCCATAAAAGGGGAAGTAAGTCAAAAGGAACAGGGACCACAGACAGAGCCTTGCATCCCTGACCAGACCTCACTTACAGACGCAAACAATTATTACTCATCCACTCAAGAGTGCAAACTGCAGATTTCTGATACAGTGTTCCACAGAACTCTTGCTGTTGCTGCTGGGTAACCAGTGCCCGACACAGCGTTCACTCACACACATTAACCTCTCTTGACCGCTTCTTCACTCTATATTCAGAGGTGGAATCCAGGCAGAAAGGCAGTTCTTCCACACAGCATTACTCTCCTGCACCCCCAGCCCCAAATACGTAGCATCTGCCCCCGGCCACTCCCTCGCTGTGAAAGAGGATTATGTGTGTGTGCCATGTGCTCAGTGGTGTCCAACTCTTTATAACCTCATGAACTGGGGTCCATTAGGCTCCTCGGCCCATGGAATTTTCTAAGCAAGAATACTAGAGTGGGTTGCCATTTCCTCCTCCAGGGGATTTTTCCAATCCAAGGCCTGAACGCAGGTCTCCTGCACCTCCTGCATTGGCCAGGTGGATTCTTTACCACTAGCGCCACCTGGGAAGTCTTGTGAAAGTGGAACAGCTAGTCCTAAATGTTTTTTCCACTTGGACTACTTATTTGCCCCGAGCCGCTTTGCTTCTTCCTGTTATGTAATATCAGTGCCTCCCTAAAGGAGCCACATACAACCTGACTGGTCCCCCTCAGGGCAGGCAAAAGGGCTTCTTCCAAACCTCGGCTGCTGGGCGGAGCTCTGTGGGTTTGGAACGATGGAGAAGGCAGACTTTTTCTCCTTTTACCTCCCCAAGTTACTGGGTCAGGTAGAGAAGGGAATGGAATGTGACAGGCAGCCAGTCGACATTTTCAGACACAGGTACTGACTTCACTAAGCACAGTATACCATGCTCATGGACACCGCTGGAAGGCAGCTTCTCCACAGAAGCTATCATGTTCTTATTTATACTTTTACAGGCAGATGGAAGTAGGCTGAGTACCCAGTGTGAGTTCTGAAATCCTGCAAGGGTTGCCTGGCTGCGCATCCAGCATCTGCAATGTGCCAGGCACTGTGCAGCGTATGGTGGCCCCACATGGAGCTGACGGCTGCAAGACCAGAGAACCCCCAGCCTCAAGGGTGAGAAGCTAACAATCTAGGTTTCCTTGTCCACAGCAGAGGTGCTGTGAGCATCCATGAGATGCTCTTCTTCTGATCTAGTCAACATGCACAGGAAAGGTAGAGCTTATTCATCTGTGGATCCCTTGTATCTAGGATGTGCCTGGGACACAATGGACAATTAACAAAGGCTTGCTGAACATATGGCACTTCTGCACTGAAGGGCTGCCAGGTGAGGCTGGCCTGATTTCAGCCTTGAGGCTGGACTTACACCTCCAAAATGAAATCCCCATTTCAAGTATCAGAGAGTAGGTAACTCTACTGAGAATTCTGACGGGAGATAGAG
Source organism: Muntiacus reevesi (assembly GCF_963930625.1). NCBI lineage: Eukaryota > Metazoa > Chordata > Mammalia > Artiodactyla > Cervidae > Muntiacus > Muntiacus reevesi. Next base: position 32,528,220 of record NC_089261.1, on the reverse strand, counting down.
TTTTTCCTCAAAGTCACAGAATACTACTTAATTAAAAAAAATTCTACTTAGACGTGTCTGCCCCATCCCCAAGTTCTCAAAATCCCCTATAAGATCCAGAAGATCCTCGTTCACTATTCCCAAATCTCAGGGTCCCTGGTCTTATGCTGAGCACATCAGCTTCTTCCTGGCAGGCGGAGGACACCACTGAGATGCAGCACTTGTATAATAAGTACTTGCCCCCACCCTGTCACAAAAGCAGGACGGGATGAGCCGAGGACCGCTTTCTTCTGGAAGTCACGCTCACGCTGTGTGCTCAGTTGTGCCGACTCTCTGTGACCCCATGGAGCCCGTCAGTCTCCTCTGTCCACGGGATTCTCCAGGCAGGAACGCTGGGGTGGGTTGCCATACCCTCCTCCATGGATGTTCCTGTCCCAGGAATCAAACCCAAGTCGCCTGCGTCTCCTGCATTAGCAGGCAGATTCTTTATGACTGCACCACCTGGGAAACCCTCTAGAAGTCCTACAGCTGCGTGATTCTTCTGTTCCGTAGAGGAGGAGTAAGACCCAGGCTCTTCTTCAAATCCCAGCTCTGCGGCTCACTGGCTGGGCCACCTGGGTGGTTCACTTAACCTGTCAGCTTTCTCATCCATAAAACGGGAGCAGTAAGGGACCACACCTCAGTCTGTTTTGTGAGAGCTGCAACCTGCTGGTGGGTTATAAATTATTTAGCAGATCAAACTTCGTGTTTTAAAAAAGAAGCAAGAATGAAAATAGAGTAGAGGGCAGTGCTAACACTAATTCATGACACTTTTGTCTGTCATATATAAAGATATTTGTTACTGGATCATGATGTGAAATGCATTAGCGTGGGCGGCAAACAAAAAAGAACTTTAAAAACCACTGACATATTTCACACAGTTCCTGTGAGGATTAAACAAATCAATACATGTAAAACACTCAGCCCAGTGCCCAAACAGTAAATGTTACCTATTCACTCTCTGACAATTCTTGGAAGAGGCGGGCCATGTAAGACATTTCAGAGAACTACTAAAAGGTCATTAATTCTGAATAGTTAATTGTGAAAAGAACTGAGAACTTGTAATAGAGACATGAAAAAGAAAGGCAAAAAATTAAAATAATAAAAACCAAGGAGGATGTTCCCTTTATCTGTACTATAGAATGCTGAATAATAATTTTGATGAAAACATAAGCTGAAGAGCTAGCTGAGCATTCTCCAACATTTCTTGAAAAATATTTTGGGGCCTTCCCTGGTGATCCAGTGGCTAAGACTCTGTGCTCCCAAATGCAGAGGGCCCAGATTCAAACCCTGGTCAGGGAGCTAGATTCCACATGCCACAGCTAAGAGTTCACATGCTGCTACTCAAGATTCCATGTGCCACAACTTAAAAAAAAAAAATCTCGAGTACCACAATTACCAAATTAATAAAATTAGCCAAATTAATAAAATATTTTTAAATGCATTTTGACATCACATAGTAAGATTTTTATGCAAAAGTTCTGTAGTGTATGTAGTCAATCATGCATGCACGCTGCGTTGTTTCAGTCATATCTGACTCTGTGCGACCCCATGGACTGTGGCCCACCAGGCTCCTCCATCCATGGGATTCTCCAGGCAAGAATACTGGAGTGGGTTGCCATTTCCTTCTCCAGGGGATTTTTCCAACCAAGGGATCAAACTGGCATCTCCTGGGTCTCCTGCATCGGCTAGTGGAGTGTTTACCACCAGTGCCACCTGGGAAGCCCGTAGTCAGTCATACACTTTAGCAAATGATACAGCTACAACTCTCAGACACAAGAACAAGCCTCATTCTGCCATGTAACCTATTGTCATTTTCATGAGAAAAGGATGGATTCAATCTCCATTTAGTGCATGTGGCTATGGGCTGGGCCATGGTCTGCAAGGGAGTGCAGCCTGGATGCTGCTGGGGCGCGGGCCCCCATCCCCAGGGCTGCGTGGGCTTCCCTGGCTGGCTCACTCACTTCACTGCGGGCCTGGCATCTCCAGGACACCACGAGCCTCTGCACAGGGGTTCCATGGGACAGGTCCCAGCCCACACCATGCTTCCTGTCAGCTCCACAAGCTGGGTAGAGAAATTCTCCAGTTGGTGCCTCGGTTGTAAAACGTGCAACTTTCAGTTAAATTATTCACAGCCTCGGCTTCAGCTTTAAAAGTGCTATGTCTAACACTTCTTAATATTTTTAGTATCACTCTTTTTAGAATACTTTTATAATTAGCACAAATGTTAATGCACACAGACTGCAAAGATTTTTGGAGTTTCGCACATGAATAAGAAAACAATTTATGCTTGCATCCCGGCCCTCCTGACAGAGGTGGGCTCTTCAACAAGTGTCTATTTATTCCTACAGAAATTAGCAGTAAGAAAAAAGAATACATCTACAGGCTTAAAAATGTCAACAGCTGGCTCTTCTTGACCTGTGTTGTTCAAGATAAGCATTCAGCTTTCTCTGGAAATACATGTGCTATTTGGAGAGCTTACTGTATTGATACTCTGACAAAATCTGGATTCAAAGGGACAACGCCCTGAAACTCTTAAATCCATCTGCTCAACTTTGACTGAGCACCTACTAAGTGCCTGGCACCACCTGGGCCTGGGGCAGAAAGTTACAGCACAGAGATGTTTTAACAAGCTCTGTCCTTAACAAGTCTGTATGCATGGAATAAATAAACAAGACGACATCAGACAGTGTTAAGTTCACATGATTTTCTTTAAGCAACCAGGACAAAGGTTTATTCTCCAGTCAGTGGTCGGAGAACACTGTTGTGAAAATGGTACACCTCAACTAAAACTAAAATCCAGCAAGAGCCAGTCATGGAAAGGGCACATCAGATGTTCCCCAGGAAAATGACTAGATCATCTGAGTGTGTCTCTTTAAAAAAATATGTACGTACTCCTCCTCGTATATATGGGGAACATGTAGAATGGCAATTCACTCCAGTATTCTTGCCTAGAGAAACCCATGGACATAGAAGCCTGGCAGGCTCCAGTCCATGGGATCAAAAAGAGTCAGACACAACTGAGTGACTAACACTTTCACACTTTTATTTTGATGGTGGAAGTGATGATGGTGGTGGTGATGGTGATGATGGTAGTGATGGTTGTGGTAATGATAGTGGTGGTGGTCGTGATGATGGCAGTGGTGATGATGGTGGTGGTGGTGGTGATGGTACTGGTGGTGATGGTGGCGGTGGTGGTCATGATGGTGGTGGTGATGGTTATGGTGATGGCAGAAGTGTGGCTCTGAGAACAAACCCTTTCTCTCAATTTGATACAGAGGGTACTACATCTAAAACAGTACACAACAACAGCTTTTGTTGACTGTAACACTAATGATACTTCTCTTAAGAGTTTCTGCTTATTAAACACTTGAAAAATATAAAGTTCTTTAAAGTTCAGCAGTTGTGCTTCTAATCACAGAAAAGAGTTGAAGCACTTAAAAGGTCAATTATTGTCTGATAGGAAGATGTCTTTTTTAATAAACCAAACAAGTTAATTGGCAAATCAAATTCTGATTAACACATTTTCGCTCCCAAACCAAAGAATTACTTTAAGACTACATAGGGTCCCTCAAAAGCACCACAGGTAACTTTTCAGTTTTAATAAAATTTCTTTAAAACCCGCTGAATAAAAAGACAATGTTCTTCCCATCAGGATTTCAAAATATACCAATTTTTAAAAATAGTCTTCAGGGGACTTCCCTAGTGGTCCATAGGTTAAGTCCCCATGCTCCCATTGCAGGGAACATGGATGCCATCCCTGGTCAGGGATCTAAATTCCCACATGTCACACAGTGTGGCCGAAAAAAGCAAGAAAAAGAAAAGAAAAATAGACTTCATTTTTAGAGAAGCTTCAGGTTCACCACAAAATGGGAGTGGAAGGTGCAGAGGTTCCCCACGTACCCGCTGCTCCTCTCATGCACAGCCTTCCCCAAGAGCAGCATCCCCACCAGAGGGCACGTCTGCTATGACTGACCGCCCAGAGTCCATGGCTTCAGGGGGGTTCACTCCTGGGTACACATTCCATGCCGTCTGGACAAATAATGACACGCGCCCACCACTACAGCACCACAATCCTAGCTTCACTGTCCTCCCCCATCTACCCCCGCCCAAGCCCTGACAACCACCGTCCCTTTACTGTCTCCATGGCTCTGTCATTTCCACGACATCACACGGGGATTCTCACACAGCACACCATCACATCAGCCTTTCCCGACTGCCTTCGTTCACTTGGTCATGAGCTTTTAGGTTTGCCGCTGTCCTTTCATGGCTTCATAGCTCACTTCTCTTTAGCATGAAAAATATTTGACCAAAAATACCTTACATTTTAATCCCTCATCTAGGATATAAATTCTAGCCTAGCCCTGGTGAACTACTCACTCTATATTTATATGCCAAGTTATTTAACTTTCCCATGTCTTTTTAGCCATAGTCTGAACTCTAAGAACGAAATCTACCAAGGATTTTGGAAAGCATAAACATTTTCTTGGTCCTTTGCTCTTCCACACAAATGAAAGTGATTTTGCCCAACTTCACAAGGGATTTTAATTGAAATTACACTGAATTTGCATATTTATTTGTGGAACTCGATCTCTCTCTCTCTCCAGATAATATATATGCATTCCTCTAACAACGATTTAAAAATTTCTCCCTGACAGTATCACACATCTTTTCTCAGAAATATTCTTAGATCTCTTGTAGTTTTGGCTGCAGTGTGCATTACTTGTTGATTCTAATTTTTCTTAAACAGGTATAGATGAATACAAGTCTAGAAAGGAAAGACCTAATGTGAAAGAACTGACAGATTTGTGAAGAGAAATGTCTATTCTTGGAGCACGCCAAGGGTCTGGCCTGAAATACAAGAAGCACAAAGAACTGAAGAACCTGAGCTCCGTCCAAGCCGCAGTATAGATGGTCAAGCCCGAATCAGCGCTGTCCTTCCAAGCCCTCCTCTTAACCTCAACTGTGCCAAGCTGGCCCAACTGTGATAACTAGCGGAATGAGTGAGTTCTCCAACAACAGAGGGCCCTCCCGGAGTTGAAACCCAGACGGCGCTTTGCGTTCCCAGGGCACACTGCACAAGGAGCATGTGGTCAGAGTCCAGACCCGCCCCTCCTGTGACATCGGCCTGCAGGGGGCGCGCAGACCCCTGGTGACTTTCTGCCGGGGAACTGCACCCAGTCCTCTCAGACTCCTCATCCCAGATCAGGCTCCTCTCTATGGAGGATGACTTAAAAAGAAAAAAAAAGAGGCTTTTTTTCCTTCCGGTGTGATGTGTGATGTTCAGAGTTTGGGGCAGCTGTCAGAAAGCCAGTTCATCATGAGGGTGAGCCGGTGTCTGCTGTGATCTCGGAGCTTCTGCTGCCTGGCACGTGCAGCTGCAGATATTCCCCACGTTCCCAAGGTGTCGGCCTCGGAAACCTTAGATGTGAGTGGACATCTGTGAGACTGAAGGTCAGAGGAGCTGCATACGAGCACTGCACTCCAGTGTACAAAGGCGTTTCCCAAGGAGGGCAGACGCTGGTGTGTGTGGCCTGCAGTGAATCCGTCACCTAAATGCAGGGCAGGCAGGGGAGCCCGGTATCTCGCTGTCGGAGGGTGGCATGCAGATAAGCCAGGTGGGGAGGGTGGGATGGTCCCTGTGCTCATGAATAACGGGCAGCAGAGAAACCAGCACCAACTCACATTTAACTAAACACAGGTGCAGGCAACACAGACAGCAGTATGTACAGAGCCACGGATACACACAGAACACAAAGCAACCAAGATCAAAGATCCCGAGTGCCGCAACTAACTGCCGGCACAGCCAAAAAAATATTTTTCAAAAATGACTTTCTACCTCTGTGACCCTTCTTCCTAAAACCCAGAACCCCAGTCTAGTCACGTGAGTAACATCAAACAAATTCTAACAACTGACATTCTACACAATACCTGACCACTAGTTCTTGAAACCATCAAGGTCGCCAAAACAAAGTCTGAGAAACTGCCAGAGTGGAGTGGAGCCAAGTGGACATGACAACTATTAATAAACACGCCACCTTATTAACCAAGATGTTACTAACAGGGAGGCTTGTGCAAGGTACATTGATGCTCCCTACTATCATCTCAACTGCTCTGCAAATCTACAACTGTTCTAAAAAATAGAAGTCTATTTAACAATATTTTCCCCATCTCTCAACTAGTAAGACAGGAAGTTACAAATTAAGGGAAAAAGAAAAAACAATTGTCATTAATTTTCCACGTCTTCTCCTGCTGATTGAGGTCAAACAGTGGGAGTCCCCGCTCTGCTTCAGGACGCATACGTGGTCCCACATGGTGTGGGTGACGAGGAGTAGAGGCCTGGGGAGCAAAAGAGGCCTCAGTGGAGGGAGACCCATCCTGGTGACTTCGAAGCGGCTCCCAGAAGGAAGGAAAGCAGAAGGCCCCTCCAGCCCCACGTCTGGCATCCCCGCAACAGGAGGCTGGGACCCTCAAAGGAGAGGTGCCTGGTTCACGAGCTGAATCACCAGGGCAGTCAGAGTTCACGTTTGCACCAGGTTCACATCTGCCTCCTCCTCCCGAGAAAATGCCCAGATGCAGCTGCTATGGACCTGTCACTTCAATGCACATTCAGCCCCTCAACGTTCCTGCTTCTCTGAGGCCAAAACAGACTCATCTAAGGAGTGATTTAGAGTCAGAGGACTACCAAACCTAGGGGTATTCTGAGGTGCGCAACGTGAACCTTCACACCAAACACATGATAAACCGAGAAGCTGCCCAGGAACACCCAAACTTCCGCCTAAGGTGCCAGCTTACTGTTGGCACCAACTCCCCCCAGTCTCTCTAGTCTTTTCTGGAACAAGAGGGAGCAGAAACAGACACGTAAGAGAAAGTTACAGTGGGAACCCTGTGACCTCAGGGCTCAGAGCAGGACTCGGTCAAATACTGGTCATGTTTGGGCAAAGAGTGTTCACTACACAAAGGTGTGCACGCATACGTGCTAAGTCGCCTCAGTTGTGTCCAACTCTTTGGGACCCTATGGACTGTCCAAGCTCCTCTGTCCATGGGATTCTCCAGGCAAGAATACTGCAGCGGGTTGCCATGCCCTCCTCCAGGTTATCTTCCTGACCAGGGACTGAACCCGTGTCATTTACATCTCCTGCATTGGCAGGTGGGTTCTTTACCACTAGTGCCACCTGGGTGGTCACCACATAAAGACAAATACACCAAGTTCTATGAGCTGCTAAGGCAGCAACTGGGATGGAGCATGGCCTTGCTCCTACTGTGCTTCCCGCTCCTTTTGGCCTGGAGACTCAACCAAGGCAGAGCCAGCCCCAGCCAGGCCTGACTGGAGAGGCTCCGGGGCTGGACTCTGGGACACCAAGGCCACCACACCGCACACTCTCAGCCTCCAGTGGCTGCTGGATGGATGTGACTCAAAGACCTTCCTGCAGGGTGGATGCTGATCGCGCCCCGTATGGATGGAGATCATCCCAGGCCCCGTGGAACACAGAGTCAGATGATCCTCTTACCACTCCACAAGCGGTGTATCCCAGGTTTTACGTTTATGTAAAAACTGCTACAAATGAAAACAACACAGGTCTAACTAATGGCAGTTACACCTCTGACCAAGTTTACCTAAGATGGGATCAGGGAACCCAAAGTGAATCAGCTCACTGAAACCAATCATACACGGAATGTTGTGTACTTTTCATCACGTGACATATATTAACCAAACAGGTGGACTCACAAATTCCATCTCACCTGGCAGTGAACCTGGAAGCAGAGCGATCCCGAGCAGAGTGAAGGGCTTGGCACCACATGGAAGGGACCGGAGGGAAACAGAAATGACTTAAGGCAAGCCCAGCCTAGACTCAGCACAATGAGCGCCAACCGGCCACAGTAGGTGCCCCGAGTTTGCTGTGGGCACAGCATACACACCCCTGAACCCTCCAATTCCACATCATTCACACACCACCTTTCTTTCACTGCAAGGATCTCTGATCTGAACCACAAATCAAAATCAACAGCAGTATCAGGTATAAGAGCAGAAACCAAGATCTCTTAAAAGTAGTCTCGGCAAAGTTTAAGGCTTTGAGACAGGCTGCGACCCAGGACCTCTGCTGTAAGGCCTGGGCCTGGACAAATGTCTCAACGGATTCAAAGAAATTAGAAGAGGCTAAAAGTAACTGCCTGCATGTGCAGTTGGGGCAAGTTATGGACAAAAGACACAAAAAGACCAAAAAATCTAACTGTAACTTCTGAAGATCCAGGAACAAAAGCAGAGTGTTGGGAGTAAAAGCAGGGTACTGTGCATGCCCTCTGCACATACCACCACCTAAGGGGTGGGGAGACCACCTAAACCATCCCTCCAGCCTGATCCCTGGCTGCACTCCTACCCTCACCCCATGAAAGGAACCAGCTCAGCTCACTCCTCTCTCCTCTCCAGGAGTAAGCTAGGGCACCTGTTACTTGATCTCGCTACCCTCTGCTGCAGCAGGGGCCTAATAAAGCCTTGTCTGAATTCTGTGTCTGGTCTCTTGTCAATTTCTACTGATTAAGGAGGTCAAGAACCCTGGTCAGTAACAGCCTGACACAAGGAGAAAAGGCACCGGAGATAAAATCTAGAGCAGTACGTCTGCAGGACAGAAGGAGTGAAAGGGTAGCAGGCAGCCCTGCCACGGTCACGGTCAGAGTGACACCCACAGACACTGGCCCTCCCCTGATCTGATCCTCAGCACTCAGCAAGCAGCGACCACTGGCTCAGAGAGGCGTCTCTCTTCTTAGAGGGACATTTCTCAGTGTGCGTTCAGCGCCAGGGCTCATCCTGGTGCACACATCACGCTTGCACACTGCCCCTGAAGGCCCAGAGCTCAGAGTGCTCACCCCACGGGCGAGGCCAAACAGGAGGAGAAGCACACATACCTGACCGAGCGATGCCGCTGTCCCTGTCTTCGTTCTGTCCTCTGCTCGGCATATCAACCGGGGTGCTGTGTGCTGTGGGAGGCAAGGAAACCTGGTCACCCAGCCATTCAAATCAACCGCGCTCGTTCTATGGTGGCTAGTGAGGACCAGCGTGAGCGTACATAGAGAGGAACAAGAAGGCAGAATTCAGAGCAGCAAAGATGGAGATGGGGGAGGAAGAGGAGAAGGGGAGAAGGAGAGAGGGAAGAGGGGAGTAGGGGGGAGGAGACAGGGGAGGAGGAGGGGGGAAGAGGAAAGTAGGGGGAGGAGAGGGGGAGGAGGAGGAGGGGAAGAGGAGAGTAGGGGGGAGGAGGGGGGAGGTGGAGAGGGGGAAGAGGAGAGTAGGGGGGAGGAGACAGGGGAGGAGGAGGGGGGAAGAGGAAAGTAGGGGGAGGAGAGGGGGAGGAGGAGGAGGGGAAGAGGAGAGTAGGGGGGAGGAGGAGGGGGGAGGAGGAGAGGGGGAAGAGGAGAGTAGGGGAGAGGAGAGCGGGGAGGACGAGAGGGGGGAGGACGAGAGGGGGAAGGGGAGAGTAGGGGGGAGGAGAGGGGGGAGGAAGAGAGGGGGAAGAGGAGAGTGGGGGGGGAGACGGGGGAAGAGAAGAGTAGTGGGGAGGAGACGGGGGAGGAGGAGAGGGGGAGGAGGAGAGTAGTGGGGAGGAAGAGAGGGGGAAGAGGAGAGTAGGGGGGAGGAGGAGAGTAGTGGGGAGGAGACAGGGGAGGAGGGGAGGAGGAGAGTAGTGGGGAGGAGAGGGGGGAGGAGGAGAGGGGGAGGAAGAGAGTAGTGGGGAGGAGAGGGGGGAGGAGGAGAGGGGGAGGAGGAGAGTAGTGGGGAGGAGACGGGGGAGGAGGAGAGGGGGAGGAAGAGAGTAGTGGGGAGGAGAGGGGGGAGGAGGAGAGGGGAAAGAGGAGAGTAGGGGGGAGGAGACAGGGGAGGAGGAGAGGGGGAGGAGGAGAGTAGTGGGGAGGAGACGGGGAGGAGGAGGGGGGAAGAGGAGAGTAGGGGGAAGGAGAGGGAGGAGGAGGAGAGTAGGGGGGAGGAGACGGGGGAGGAGGAGGGGGAAGAGGAGAGTAGGGGGGAGGAGGGCAGGAGGAGAAAGGGTGAGGAAGAGAGAAGGGAAGAGGAGACAGGAGGTGGGGGGGGTGGGGGGGAGCAGGAGAAAAGAGGGGGAGGAAAAGAGAGGAGAGGAGGAGAGTCGGGGGGAGAAGAGGGAGGAGGAGGGGAGAGGAGGAGAGAGGAGCAGGGGGAGGAGGCAGGATCAGGTGCCTGTCCCTACTGCAGCCCAGAGACTTTTCTGATACTCACCTCTAACTGAACCATAAACTATGTGGGCACTTGATACAATGAACCGCATCCTGCAGTAGATACTTTGAGGCATTTTCCTCATTAGTAGATTTTAAATAGTATTTAAGTGTTTTCACCATATTAGAAGGTATTTCAAAATATTAAGAAACTTCAAAATGTTTTATAATCAGTTTTAGTAACAACCATAGGCAAGCTAGAGAACTACGTGAAAACCAGTTCATAAATTTGAAAAATGTTTCTCTGTTTTATAACCCATTCTCTTGGAAGATAGAAAACACATATTTATCTTCAATTATTTTTTCCTCCACCTCTTTTCCATACATACCTAGATTCAGAATTATTGTAGACTTGCTTAGAAGATGCTCTATTTTATACATAGTATCAGTAGTAAAATAGATAACTAATGAGAACCTACTGTATACACTAGGCACTCTGCTCAGTGCTCTGTGGTGACCTAAACGGGAAGGGAATCCAGAAAAGAGGTGATATATGTACACGTAAAGCTGCTTCACTTTGCTGAACAGTAAAAACGAGCACTACATTGTAAAGCAACAATACTCCAAAAAAATTTAACAAAAAAAAGAAAACACTGTAAAGGATTACAGACTTCTAGGAATGCTTCAGATCGCTCTTAACTGTCTCCTTATTGAGCTAGAAGGCAGCTGACACGTGGCGACAGATAGCTTTACAGTGCACAAGGTTGCCCTGCCTCAGTGTTATATTTGCCAGCTCTTTTGTGAAGCATGTTTATTTTCACAATTTTAAGGACAGTGTATAAACAAACATGTTCTCCTCACTCTGAAGTAGGTAGGAGAGCGTCTGTCAGTTAACTAGGGTGCTTAGCATATTCTGGGCTACAAAGAAAAATGGAATGAAGCATACCATTTGCCATAAACACAACCTTTAAAGTTAGCAGTGAAGACTTCCACACTTGTTAATCATGCCAGCCTACAGCAGATAGCAGACAGCCTCAGCTAGAAGACCAGGTTCTGCTCAGAGTGTACCTACCCAGAGAGGCGGAGACAATCACACCTGTAAAGAAGCTGGAAAATGCATTTGAGCTACTTAAGTGCCAGAAAGAGAGAGAAAGTGAGTGAGGCTGGTCTTCCATGCTGTTGTTAGAGTGACTTTTAAAGAGACTGTGCAGCTAAGGATGCAGGTGAAAAGTGGACTAAAGATGCCACAGTAAAGAGAGACAGTTCACAGCAGCAGAAGAGGCCAAGGAAGATCAGAAGACATTATCCTCTTAGAAATATGAAGGGCTCATTTTGGATCAAAATCAGCTTACACTGGGGTATTAAGGGAGACTTTTACAATAAGGGTTCATGGGTGGAAGTTTCAGAACATGGGGAACTTGGCAGCATTTGGAACTAATTATCTTAAGAGCCCCTTGGATTTCTAGAGGTGCCAAACAGGATTTGTTTCCAAGAACCTGCCCAGGATTTATTAATGTGTGCAGGTCACACCGTGCTCAGCATTCCACACAAACCTGCAAAGAAAGAGGCACTGCGGCTGAGCCGGAGAGGTCCTCCCTCGGCCGCCCCTGGGGGCAGCTTGCCGCCGCATCCCTGCAGCGCACCTGCGGCGGAGACAACACGGGGGCGGACAAGGTACACACAGAAATAAACACAGATTAAAGATACTGCCAGAACAAAACAACACCGCAAACTCAAAAGAAAGCAAAACGCACACCCGCAGCAGGGGGGCCCAGAAAGCAAGACCCGTCTACGCGGTGGAGTTTACCTAGGTTACTTCCGGTCCGACAGGGACCCAGGTTATTCTGATTTGTGTTCAGTTTCCCCAGGTTAGGATCTTGGTTGATGTATTCGAAGCTGTCTTGCAAGCTAAGTCCAGAAGGGGATGGAAGGGAGAGACAGGAGAGAAACATCAAGAGATGAATACAGCTGCTTGCTAACAGACTCTCAGGTACAAGACAATCCACCAGTTGGTCAGATTTTTCTTTATAAATTAATAAAGTTTCACATATACTAGAGGGAATTAATCTTCAGGGGAATTTGTTAGACGACAAGAAAGGTTCTGGGAGGTAGTTCAACCTATAAAACTAAATGACACATTCCAAACATTTACAATCCAAATATACAATTTCACATTATATAACGGGGAATAAGAAACTCTAAAATCTTGTTTTGGTGATTAAGACCAAGGCTAATGCTATTTATTTCAAGGGTAATTTTACATAAACCTTCAAAATGAAATTCATTTTAACTCTTAGTTAACATCCATGAGAAATTCGGCAGCCTCTTTCAGGAGGACCATATAATGGAAATTATGATTTTTACAGGAGTCTGATTCCACAACTTCTAAAAAGTTAGAATTACTCATAAATAAACATGTGAGAGGGCTTCCCTGGTGGCTCAGATGGTAAAGAATCTGTCTGCAATGCAAAAGACCCAGGATCTATCCCTGGATTGGGAAGACACCCTGGAGAAGGGAATGGCAACCCACTCCAGTATTCCTGCCTGGAGAATTCTATGGACAGATGAGCCTAATGGGCTACAATCCTTGGGGTCATAAAGACTCAGATATGACTGAGTGACTAACGCAACAACATAGGTGTGAGAAAAGCAGATTTTAATAATTTATTGTATTTAGTAAGAAGTGAAATAAAAAAGATTTTGAGGATAAAATAACATAATGAGGCAAAAGTCATTTTTACTTAAACCTGAGCTCAATATTTTTTTGGAGTTAGTATAATAAATATTCAGGTAGTAGCAAAGATCTGAAAAAGAATATCTTACAGAAAAAGAAACATTAACTCCTATGCTTAAGTCCTGACAATCCAGTCTTAAAATGCTCAGAAATATAAATTCTTTAACTGGACTGAAAAGTAAGCAGACTTACTCAAAAGCACCCAAATTTGCAGAGGAACATACTTTTAATTTCTGAAGACTGTAAAAAAAAAAAAAAAAAAAAAAAACAGCCTTTATCTGACCCCAAAGAACACCCCTTTAATTTATAAAAAACATTTCTTTCAAACTTACCCAAGTATAACAAATGTTTTGTTATTTCATTCAAAAAAAAAGAAGGATATAAAATATTTCTGCTTGGAAAATTCAAAATACATGAACAAAAGTGCCAAGTAAGAGTTAAGTTAGATGCTGAAATATTCTTAGTCTACATAGAAGAGCAAAATTAAGAGTTGGAGGAGGAACTCAGAAGCAAAAATCAAAACACACCTGACCCGAGTCCCTACCAACCGCGGAGGTGGCACAGATGGCTCAGACAGGGAGCACGGACAACCTTTCCTGCCATTCAGGGGCCTCTCAGCCTGGCAAGCTCACCCTGTGCCTCATCCCTTTAGAAATAAATAAATGAGGAAACTAACAAACAAGGCTTTAAGATTTTTTTTTTAATGTGGGCCCTTTTTAAAGTCTTTATTGAATTTGTTACAACACTGCTTTTGCACAATGTTTTTGTTTTTTTGGCCATGAGGCATGTGGGGTCCCAACTCCCTGACCAGGGATTGAACCTGCACGCCCTGCATTGGAGGCAAAATCTTAACCACTGGACCACCAGGGAAAAGTCCCGATAAGACTTGAAGATAAAATAATATCGGGGATACCATAGCTCATTACTGTGGCCCCTCCTTTTTTCCCCTTCACATTTCATTTTGCAGGAAATCAAAACTTGGGGTCTGTCAGTAGGAACAGAGTAACAGGTAGAGACCCCAAATATAAATATAGACAGATCTGTCTTCAAGGCCAACTGATAAGGTCCAGGGCCTTTTCACACTCACTGTGTACTGGACAACGGCCACCTTGAAAACCCTGTGTTAATGTGGACTTGTCCTAACTCTCATCTCAAAAAAGAGTCACAAGGAGTGACTCCATCCAGAAACAGCCACTTGGAACAGTGGCGGGTGGAGGGGGACACCCCAGAAACAGCCACTTGGAACAGTGGGGTGTGAGGGACACCCCAGAAGCAGCGGCTTGCAACAGTGGGGAGTGAGGGACACCCCAGAAGCAGCGGCTTGCAACAGTGGGGTGGGGGGATGCTCCACACTTACTTGTTTGTACTCCCACAGAAACTGCCCATCCTGGCCGAGAAGACTTTACTAACCATCAGCTGCGGAGGAGAACTGCAGGAACAGACAAAAGAACAGAGTAGGGAGAGATGTTTTGTCTGCTTGCTTTTATTTCTACTTTTTCTGAAGCTTTTATTCATTTCTGTATTTTATTTGACAAAGAATGAGACATGTATTTTTCAAATCCCTGTATCAGTGGGGTGCCAAGATTTCTTTTTTCTAATTTTATCATTTTAAAATCCCAAGGATGTTAAAACCCCAGAAGAGAAACGGAGACATTTCTGGGGGCCGTTTTCCTTGGGAGCAAGTATTTCAGATGAACAAACTTCGCTTAGCCGGAATCTTTCAAAGTAGAAGTTTGTTTTCTCTCAGGTTACATTTTTCATCTGCCACATGGCACAGGAAGAACAGACAGAAGGTTAGACGTGCAGGATCGGAAAAGGCTTTCTTTCATAAATCATATAGCTTGTGCCTCAAGCAAGCTAAATTCTGTTCTGACATGCAGAAAACGGACATATTCTTTAATGGAGTTGCATTTAGTTTTTTGCAGAAGCTTTATTCTAGACACCATTCCCTGGAAACAAAAATAAACTTGGCATTCATTCAATGACTTTTTAAAAAATAAGAAAAAAATGTACCTCAGTAAAAGGAAAAAGTCATGACTAAAATTTTAATCTCATAATGGAAAATTGATGAGATTTTGAAAGACTTAAAATATTTGAATAATTCTGACAGAAAGTGTTGCTACTATTAACCTGGCAGATAGTCAGAAGACTTTGGTATGCATTTTTCACTTACAGTACTTAGTTAAAGCTTAGGATTTTGTTCTGCTAAGCTGATTCAAGGTCAGAGCTATGTAGGAAACATCTATTTTAACTGTTAAAGATGTATAAAAAATAACAAGTGCTAACAATATCAGATGACAGTCTAGTGTTTAACTATGTAAATTTTTTTTAAGCACGTTTGAATTAAGAGTCAACATCCCCATGCTAAGTTTCACACGTGGTGGCAGTGCCAGAACTCACCGTATATAGTGAATCTTCAGGGTGGAGCCTTGGTAGCTCATGGCAACTGAGCCAAACATCATCTCCCCAAGCATGTTGACATCAGAGGCGGGCCGTGTGTACTATCCGACGTGAAAGGAACCACCACAGCATCATGCACGGTGTGACAGAGAATAATGTTCAGCTTGTTGGTAATTAGACCTGTTTCTCAAAGCAGCATCTGATAGCTTTACAACCTTAGTGATTGTAAAAATGGGTGATTGCCTACTTTTTTCCCCAAATAATCACTAATGTTCATGATTTCTTCTTTACACATGATATCTTCACACAGGACCCAAGCATTTTACTGAAGCTCATTTTTAATCTTTTTTATGAGACACAAAGGTTTTCCTCATCTCCATTTACAAAGGCTAAGTAGAAAGATTAGGTGATGGAATAGACAGGGTGACTGCTCTCTTGCTACTAAGAACACATGCTGGAAAGAAACACAGTCCAGGGTTATCCAACCAAAATTAATGCTGCTGAACAAAATGAGCCTTTGGGGCAGGTGAGGTCCAAGAGATGATAGACAGTCTGATCCCCCTAAAGTTTTACAAAAAGTATTTTTAAAATATATGAACCCTTAGCTCTGCCCAGTCTTTCACATCCCTTTTGCCAGCACGGAGGGTGGACAGCACTGCCTCCCCCCACAACTATTCACACAGCTCTAGGGAGGGCCTCACCTTCTGTGAAATCCAGTGGGCACCTCCCAGTTTGTGTTATTAAATGTCTCACAGTACCTGAAGTGCTAATTGCTCTCTTCTTAAATATCTGCTTTCCCGACTCATCCCCTGGACAGAACTGATCCTTAGAGGGCCCCCCATCACTGCCCATGTCCATAACCACTGCTGCGATTCTGGCTCTTCCCGACATGTGGGAACCCCCACACCTTCATCTCTGGACCCCGACTTGCCTGGGGCTCTGGAAGCCAGCAGCCAAATGCCTTTACTCACATGGCATAAAAATCTATATATTGTGAAATATGATGGTATGTGAGTGGATGCATTTGAATAAAAGATGCTCAGCTCCTACTGCAAATGTGGATGTGAGTGTCAACCAAACCAGAAGCACCCACATGGCCTGACCAAAACCAAACCACGACCTCCCGTGACTCGGGCCACTAGCTAGATTCTTGGCTGCTTCACTTTCTACTCAAGCAAAAACGTGGCATCACCCTTAACACTCCCTTCTTTTAACTCAAAATCCACACACATACACATATATATTCACACACAGAAGGACACACACAGACACCTACTTACACATATTTGCACAGAAGGAAAGAGAAACAGAAATGAATCCATCTAATTTAATAGGCTCCTACCAACCCCTTCTCTCTACACGCAGACAGAACTGACACGTTCTTCATTAATAACTTCGACCCACCACCTCCATTTCTTAATCTGCTTTCTCTTGAAGCTCAAGGTCCACATGCGAACAGTGATTCTCAACTCACTGCTAATTTACTCTGCACTGTTGTAACCACACACACACACTGCTCTGAGACCTGGGATTCTGTCGCACATGGGTGGACACGTGCAACCATCCTGGCTGGGAAGAGAACAACGTTCTATATGCCTGTGGCTGCTGGTACCTTCCCTGGATTTGCTGTTCTAGCAACACAGTAGAAAAACTCACATGACTAGAAAAACAAAAATAAAAACTGACATATGCTCCACAAGTAGTACCCTTCTGCAAGTCATATTTATGAAACAACTTCCCTTATGCCTGGTTGGCCAATATCCTGCAATAACCCTTATCCTCTGCTTACTTACACACACACACACACAGAGACAACATAAAAATGCTACCAAACCTCTATTCTTCACACTCAACTTAGGTCTTGCCTTTCCATCTATAAGAAATTTTCTTCCTCCTACTGGCAAGAGCAATTTTCTCAGGATGTCCACCCGCATCCCCAGACTCCTCAGAACTCTTCTGACAAACTAGAAAACACGTGCACTAGCCCGGTTCTGACAACCAAACACGCAAAACAGGAGGGGTCGGCTCCTCTGCAATTCCTCCCTCATTTGGTCTGTGTTACCCTGGATGCCCCCTGCTCCACTTTCCTCTAGTCCTTATGGAGAGATAAAAGCCAAAGTGTGAGCACAGCACCGACCTAGAACACCTGAGACACATTCTTGGATCTGCAGTCTCCTATTGCACCGTGATCCCCAAGGGGAAATGACAGTAAGTGACTTCAGCCCTCGGGCTATTGCGCTCGCAGGGGCGGCTTTACCTGGTACTTGGGAAGCTGCTCCTTGGCATGTGGTAAAGATCCCCCTGAAGGGCCATGAGCAGCAGGGCCACCTCCTAGGCAGCTTTTGGCCGGCACTTTCGCAGGGAGGTCCTCCGTTCTCTGGGTGAAGAGGGAAAGGCAGTGTGAACACACCACCAGCAAGTGTACCAGGCTCCCCACACATGCTCGCTGGGGAGCCCTTACTTAAACTGCTCTGCAACTAAAGAGTAGCCCCTACTTGTCGCAACCAGAGAAAAGCCTGCATAGCATCAAAGACCCAGCACAGCCAAAAACATAATAAATAAAATTATTTTTAAAAAACCATTCTCTTTGTTTTATTATTACCATTATTTTTTTTGGAGGTATGGTGCAGCTTGAGGGAGCTGAGTTCCCCAACCAAGGACTGAACCCGGAGCCCTCTCCATGAAAGCGCTGAGTCCTAACCACTGGACCACCAGGGGATTTCTCAAGAATATTCTCTTTAAATAATGCAGCTGTTATTGACGTTTCAATTCATACTTGAAAATCACTGATGAGACCTGACCTCTGTTTTGATTATTAGAGGATTTTGGAGTACTTTGTAGAGTCATAGACTAGAATACTGATGAGGATACAGTCCTTGACTCAAATTTAAATTTTCACCAGGCAAAAGGAACTAGGAAGGCAGAAGATTCATTTGGAAAGTCCGGGCATGTGCTTTCATGACACACCCTCCTGCACTGCTTCAGAGAAAGTCACGCAGTCGGGCTTGTGAAAGATGAAGACAGAGCACTGAACAGGGGCTCCTATGACACCCAGCACGTGATGCGCCCAGCCTCCAGAGGTCAAGGCTCGCAGGGCATGAGCCGCACACATTTCCTACATGGAGTCCAGAGCTGGTTTCTATGACAGTGACACAGAGGAATAAAGATACACCTGTACTAACATTTCCCATCCTCCTGTGCCAAGACACACTCCCCGCTCCAGACGCAGCCTGCCCCCTCTGTGAAGCGTGGTTTCTATCCTCAGTCTTATTTGCTTTTTGTGTGCAGCTCTGCTTGGACAACCGTGAATGCAACTGCAGCTTATCTAATCTGCAATGTGACAGTCACACTGGTGGTCGAATGCAAATGCCTGCAGTCATGTGCCTGCTACCAACTGCTGACGCTTGGTGCCTGCCGGTGGGGGGAAGGCTGAAGATGGGGAGGGGCGGAAGGGGAACAGGAAGCATGTGGCCCCAGTGGTCACGGGCAGGGCTGGAGGCCCAGGATGTGGGGTCCTCCCGAGCATATGCACACCCTCAGTGGTCTCTTTGGGTCTGCCCGCTGCTTCATGCCGCTGAAGCCAGGAACGTGGTCCTGCAGCGACACATGACCCACACCCGTCTTGCACCACCAGGCCCTCTGGCAGAGCCATCCACGGGTAGTGACGGCACCCAGTCCAGTGAGCAGAGCCCAGACTGGACTTGTTCGGTAGCCTCAGACAGTTTCCAAGCCTACCCGGGCCCAGCTGCCTCTGCAATTATTAATAAATGAGCACTTTCTGGGACACTTCTGTTGCATACCCCAGGGTCATCACTGCCCCTACAGACATGATTCTGGTTCCTTTTGCCAACCAGTGAGATTTTTTTCCCTTTACCTGTTACCACCATCAAGAGCCCAGGTGACAGAGTATAGATGTGCAAATATACCATCTGTGCAATGCCTTCAGGGAAACAGGAAATGATGCGGGAAATCAGCAGGAAACCGCATGCTGTCACCAAACAAAGGGCCAAGTACCAGCTCAGCTGAACTTAGACACGCATCTACCATGAAAGCCTCAGGGAATCATCTGAGAGACTTCTCATCCCCCAGCCCCCCACTTACCTAGCACGCCTGACAACTACTGTAATGATCAGCTACCTGGCCAACTTCCGCGTGAGAGCCCATGGGATCTGCCCAGCTAATCTGCCTTTAACCATACACTTCCTTCCTGTAGAAATGACCTTATTGGAAGCAGTTAGAGATCTCAGCCCTGAAGAGACGGAGACTCTGACATAAACTATTCAGGTATTTAGCTGCACAGTCTCCAAAGCACCAGGATTCAGTCAATACAGGTAGCAGGTTACTGAACATGAAAAGAAGGAACAGGAGAGGATTTAATTTGTAGACATCTGGATAACTGCTGAAAGGCGACAAGTCAGAAGTACACTGGACAGCCATCCTGAAGACTCACAGGGAGGACCAGACTCTGCTCCCATCAGGCACATTGCTCTACATTTCCCATTCTGGCTCCAAGGGATCAAGCGCTACTCTGCCCTCATGTTTACCACACTCAGATGCCCCATGCCTCATACCCCCACCATCACCACCTCCACCATTACCACCAGCCTCACCATCATCATTACCAGTACCATCTCCCCCATGACCACCATCACCATCATTACCACCATCACCACTACCACCACGACCAACCCCAGTATCATGACCACCACCATCCCCACCATGACAGCTATCTCCACCATCACCAGCACCACTGCCACCACCATTACCACTACCACCATCACCATCTCCAGCACCATCACTCCATCATTACCACATCTTCACCATCACCACCACCATCACCATCATCACCACCATCACCACTACCACCACAACCAACCCCACCATCATTACCACCACCATCCCCACCATGACAGCTATCTCTACCATCACCAGCATCACCACTACCAACACCAGCACCATACCACCATTACCACTACCACCATCACCACCATCACTCCATCATTACATCTTTACCATCACCACCACCACCATCACCATCTCCACCATCATCATCTCTATCATCATTACCATCTCCACCATCACCACCACCATCACCATCATCACCTCCATCACCACTACCACCACTCTGCCCTCCACTAAAAAAAGAAAATAAACAAACTTCCTTGATCAAGCAGGCTTGAGACATAGACCCCTTCGTAGATGCAAGCCCTTTTTCTAGTACCCTGCAACCCTGTGGCGAGGAAAGCGCCCCACTCCTTTTATCCCAGTGCCAGGTACCACCTCTTACAGTCTATGGTAAATAGCAGACCTTCTCTTCAGGCAAATGCTTCATGAATTTTAGAGTTCTTAGCTTTCTCATTATACAGCACATATTTGGCATGAAAAACCTATTGGATTGTGACTCACTTGCAAATTCACCTTTGTAACATCTATAGTAGCTGCTTAGCATCTGCATGATGATTGGCTAACGGTCTCACCTGTATATATTAATAAGTACTCAACTGGGGAGGTCGAGGAACCTCGGCCCCTGTTTCTTCTGAATCACTAACGAGGCTGTATGACTCAGCCCAGCGAGCAGCTGCTGGACTGACCAGAGACGGTTAAAGCCCAGAAGCAAAAGAGGAAGCAAACCCACGTTTCCTACCTGAGCTGCCACCTCCTCCGCCGTGTGGACAGCTTTAGAATCAAACAGGACTTGTCTGCCTCTCCTGTCACAGTCCTGGGAAACGATCAGGCGAATCTCGTTCAGGTCCAGCTCTGAGCATGACCAACTGCGAATTAACAAGAGGGAAAGGAGTAGTGTGAGCGGCAACACTCAGGACGGTCATGGGAAGACGAGTCTCCCAGCCTGCATGCACGTGCACACGGAAGATACCAGCTTCCAAGACCTTGCAGACTGGGGGCACACAGCCCTGGCTGCAGGCTCTGACAGCCAGTGCCCGTGACCAAGGCTGGGAGGGCTGCCGAGATAATACATCACTGGAGAGAAAGAGTCTCCTTCCAAAGCAACTCTGGGCACTTCCCTGGTGGTCCAGTGGATAAGAATCTGCCTGCCAGTGCAGGAGACACAGGTTCGATCCCTAGTCCAGGGAGATTCCACATTCCTTAAGGGCAACTAAGCCCGTGCGTCACACCTACTGACCTCAGTGCTGCGCACCTCCTGAAGCCTGAAAGCCCTAGAGTCCATGCTCTGAAACAAGAAGCCACTGCAAGAAGAAACCCGTGCACCGCAACTAGATCCAGCACAAACAAAAATACATACATAAAATTTTTTAAAAAAGCAAACTCTGCTCAAAGACGGCAGGCAGGAGTGGCACAGGTGTGTGGAGACAGCTGAACCAGATGCCTGGGTTCCGGGGGGCGGCACAGCCAAGGTAGGAGGGCCTGGAGTGTTCCCACCTCTGCACCATCAGGGGGGAATCTGGAAGCAGTCAGGAGAGCCCTCGGTCTTCCTCTCCCACCCACCCAGTCTCAGGCCAGACCAAGAGGAATTACATCACCTGGAACTTAGTCTTTTCTTCTGCTGTGGCTGGTTCTGACATGGAAGTTTGGAAAACCGAGTGCATTGCTGCGCAGAAGCTGAATTGCTGACAATAACAATCAGACATAAAGGGAGCGTGTTTTTTCCTAAGCAAACCAAAAGCCACTGAGACAAAACTGCTCCAAACACAGGTTCGTTCTTCAGCCACAAGTGAAATGAGAACTCAAAGACTAAGAAAGGGCACTGCTTTGGGCTCTTCAGTTACAAGTCTGTTAACCCGTTTGTTCAACACAGACCTGGGCACCTGCGGCCACTGTGCTCGAAGCCAGAGGTTGGGCAGCTGGTTAACTAAGCAGGGGTGATTGCTGCCCTCAGGGAGTACATGGTTCAGTGAGGAATACCGGGTGAGTCGTCATCTGTAAATGTGTAACTACAGATCGTCCAAGTGCAAGACAGAAAAGGATGTGATAACACTCATATTTTCAGGTTTAAGCGGTGGGGGAAGGGAAGGGAAGTCCCTAGGCTTTAAAGAAGACAGAGCTGGAGAGGCAGGTGGGAGACAGCAGGCCAGCTCATCTCTGAGGACAGCGAGTGGCCAAGGCCAACAGGTCCCTAAACTCAGTCTACACTTTCTTTTTTTTTTTTCTTTTTTTTTTTTCAGTCTACACTTTCGAGAGGTTGGTCCACGGCTAGAGGGGAAGCCGGGCTAGGGCAGATTAAAACTAGAAGCAGGAAGGCCAAGTAGAATTTATTCTAAGAGTTCAGGGCCTTCAAATGAAGGCTAGTGAGATGGCAACTGAGGCAGGGGGAAGGGGGCACGAATGCTGGTGGCAGGCACATCCAGAGGCAGAACCGACATGGTTCAGTGTGGACGGAGGTCAGCAGGGTGCCAGGTGCTGACAGCATTGAGGAAAGAGGGTGGGGGACAGATGCAGAATTAGGGTGGCCTGATGGACAGACAAAGTACACTGTAAAACTAAGAGACAGTATGATAGGGCCAAGTCAGACATACATGGTTTCAGATTCAAACTCTCTGAGATCCCATTGCTCCATCAGCATGAGAGTATTAACACCACGCTCACAAAGTCGAAGCAGGGATTATGAGAAAATGTTTCACACAGAGGCTGACACAGCTAAGTGCTCCAGAATGGCGGTAATTCCCTGAAGAACTGTTGATGTCACGATACTTTAAGGACATAGCTACAGTGTCTGGTCCCCAACCATGAACTGCGCATCACTGGTCCTTCCCTTTTCAGACCCTGGTAAAAATGAATACATGCTTTTTAGGGAGCAGATTTGTTGTCTTAAATCACAGTCCCCAAAGCATCAAGTATCTGGTTGCACCTTCTCAACAGCCCAAGCGCTAAGCTGCTAGGCCCAGCATCCTTCCTTCTAGTATTCATACATCATGGCAAGTTTGTTTCAGAAAGCAATTGTCTCCCACTGTCAATCCAGGCTTGGCTCCCTGACCCCCATCTGGGCTGTGCAGTTGGGGCCTGTTTTTTGCCATCATGAGCTGAGAGCCGACCTGAGGACCGGGTCACAGGAGGAAGAAGAGGGGAGTCGTCAGCCAGCCATTCCTGGGGAGCACAGCTCCTGGAGCCAGTTCCTATGTCACCCCAGCCCAACAACTCCCAGTGCCTGTAACTCAAACCACAACATTTTACACAAGATCATTATTAAAAACATCCTCTGCAATTATTAAAAACACAGCACACAGGCTGGAGTCATTAAAAGCGAAAATCGACAAAGATCTAATTGTCCTGTATTTTCTTGTTCAATCCATTTTGCCCCAAGAATAATATTTTGCCAAGACAGCATTATCATTTACAGAGGAACTTGTAAATTATTATTTACAACTTGCAAATTATCATTACAGAGCAACTTGTTCAGCCCTTATTTTTGAGGGGTAACACTGACTCAAATATCAATCAAACTGAGGACAGCCCCTCTGGAAGAACTAAAATTTCACAAAGAGCCGTGTGGCCAGCTGGTAAAGAATCCACCTGCAATGCAGGAGACCTGGTTTGATCCTTGGGTTGGGAAGATCCCCTGGAGAAGGGAAAGGCTACCCACTCTGGTATTCTGGCCCAGAGAATTCCATGGACTGTATAGTCCACGGAGTGGTAAAGAGTCGGACAAGACTGAGCGACTTTCATTTTCACTATGCCCCATAAATGGTTTCATGCTACTTTTTAATTTAAAAAGATGAAAAGATATGGGAAGAAAAGATGTTTGTCAGATTATCCAACTTATTGACCCAAATACCTTAAAAAGTTTTGTCTAAAAAACGAGGAAAACTCTATTCTACTTTCACACGAATATTGTCACTGGTTTAACAGCTAATTTTAATTCTGACATTCCCCATCTCTGAACTTAGTACAGTAAGTCCCCTATATATGAACCTTCAAGATGTGAACTTTCAAAAGACGTGACTGTGCTTTCACATGTCCAATCACGTAAGTGAGCTCACATGTCTGGCGTACAGTGTCACCTGGCACGCATTATCTACAAGTAGTTGTGCTTCTGTGTACCTTACTGTATGTACTGTATCGAGTTACAGTATGTTTATTTTAAGCCCAGGACGTCCACAAGAAGGCGTAAAACAGGAGTGAGGTAGCCCGTACTACTGTACTTTTCATGGTACTGTGCTGTAAAATTAAAAATGTTTTATTTTCTATGTTTTTCATGTGTTTGTGTGAAAAAGTATTATAAACCTGTACAGTATATACACAGAATATATATTATATTATTACAGTCCACTACACAGTCGATTGTGTTAGTTGGCTTACTTTGTTGGATTTACGAACAAATTGGACTTATGAACCTGCTCTTGGAACAGAACTCGTTCATATGTCGGTGACTTGCTGTAGAGGGAATGATAGTTGAGAGTCATCTGGGACAGGAAATGCAGGAGGTGAAATGGTATTTCAGAAGGAGGCCTGGGGTCACACTATGGCTCTGCATTCCCTGTCGTGAGGATGTGTGGAAACCTCCAACACCCCGAGGGCTCCTCCCTGCCACCCTGGAGTTAGCTGTGACCACAACCCACACATATTCCCTGCATGCCCACACTCACTCCAGCCTCCAGTCACCATGCAGCCTCCAGGAGCACCAGCTGCAGCTCCTGGCACTTTGCTGAGGGCGACTCTCTGCAGGACTCAGGGGGTGAAAACAAGCCTTGGGCCCTTGCCTTAAAATATCTGTCTGGTACTTTAAAGGCACTGATTGATCAGAAACACCTTGTTTCTTGACTTGCTGAAAACAAGGGAGGAACAGTGCCCCTGGCATCAGGGAACACAGTAGTACTTGTCTGCTTTACGGTCACAGCTGTAAGACCTGAAGCACAAGAAAATAAGATGGTTTGTCTACCTTTTCCAACTGTAAAATTTAAACAAAAGCACTTCTATGAACGCTTTTCAGTTTGAGCATTCCAGGATGCGAAGATCTGCCTGGTTGGACCAGGTCTTATCTCTGGAACTGCTGGTCAAGAGCAGGAGGCGAGTGACCAGAGTCTCAATGACTCACCTGAAAGGTGACAAGCAGTAGTAGTTCAAATGGTTTTGAGGAGAGAAAACAGAATTGTGTTTCCCCCCAAAGAGATGGCCAGATCCTAATTCCTGGTACCCGTGGATGTGACCTTTGGAAACAGTGTCTCTGTAGATGTCATTGAGCTGAGGTCACCCTGGACCAGGCTGCACCCTCATCCAATGACAGGTGTCCTCCTGGGAGGCGGCGAATCTGGACACAGACACAGAGAAGGTGGCTCTGTGATGACAGGACAGAGGTCCGAGCTGTGGTCACAAGCCCAGGGAAGTCCAGGGATGCTGGCCCTCAGGGGGATACGATAAATAAGCAACGTCCCTGTTCTCAAGAACTTGAAGAAGCAACCACGTGGGTAACCACAGAAAAGAAGAGGACCAGGCATGGCTCAGACAGGAGAGGAACCAGGAGACAACCCGGAAGAGCCCGCATCTGCACCAGGGAAGGAATGATGGGTGCAGCTGGCAGGATGGGACGTGGTCGTGAGCAGCGGTCTTCTCAGGCCGGGAGCAGGGCACACACACAGTCGAGAGGTACAGCATTCAAGTGTTGGGCGGCTGGAGTATTTCTCTTGCAAGAGGACCGTACAGACCCGGGACGTTTAGGACAACCCGAGGAGGACCCTGACTGCCATGTCAAGGAAGGAGCTGGCTTCAAAACCTGGGCTGAATGCCATTTCGACCTTCTGAGAAAGTGAAGAACACCATCAGACCCGTCTTAGGAGAGATCTAAAACTACCTGAGAAAACCACTTTTCGGGAACTGGAGAGGGGCCCCAACCGGCACACCAGGGTTTCCAGGAGTCAAGCCAGCAGGGACCAGGGTAGGAGGTGTCTGGTCTGCTGCAGCACTTTGTCCCCTGGGACCCCCAGCTTGGGCGTCTGATTCCTCCCCTGCATGTTTACAGGGACCAGGCTTGGAGGTGGGCTCAGATGTCCCACAGTCTATGAGAAAAGGACACTTTGGAAACGCTCTGCCTCTGACTCTCACGCGAAGAAAGAAAGATCATCAAAGAAAAGCTCACAGGCAGAGTTGAGAGAGCCGTCTTGTGATCTCAGAATGTGGATGTTTTAAGACTCAGGTATATGGGGACTTCCCTGGGGGCGCAATGGATAAGAATCCACCTGCCAATGCAGAAGACAGGGATTCCACCCCTGGTCTGGGAAGATCCCACATGCCTTGGAGCAATCAAGCCCATGCACCACGACTATCAAGCCTGTGATCTAGAGCCCAGGAGTCACAACTACTGAGCACCCGTGCCTAAAGCCTGTGCTCTGCAACAAGACAAGCCATCACATTGAGTAGTCCATTAAATGCAATGAAGAACAGCCCCCCTCGTTGCAACTAGTGAAAGCTCAAACAGCAACAAAGACCCAGCACAGCCAAAAATAAATGAAATTATTTTTTTTTAAAGAGTCAGGTATGATAGGGAACTTTAAATGGTTCAAAAAAAGGGAAAACGAAACTACACAGAACCAACAAAGCCGACCACGATGATAACAAAGGCTGGCAAACTCTGACTATCCGCCCAGCAGCTCCGAGCACTGGGTGCTGGCTTGACCAGGTGCCATGAGAGACATCAGGAAGAGAAATCAACAAGATTGGCGCCCACCTCAAAACACAGTCTGACAGGGGAGGGTCCACGTGCAAACCAATCAGTAAATGCTGCTGTCACAGGAATACAGACAAATCCCTAGAAGGAAGGGGAGGTTGAGTCTGCCTAGTAGGGGTGAGAAGTGGGTCCAAGTCACACATGACATGATGCCTGGGACATGGGTTACCCTTCAGGAAAGACCGAGCTCCCACCTAGTTTGGCCACTTTCACTGGAGGTGACTTTGGGAAAGCTGTGACTCCAGAGCTAAGCCCTTCCAAAATGCAGCCCTCACCCGCCTCACAACGCTGTTGGGAAGACAGAGAATAAGGATGAAAGTACTTGCACAACTGTAATCAAGAATCAAAAGTGTGTTCAGATACCCAGTCCTTTAGCTGAGATCCTTGGGGCCAGATGTTTCAGAATTCAGACTTTTTTTTTCAATTTTCAAAAGATGTTTATATCACATATTATATAACAACTTCTCCAGGGTCTGAGTTGTAATCAAACCCCAACATGAAACAAATCAATATTTCACCAGTCCAAGTGATGACTGTTTATGCCAAGTGGATTATCGAGAGATTATAAAGTCTTATACATAGTTCAGGTGGGATCCAAAGGTTTTCTTCAGAGATCTCAGGATTCAGGGACTGTAGGATAAAAGGTTGTTGTCCAGTGTGATGCCTGCTATGCCTGAGGGTGGGTCACTAGTCCCCCCCACAACACCCTGGATATGAGTGGTTCCGGCACGCTGGCAGCTGGGAAGGCTGTTGGTGACCGGGAGCATGGTTCCCGCCAAGACAGCACTACAAATGACTATGCCGGTCACAAGCTCAAACCCCAGTCTTCACCAGCGAGGTTCCCACAGCAAGGACAGAATGCCACGAGTCATCATGCAGCCTACAAACAGGGAACTATGAGACACAGAAGAGGAAAGACGAGCCCGTCCCTCCTTCTGAGCTCAGGGTCACGTCGGATAGAACTCTGAAGCAGGTGGAGTCTGTGTGATGCCTGCGGCACCGCCACCCACAGCCCCCAGCCTGGGCCATCTTGTGTGGCCCCCAGGCGGGGTGGAGCATCTGACCCCAGGCAGCCTCCTCAGCTTCAGCCTGGCAGCCCCTCTAGTGATGAGCTGCAGCCAGAATGACCTCCAAGCCCTCCAACTCTGACGCAAACCATCTATCTGGTGTGCAGTGTACAAGGTGTAACAGGTGTCCTCAGCCAGAGAGGACAAGAGAAAACAGAAAAGCCACCTTCGTGGACTGACCTTCATGTCTGCATGGCATCCTGGCCTTCCTTGATGGGCTCTGCACTGTGATGGAGAAGCAGGCTTCTCAGCACAAACACATCTCTAACCGACAGAATGGTCCAAAAATGTTGGCAAAATATGAAGGCGAAAAGTGCAAGTTCTCTCAAGGCTACAGGAGACGCCGAGTGGGCAGGAGTCACCGAGCGGCCCTGTTCCAGCCAGCATGCTGCCGGCTGGCTTCCCAGATTCTGTTATTATTAACAGGGTCTTCTTTTTCTCCTGTTTAAAAACTTACAGAATCTCTAACTATGACTCATATTTTCCAAAAGGGTTCTTTTAATTCTTAAAAGAGCACTAATTCTTTTCTTGTATCTAGAAGCTACAAATTATCTGTAAATTTTTTTTTTGGGGGGGAAGCTTTGCGATCCATCCCCAAGCATGCATTAATTCAGTATTTCCTGAGCTAACTCTTTCATGCTCTTGACAGCATAACCCAAATCATCAACACACATCTCTGTGTTCCAGGAGGGCTGAGATGTAACTTTCAGCTCTGCTCAGAGCTACCTTGCATCAACATGACTGCAAGTCTTTTTCTGAACGTAAGGTTTCCCATCCTCCTCCCCACCACCCAGGGAAACTCTCTACTCATAACAGGTAGGTGAATGAATTTCAATCAGTCAAGACACAGCCTCACATATGAGTTATTCTATATCCATTTAACTTACACACAGATAAGGAAATAATTCTTTTTCACTAGAGACTTCTCGAGATTAATTTTTCTAGATTTTCAGAGGTTGAAAGTATGACTCTCCATAAGATCTTTTGTTTACAAAATGGGAAAGTCAAAATAAACAGAAGCTGTCTGTATTTTGGGGTATAAGATATTACACCTATTAAGAGATGGGTATAGGTGAGTAGGTGGGGGAGCAGTCAGCGAGTAGGGCTGAGGGCTGTGCTGCGGGGCAGAGGCCAAAATAAGGGAAAAGAGGGAGTGGGAAAGAGCGAGAGACATGGGGGGAGTGGTGCTAACACACAGACTCACATACTCTTTGACCTAGATATCCCACTAGTAGGAATTAATCCTACAGATCAACTCGCATTGGTCCAAAATGGTCATGTACAAAAAGCGATGCACAGCAACACCATTCAGAGCAGTAAAGGACCAGAATAAAGCGTCCGCGTGGGATGGTGCGTCCCTACAATGGGGGCTACCCGGACACAACCCCGAACGGGGATGCTCCTCAGCCAGTGACATGGTATGCGTTAGGACATCCCTCTAACTGGAAAAAAGAAATATAGAGTAACGTGTATAGAATGCTGCCATGTGCATTTCTAAAAGGGATAAAACTCTGAATTTCACTGTATACCCATAACACCTGTCTAGAAGATCTGTAACTGTGAGATTGGTGGTGTCTGGAGGAGGACGCTGGTGGTTACAACAGAGAAGCAAGCGGGCCCCTCCCCATAGGACACGGTGAGAGCCCCCCATGCGAACACCACCCTATGCAGCAGTGTCGGGGCCACAGAGCAATGAGTCTACAGACCCTGGGCCGGCAGCCTAGGCGCTCGCCCTCGCCCGCCTCCTGCCCATGCGGCCCACCCTCCCTCTGTGCTCTCAGCATCCCCACCTGCAGAATGGGGGTGGCAGTGGTACCCACCTCACGAACGCTGTTTTGAGGGTTATCTCTGCTTATCACAGAGCCAGGCAGGCTATGAGTGTGTGCAGGTAGGTGCTAAGACTTCGTGCTTGTTCAATATTTCACCATGACTGCACTCTCTCTTGAAAAATTAAAAATAATGAAACAGGAATACAACAGAAACATTCTTTCCTTTAAAACCCATCAAAGAGGGACTTCCCTGGTGGTCTAATGGTTAAAGACTCCTCGCTTCCAACGCAGAGGACAAGGGTTCAATCCCTGGTTGGGGAACTAAGATCCCACATGCTGCATCGTGTAACAACCCATCAGAGAGTCTAGTATTGTCTTAAGACAAATAACCTCAATGACAGTGTGCTCTATAAAGCTTCTGGTAGCTGAAGCCCGAGGCAGTGGGTGAACTTCCACGGGGAGACCACCTTACTGAATTATAAACAGTCCAATTCCGTTTCAAATATGTTGTTCGGCCTCGTGTGTGTTCAGTTGCTCAGTCATTCTCCCTTTTGTGACCCCATGGACAGCAGCCCAGCAGGCACCCCTGTCCATGGAATTTTCCAGCCAGGAATACTAGAGTGGGTAGCCATGCCCTCCTCCAAGGGATCTTCCAGACCCAGGGATCAAACCTGTGTCTCCTGCATTGCAGGCAGATTCTTTCCCGTTGAGTCACTAGGGAAGCTCACAGTCTGGCCTTAGACAATGGCATTTACTGAGCTCCCTTCTCAGCATCCACAGACCACACTTTCCTGCCCCTTTCCAACCCTGCCTCCCCTGAGGACAGAACAGAGTTTCCAAGAAAGGAACACCCCCTCTCATTTATCAAACCCATTTACAGATTTCAGTTTGCTATTACTGTTCAGGACTGTATTGAATTGATTTCCACCTTATTAACGAACTGTCCTTTCATACTGCATAATCTTAGAACCTAGAGATGCTGGTTCCAGAAGGCCTGAGGTCTGGGTGCAGACAGGGAGGCTGGTGATGAGAGCTGCACGGCACATGAGAAATACCTGCCTAACCTCCTTCCAGAAGGTTCCTGAGCTGGCCTTCACAGGTGTCCTTCACAGGCGTCCCGTGTTCTGTTTTACACAGGAGTTAGGAGATTGGAATAAGGTTGGAACCAGTAAGTGGCAGAGATGGGACCCAAACCAGTGTCTTCTGACCCCAAACTGTGCTCCTCCAACGCTGCTGGGTCATCAGCTCCACATCACGAGCGAACAACTCGGGGTCATGTGCTCTGTACCCTAAAACCTCCCTCTGTATTTCCATCTGAGGGTAAAAATGCACTATGTTTGAAAAATAAAAAATGCTGATGATACAGTGTTAGGACTGAAAAACAGAACACAGGGTTATGTATAGAGTACGATCTCGATTATGTAGAAAAATGTGATCAAGCATTTTTTTTAAAAAAGTTCACACACACACACAAAATCAGCAGCTCAATATCACAAAGGATTCATCTCCCTAACACATAAAGACTAGTCAGAGATCACTGACGATTTGTAAGCCAATGGAAAGGAGGGCAACCAGTACAGACAGTTTACAGAAAAAAAAAAACAATATGGTCTTTAAACATAGGAAAAGATGCTAATTCTCACTCTTGGAAAGAAAAAAGCAAATTAAAAAAAACAAACAAACCCAAAGGTAAGACACCCCACACAAGAGGTGCAGGCGGAGGTGCAAATCGGTGCAACCACAGATGGAGGGTAACTAATCACAGCTCTCAGGGTCCCCAGTGTTTATAACCTTGGACCCCCGACTCCACTTTTGGACTAAACAGACACTAATGTGTGACTGCAGTGTGTCTGATAAAAGCAGAAGACTGGAAACCAGTGGAGAGGACATGGATGGGGCAAATTAAACCCCTTGCTCTCCATCCAGCCCACGGAACACCAGCAGCTGCCGCAGACGGTGGGTGTGTGCCCACAGCCGAATCCACAGGGCAGGCCTGGATCCTGGGACAGGCCGGCCGCCCTCTGTGGGGGAAGGAAGGATACATATTGGCTTACTTCCACACAAGAGAAATGTAGAAGGATATAGTTTACGCAAATTGAATTTTTAAAATGTATGAAGAGGAGCGATGGTTCTGAGCTCTGAAGGCAAGAATATTCTCACAAGAATATTCAGTTCTCCCAGGGAAGGAGTGAGGCTGGTTCATCAGAAGTGGGATTTTGCTCCACTGGTTCTGAAAGGGAGTTCCTGACCTTAGGGTCCACTCCCGGCTGTGGACAGGTATGGGGTGAAGCAGACAATTGAGACCAGGAGCTGCCCCCACACCTCCTAAGCTTGGATTTTAATTATATGGCCAAGATAGTTGATGAGCTGGCCTCGAAATGGCTGGGTGGGGAAGACAAGCCTTGCAAAAGACAGCACTGGAGTGCTGTCCTAGAGAGACCGGTAGTAGGTACCTGAGGCCAGAACGTGCAAGAATGCTGCAGGATGGCCCTGAGTGAGGAAGGGCTCACGGTTCATGCCTGTTGCCACGTGTTCTCTATGACCCCATGACAGTGGTGGGGAACCCTGAGCCATGTGGCCAAGGGGGCTGGAGATAAGGGCCTCTGCCACTTCTCACCCACTTGCCTGCTCCAAGTGGACACCCAGAACCTTTGCCTACTGTTCCTGGCATCTAAAGTACCCTTTCTTCATTAAAAAAAAAAAAGTCCATATAAAAACTAGTCCAGCAATCTTTATAACAGCCTCTAGTCATGAGAGCCAAAACCATTCCATCACTGAACAAACTTCAGCTTCAAAGTGAAAGTGTTAGCTGCTCAATCGTGTTCAACTCTGTGTGACCACATGGACTGTAGCTCGCTAGGCTCCTCTATCCATGGAACTCTCCACGCAAGAATAATGGAGTGGGTTGCCATGACCTCCTCCAGGGGATCTTCTTGATTCAGGGATCAAACCCAGGTCTCCAGCATTGCAAGCAGACTCTTTACCACCTGAGTCACCAGGGAAGCCCATGATCAATAAACTATGATCCAGCACCAAAAAGGGATGAAGTGCCATTACATGCCAGAACGCAGGTGAATCTTGAAAATAGGTAAATGAAAGAAGATAATCACGGAGCATCATATATTGTATGATGCTTTTTAAAGAAAATGTCCAGAAATAGGCAAATCTATAGAGACAGTAAATTCATCATTGATTAGAACCATTTGTAGGGAGACTAGAGGATGATAGCTAACTTTGGTGGGTGGTCTCTTTTAAAGTTAATGAAAATGTTCTGAAGCTGATGTGGTGAGGACTTTACAACTCTGTGGACACAGCAAATTCACTGAGGTACAGAAAGACTTCAGATGGGTGGGAATTATACTTCGATAATATAACTGGAGAAGTATTAATACGTTTTTTTTTCCTGAAAATTATTGACTGGAGACATATCAACATGTTTTTAGAGAGTGATACAATTATAATCACTGTGAAAGGTGTGTGAAAGATGTTAGAGCTTAAAAGTGATCAAGTGTTCATAATGCAACTAGTATTTGTTGTTCTTATTCATATTTTGTTCTGTTAGGTTTTTGTTCCAACCTTGTGTATACTGTACACACAAGCTTTATTATGTAAAATTTTCAAAAATGACACATCATAAACTTTTAAGTGAAGAATTTTTCAGTGAATTTTATGCAGGTACTTTCTCTGACCGAGTGACATATAACTAGTGTCTCAGGAGATGACAGCTCTTCAGAATATAGTTTTGATTCAGATGATGTGAATATTAGACTAACAAAATGACAAAAAACCTTAGTGACTGATTCTGATACTGAAGGTGAACATGAAACTCCTGATGCTAGAGACTTTACAGGTGTGTCAGTAAAGACTTCACAGTGTGTAACTGCTGAATTTAATAACTCGCAAAGTGTTAGTGAAATAACAGAATTAATTTTTGGCTGTCCAAAATAAAAATCTTTGGCCATAGGCATTAGTTTCTGCAAAAATCCCCTGGTCAGTAATGAGTTAAAAGAAAATGAGATTCTGTTTCCCCCTCCCCACCTCCAAGAATGGGGCGCAGTGGGGATGCCAGATACTGCTGGTGAGCAAGGAGACAGGACACCCACTCTGGAGAACATCGAATAAAACAAGAGTCATTAAGTCCTAAAACCTAAACTCCACTCTTCTGGAGGCACTCACCCTACGAAATTAATGCCAGCGTGCAGACAGGGACATGGTGATACATTCATTACAGCATTGATTATAATAGTAAAACTTGTAAAAAAAAAAATTAAATGCTCATGAATAGGCTAACAGATACATAAACTGTAGCTTATTCAGAGAATGGAATGCTATACTGAAGTCAGAATTAACAAAGTAGAGCTACATGGATTGATACAAATGAATCTCAAAAACATCCAGCTGTAAAAAAAAACCAAACAAACATCCAGCTGTATAAAAAAATAAGCTCTGAAATAATATGTACAGTATGATATCCATTTTATAATGTTAAATACATGTAACCCAGTATTATTTATGGATACAGCATAGCCAGTAATAGGCTTATAGGTGGCGCTACTGGTAAAGAATCTGCCTGTCAATGCAGGAGACACAAGAGACACTGGTTCGATCCCCTGGTTGGGAAAATTCCCAAGAGGAGGAAATGGCAACCCACTCCAGTATTCCTGCCTGGAAAATTCCATGGACAAAGGAGTCTGGCCGGCTACAGTCCATGGGATCACAAAGTGCTGGACACGACTGAGCAACTGAGCACCATAGCCAGTAAACAATAGATATGCAGAAGAATAAGAACCATCATGTTCAAATGGCAGTTACCTCTGGAAGGAAGAGAGGGAGGCGGGGCCACAGGAAGGAGGATACAGGAAGCATCACCTGCTTCCCTAATGGTCTGGTTCTTTAAAAAAAAATTATACATGTGAAGCAAAAGTGGCAAAATGTTAAGATTTAAGAAAACTGGGTCACAGGTTACATATATGGTTAATATAGCATAGTCTGTACTCTCTGTATGATTGAAATGTTCCGTAAGAAAATGAAAGTGGAAAAGGGTTTTTTAAATGAGGAAAAGAGAATTTGTAAGAAACTAACAAAATCAATTACTTGGATGAGATGGAAAAGAAAAAAAAGAGGTGGGGAGCAACAAATTTCAGAGAGATATTTTTCTTTTGAACCAAGTGGATATACAATCTCTGAAGATATATGGATAAAATGCTTTTCAAAACGTTAAGGAAGGGACTTCCCTGGCAGTTCAGTGGGCTAAGACTCCATGCTCCTAATGCAGGGGCCCGGCTTCCACCCGGTCAAGAACTAGATCCCACATGCCGCAACTAAGAGTCTGTAGGCCACAACTGAAGATTCCATGTGCCGCTACTAGGACCCGAGCAGCCAAATAAATAGACATTTAAATAAACAGGAGAGGAATGAATGGTGAAAACAGCAGCAACAACAACAACAAAAGTTAAGGAAAAAACTTATTCATATCTTCTAAGAAGTGATTTAACCTACGCAAAATGTTGGGATTGAGGGTCTCCTTATCTCTGCCTCAAGTGTCCAAGTAGAGGACAATTCCAACGAGAGGTCACTTCTGACTGCTTTGTCTGTCCACTGCTCCTCTCAGGGGAGAGGAATCAACTGTGATGCACAATCTTCCTTCCCTCTCCGGCAACTACCCGCCTGCAGAGCACCTCCTGACCTGGGCCTCAGCTCCTGGCATCAGGTAGGCAGGGACTGTCCTGTGGGCCGAGGCCCGGGGTGTCCCAGGATCTGGAGGACCAGGCGGGTGGGTGGCCCAGACTCTGAGGTCAACAGTCCACGGCCCCTGTTGCCACACACGACACTGTTTCCCACTTACCTAACCAATTTCTATCTCTCAATTTTCAAATTCTGTTGGGGAAGGAAAATGGGTCTCCTTCCAATTTCCTACAAGGAACATCTCCAAGGAAAATTCTCTCACAAGGCAACTGTCAAGAAATTCAAACAAAGATAGGTTGTTCTCTGCATTGTAACAGTCAGAAACTAAAAATATTAAATATCCATTATAGGACACACCCAAAGTGTCTGAGGTCATCCGTTCAAGATACTTAAAAAGTCATTAAAAACATTGTAATGACATGGTGAAAATGTCATGGTATAACACTGAGTCAAAAAACAGATTATACATACATACAATACACATATATGGTTCAGTTAATACAATGCAGCTTATATCCACCTACCAAAAAGGACTGCAAGAAAATAAATAAAATTATTAACAGTAGTAAAAATCTGTATGACAGCACTCTTGGCAAGTTGGGTTTTCATTTTTATACTTGCTTGCATTTCCTAAATGCTTTGTAATAAATTGTATTATTTTGATAATCAGAAAAAATATTTAAGAAAAATATTAAAAGTAAGTTTAGTAACAATATAAAAGAACGGAGGCATTTATAAAGAAAAGGAGAAAGCAGCTAGCCTAACATGAATGCAGTCATGCTCTGTTAAATTTTAATATTTCATACACTGGCAATTAAGTGGAATTTAAAAATAAAAAACACAGTCTCATTTATATCAGCCCCCAAAAGAAATTCTTAGGTATAAATCTAATACAATACCTATAAGATTTATAGGAGGAAAACTACAAAACTCTTAAAAAAAAAAGAAATCAAAGGAGTTGTTTTCTAGATATCAACAAGCTGATTCTGAAGTTTACACGGAGAGGACCCAGATCAGCCAACATGACATTGAAGGGGAAGACCAACGTCAGAGGAATGACAATACCTGACCTGAAGTCTTACTACAGGCACAGTAAACAGGACAGTGTGGTCCTGGTGAAAGAGCAGACAAACAGATGGGTAAAGAAGAGTAGAGGACACAGACCCAGAGTCACACACACTCAACCGACCTTTCACAAAGGAACAAAGGCAACACGATGGAGAACAGGCAGTCTTTCCACAAATGGTACCAAACAAGTGGACATCCATACGCCAGAGAAAGAATCTCAACACAGCCCTTTAACCCTTTGCAAAATTTTAACTCAAAATAGACCAGAGACACAAAATGCCAAATTATAAAACTCCTAGAAGAAAACGCAGGAGAAAATCTAGATGATCTTGAGCACCGTGTTGACAGCACAAAGGCACAAGCCATGAAAGGAATAGGTGAGAAGCTGGACCTCATCAAGTTTAAAAACTGTCCCGTGAGGGACAACAAGAGAAGAAAACAGGCCTCAGACTGCGGGAAAATATTTGCAAAAGACAATACTGATAAAGGACTAGTGTCCATAATATACCCTCAACTCATAAAACTCAAAATGAGAAAACAAACAACCCAATTTAAAAACTGGCAAAAGACCTGAATAGACAGAGAACAAAAGACATAAGTGTATGAAAAATATGCTCCACATCGTATGTCATTAGAGAAATACACACTGAAACAACAAGACAGCACCACACACCTATTAGAGTGGCCAAGAGCCAGAACACTGAACACTCTTAGCAAATGCTAAGAGGACATGGAGCAACAGGAACTGTCACTCATCGCCGGTGGGAATGCAAAATGGTATAGCCAGTCCAGAAGCTGGTGGTTTCTTACAACAAAATAAACTCTTACCTTACAACCCAGGAAGCACACGCCTTGATATTTACCCAAAGGAATAAAACATAGCCACAGAAAAACTGGCATGTGGATTTTACAGCAGCTTTAGTCGTCCCACTGTCAAAATGTGGAAGCAACCAACACATCCTTCAGTAGGTGGATGGATAAACTGTGTCCATCCAGACAGTGGAACATTACTCAGCACTAAAAAGAAATGAGCTATCAAGCCATGGAAAGACATGGAGGAAAGTAGGAAATACAAATTACTAAGTGAAAGAAGCCAATCTGAAAAAGCAATGTACTGCTATGATTCCAACCAAAGGACGCTCTAGAAAAGAGATTATGCTGCTGCTGCGTCGCTTCAGTCGTGTCCGACTCTGTGCGACCCCACAGACGGCAGCCCACCAGGCTCTCCCGTCCCTGGGATTCTCCAGGCAAGAACACTGGAGTGGGTTGCCATTTCCTTCTCCAGTGCATGACAGTGAAAAGTGAAAGTGAAGTCGCTCAGTCGTGTCCGACTCGTTGCGACCCCATGGACTGCAGCCTACCAGGCTCCGTACGTGGGAGTTTCCAGGCAAGAGTACTGGAGTGGGTTGCCATTGCCTTCTCCGAGAAGACAGACTATAGAGACGGAGCCTTTCAGCTCAGTGGCTGCCAGAGTTGGGGGTGGGTGATGGGTGACAGGAATAGGCAGAGCACAGAGGACTTTCAGGGCAGTGAGACTGCTCTGTATGAAACTATACTGATGGGTTGTTACAGTTATTGTTTAATCACTAAGCGTGTCTGACTCTTCGCAACCCCATGGACTATCGCCCACCAGGTTCCTCTGTCCCAGGCAAGAATGCTGGAGTGGGTTGCCATTCCCTTCTCCAGGGGATCTTCCTGACCCTGGGATTGAACCCACATCTCCTGTGTTGGCAGGCGGATTCTTTACCACTGAGCCACCAGGGAACCATATGGATGGGTACACATCCTTACACATTTGTCCAAACCACAGGACGAACACCGCTAAGAGCGAACCTCAAATGTAAAGCACAGCTTGGGGGGAGGATGACATGCCAATTGCAGGCTCCTCAGCTGTAGCACACATACAACCCTGGTGTCAGACGCTGACAGCAGGGGAGGTGTGAGTGTGGGGCAGGGAGGAGACAGGGGCTCTGTCCTTCAGGCTTTTCAGTAAACCTAAAACTGCTCTAAAACACAGTCTATCTTAAAAAAAAAAATCAGTGTTCAAGGGAACTTCAAAATGTAGGACCTTTGAGTAATAAGGACCGGTTTTAAACTTTGCTATAGGGTTACTCTCTGAGGACCATTTACTCTACTAGAGAATCTCCTGTGACGATGAGAACCAAGGACACGTTATTTGAGTGTTGGATGCAGTCACTGAAGGTCTCTGTCCCTGCTCAGCAGAAGTGCAGGCCACCTCCCCTGAGGCCTATCCATGCTCCGCAGCATCCCCCAGTCCTACACCAGCTGTCGTAAAAGCAGTTGACACTGAGGCAGTAGTCACTGCCTGGAGAGAACAACGGTTAGATACAAAGAAGAGAGGCTCCAATAGCAGGAATGTTTGTTATCAAGCAAAGGCCAGTGCGCAAGACTCTGGGGGAGCCCCCGCCTCCCGCCCACACCATGTACGCAGCTGCAGCCTGGACCACCCGCACACCTCCACCCATTCATCGCCCCACGGAGGACCGCAGGCCATCTGCATCCTTCGGGCATCACTGTTAAGGGTGCACACCACGAATGTTCCTGCCTTGGGATCTCTGTACTCACTCCTCCCACTGCTGAGAACACGCTTCCTCAAATACCCACACAGCTTGCTCTCCAGATAGAAAAAAACGACCGCTGAGATCATTCTGACTCCCGTGGTTGCCAAGGGATGTCCTCACATCTGCCTGACATTTCTGGGTCCCACTGGTCCCTGACAGACAATCCGGATGCTGCAGCTGGAGGGGACCCAGACACCCCTTCCGGAGGCTGCAGACCTGACTCATCACTAGAGCCACCCCAGAAAATCTCTGTGTCCCTTTTCAGTAAACAAAGCTTCCCTAGCTCCACTTCCAGGACTTTGAGCTCTGAAGTGAGGCTCAGGAACCTGCATTTTTAAAAACACGTCTTTGAGGAATCAATCACCTGATCCACCACTTTAATTTCTTTTAGAAGAGAAAATAGAAACACAGAGAGGAGGCGACAATCCCAAAGACACAGTGGGTTTCAGGGGAGACGAGCCCTGAGATCGTGAGATCAAGGCAGAGAAGATCCCAGCTCACAGGTGCTCGCCTTAAATTTGGTGCCACAGTCTATGTTCTCACGTCAGGGAAGATTAAAAACAAAAAAAAATCACTAAGTGGGGAAAGTAGCTTAGGCTCTACCAAGATTTTGGTTTTTTAATTTTTTTCTTTTGCTTACCTTTGGGGAGGGTGAGAAATGAAAGTGAAAGAAAATGTTATACATAGTGAGAAAAAAAAAAGCATTCTAATTCACATCTGTTCTGTAAAGACTTGAGAGTAGTGGGCTGTTTTGTTTTGTTTTGTTTTTTAAAAAAAGCCTTTCTAAACTAATAAAGATGAGAGATTAAGAGGAGGAGCAAAGCCTGCAAGATGTAGAAGTCTGACTGATAGATGAATACCTGATACACAACATCCCACATACACTCGGGATCCTGTAAAAGTGGGGGAGAGCTGCCGGGAATCCCGCCGGCTGGGTTTCCTTGGTGAGTGTTGGTTGGGAGTCTAGTTACAGTATCCGGCGGGTCACGGGTTATGGCTCTCAGGGACTCCCGCCAGGGCTTGCTTCCCCTTGTTCAGAGGTTATTCAGCTTCTGCTACTGTAATAATGAAAGGATGAGGCTGAGCGGTGGCCTGACTCACAAAGGAGTCACAAGAGACCCAGGAGTCGTGGCCACCTCATCCTCCCCAGTCCATCTGGCCGAGCAGAGCTTGCTGGAGGCAATGGGGCGGGGGGGAACCCTTCATCTGCCACCCAGCACCTGGCCTGGGGGACCCAGAGCCAAAGTGATTTGCCTTCTGCCTGGAGCACTCTCAAAACACTCCCCTACAGTGACTAAACAACAGGGCTTTACCCTGCTTGTCCTCAAAATAAGACCTAGATCGAGTGTAAGTTAGTCATCTGGCAGCGTGGATGCTGCAGCCCCCGTTCCGTTCTGAGGCTGTCCTGACTCACCCCCGAGAGCTGGGGATCAGAGAAAAGATGAATGTTCTCTGAACCTAGGGCAACATGCCTCTGCCCAACACCACGTTACCACTGCATTCCTTCCACCGTTCACTCGTCCTCAGATTACATCCCCAAATCCCAACCATCAACTGGTGGAAATAAACTCTCTTAACGAGTCAGAGAAAACTCCTCGTGGCACATGATGTCAGCGGAAAGGGCAGGGAAGCAGGGAGCTTGCGGTGGCGATGCCCAGGGCATCGCGAAGAGGCAGCCCAGGTCCGCAGCCTCCCCGTGAGGCTGGTCACCAGCACGGGGCCGTCAGCTGACCGGGGTGGGGTTGTGCCTGCGCCCGCACTCAACCTGTCCAGCAGCTCATTTCCCAAGCAGGAAGTTTTGCAGTGTTTCTCAGTGAAGAGCGTGATACAAACACTCCCCGCCTCAACCCACCCTGCCTTATACTCCCCTTTAGAAGTCTTTTACTAAAGCCTTCAGGAACTATTAACTACTCTAAACATAGACCGCCCTACGGTTGTGGTCAGCTCATCTCCGTGAAGCATGCGCTGGGGAAGAAGCGCCCTGGTTTATGTACTTGTTT
The DNA here is from genome assembly GCF_963930625.1 of Muntiacus reevesi. NCBI lineage: Eukaryota > Metazoa > Chordata > Mammalia > Artiodactyla > Cervidae > Muntiacus > Muntiacus reevesi. The sequence continues at coordinate 32,487,080 of NC_089261.1, read as the reverse complement.
TCTCCATAGGCATCTTCCACAAACAAGCGAAGGCTCTATCTTTTTTAATAGATTCATCTGAATCATAGGCATATCAGAGATCTATATTCACTCCTTCTCTCCCTCCCTCCTGGAGGTTCTAAAGCAGCCACAGTGGATCTCTTCTGAACCCAAATGTCAAGATGTGAAACTTCAAGCACCGTTGACTCTGAAGGGCTGTTTCAGTTCCTCTCCACGTGTGGGGCATGGGTTTTTTTTTTTAACTTTTAATTTTGAATTGTATAGTCGACTAACAATTTTGTGATAGCTTCAGGTGGACCAGCAAGGGACTCAGCCATATATAAACATGTATCCATTCTCCCCGGAACTCCCCTTCCATCCAGGCTGCCACATAACATTGAGGAGAGTTCCCTCTGCTATACGGTACGTCCTTGTTGGTTACCCATTTGGGGGCACATTTTTTAAGGCAAGGCTGTATCAAATTTTCTCGTGCCATCAGAGAAACAGCAATTTATAAGATTTACAAGATAAGCTGGGCAATTTATAAGATAAGCTAGGCACGTCCTCCCAGATTCTGCATATAAACAGCCTTATGGATGAATTTAATTTGCTGGGAAAGTTTAAAAAGTCAAGTTATTAGCATCTTTAAGAGAGCAGATTGGAAGCAATTGCAGTTGAAGCCCCACATCACAGTTCACAGTTCCTAGATTTGAGCTAAGTTTCAGCAAGGAATGTTTTACTGGCAAACCACTTAAGACGCCTCCTCAAACTCTACAGGTTTCTGCTGACTCTGGAATTTTGTGAAATTTATTGAAAACCCAATATATTGAAAACATTCTAGAGGTTACACAGAGTAGAAGCGAAGGTCGAGGTGGGACAACTTCCATCCTGAAATCTCTCATTCCACAGGAACCACAGTGGGAAGACCCAGGGCTTCTTCCTGCCCTGCACTGTGCCAGGTTCATACGGCGCCACTGTTGGGTACCTGGAGCCTTCCCACTGCACCTATGGAATCTGTCTCTTCACCTCTGACTACGTGGAAAATCATGAGCAATGAAAAAGAAGGAAAGAAAACTACCTATCAGTGTGCCAGGACAACCACTCGAAACTGTTGGTCTAAGATACCCAAGAGCAGAGCGGGCACTGGGAGTCACACCTGGCTGGCTGCCACCTGACCTGGCCGCACAGGTACCTCGTGAGCAGCTGGAGCCAGATCCTTGGGGCACAAGCTCCTATCAATAATTCACTCCACCCGAGACCAGCCCGACTCCTAGAGAAATTCAGGGAAAAAGGCACCAGCCTGCAAACAACGGCCACCTTTTCAAGACTGTAAAAGGGGAAGAGAAAGTGGAAATAGGACCAAGACAATTGGGGTGACCAGAGATGAATTCCAACTAAATGACACACATCATCACTGTTCAGAGGTCTAAAACCATCTCGGCATCTAAGAAGTAAATCTAAAGGAAGTTAAAATAAGGAAAAGAGACAATGCACGTGAAAAGGTTTCGTTCAGTTTAAAGCGTCATTTGCAAATTCACTGAGGGAGAAGCAGAAGCTCAGACGGAAAACTGAGGAAGTCCAGCAAGAATTGGTGACGCCCTGAGGGTCTTCTCCTGTGGGCGCCACCCCCGGTGCTCCGCCTACCTACTCAGGCAATCGAGCACTGTCTGAGTAACAGAAATAGGGATTCAGAAAGTCCTGGAGCGACCCTGTAGAATCTTGGAGGAGGAGAGAATTTCAAAAGCAATCCGAACCAGCTACGCATCTGAACAGTTGAGAATGAGATGCAGAAAAAGCAGGGGGCCAGCCAGGGTTAACACAGCCTCTGGGCAGCAGAGCTGGGATCAGAATCGGATTTGGATCCACACCCAAGATGGCCAAGTGTGGATCCACCAGGCTCTGCTGCCACTCAGCCATCCTTTCCACACAGGAAAGACCACAGATGGTCTAACAGTGAGATTCTTATCGCAACAGTCACATCTCTAAACTGAGTGGACAGCACGGGGTTTCCAACTATGGACACTTAACCTGCAGTGAACTCTGTACCGTTTCATTGTTTCCATTGAAGAAACACCATGATTTTCACATGACAGAAATCATATCCTGATTATTAGTCAACAACCAAGAACTATATTTATGAGGTAAACAGTTGATGAGCCATGTTAATGCTGAGAAAAATTCTATAAGGAAAAAAGTAACAACACTCAAGTGGATTTAGAAACTTACTTTTATACTAATCATGAGAATCGGAGCTTACTTTTTTCTGGCCTTCCTGAATATTTTGGAATGAAATGCAATTTCCAAAGTATTTTTCTGTTTCACTAATATGCACTGAAATTCCTTAATGTTTCCACTAAGAGTTATCACTAACAAAATTAGTGAATTCTTCCAAAATGAATGAAACAATTAAGTAGCAATTAAACAGCAAGTATAATACATATTCCTTTGATGGGCTGCATTACAAACACTGGTTCATCCTAACATCTTTCTTCCCATGGGAAGGATTTTCCAGAATGGGAGCCTGGACTATCCTGCACCACCCCACCTCCAGCCAGAAACGCGCAGCCCTCTGCCCACCAGCCAGACTGAGAAGTGGGGCATCTGGGCCCTGTCTGTCCGTGTGCTGGTCCTTTGGGGCTGTGGCTCCTTCTCCCAGTGAGCCCTGAGATTGCACTGTTCAAGCTTCCCCCGGGACAGGCAGCACCCACTGCTTCCTGGTGCCTCCAGCAGGAGAAATGGGAGGCTCAGGAGCACATTGGCAGCAGGACCCCAATGGCTGCTAGAAGACACCCATCCTGGACCTCTTCTGTAAAGGACAGGGCTTGTCTGCACACCCACCAACCACCTGTGCCTGTCTGCAAACCCAAGTTTCAGATCACCATGATTTACCTCCCCGGTGCCCAGTGAGAATTTCTCTGAGACTCTGAGACAGAACAGAAATTTCAAACCTGTTGCTGAGTTCCGGGGCATCAGGGCTCCTGCCCACTCTCGCATGCCTCTGTGTCCTTGTGCAGAAAAGCGTTCTGTGCGGCCACCCATCACTCACACTCCAGGCTGCGTCTCGCCAGCCCCCCGGCTGGGCTGTGGTCCTGGCCGAGCAACCACACATCTCCCGGCGGGTCAGCCCTCTTCCAGGTGGTTCTGACTGTCCTCATGGACTTGGAAGGTCCTATGGCTGGAGGGGTTTCCACAGTGATCGGCTGTCCCTATGATACCCGCACACTCCTGGTACAGAGGAGGTAGGTTACACAAGTTTCTGGGCAGCAACCCCTCTAATTTCCTCTTTCAGAAGTTTTTTTTAAAAAAAAGGAACATTCACTTGTTATGTAAACGAAGCCCCTCGATTTAGGAAGTCAGATGCATGCCTTACTCTGTAAAGCAGGCTCTCAGCAAAGCCATTAGAATCCAACAAGTCCAAGCCCCACTTCCTACTTTTGTTCCTGGGTTTGCGCTCCGGTTACAAAAGACAAGACTCTCAACAGGCTGAGTGGCTCGGACTGACTCACGCCGTAGTGGCCTGGCCAGAGATTATGAAGTAGCCAATTAATTGATCACAAGATCTCCGCACACGACTCACATGGCTGTGGGTGAAACCCGGTGACTCGCCTGCAGCTGCAAGGTTGTCCTGACATTGGCCACCACCCTCTTAATGGCTCTCCCGTGAGCAAGTGTCAGCTGACAGGTCTTACTTTGCAACCTTGAAAATCCTGCCCAGAGCAAGCAAGAGACGGCGGCCCTCAGCAAGCCCCCTGCAGGGCTTCACGCACAGAGGCAGACGTGGAGTGAGGGAAGGGATACATCCTGGCTTTAATACCAATGTCGAATTTAATTTATTTATGAAAGAAAAACAGTAATAACCGAGAAGCCATAAACCCCAAAGCTCTTGCACTGGATTCTTAATTCCTAAGCACATCCAAACTGAGAGAGTCCTAAATCAGCAGAATCCAAGAACAAAGGCAGTTCAATTTCTACTTATGACATGAATGTACTTTACTTGTAAAATGAGAATAATACTATGGTATTATATATCAATATGATATAGCTATGATATATGTTAATATACCACCTACTTCAACATTTCATGATACATATTTTATATTTTCAGGTTATATTTTATGTGATATATCTTACATGATATATACTTTACTTATATATTATGCATTTTGTGACATATATTGATATAGTACATTATTCCTATCATTTTTATGAAACATTTTATACTTTTGTTATATTTTATGATACATACTTATATAAAATATAAGTATGCATAAAATGTATTGATAAATGACAATTTCCATATTTTACATTTTTTATGTCTTATGATATATGTGCTATTTTATGTGATACACATTTATATTTTATATGATATACATTGATATATCATACATAGCATTTTTCCATAGTACTGTGAATTTATGGGTAAGATTTTTCTTTTAGAAGAAATAAAAAGCATCGGTCGCTAAAACTGGACTGTCCCAATTCACTTTCCTCTTGTCATCCTGAAGTCAGGGTGAAGAAAATACTAAAAGTTCTAAAATCTGATGAACCCTTGGCTGGGTCTTTAGTTTGATGAAATGAAATTCATACTTCATGGTGAGACAAGAAAAACTTAAAAATGCTCCTCTGCCTGTGTGGGCCTCCCCGCTCACCTTCAGTGCCTGGTGAGTCTGCACCAACCAGACCTCCGGAGGCGACATTCCTTCCTAATCCCGGGAGGGGTCTGGAGGACCCTCAACTAACTCTGCACGTGTGGATCTGGGTTGTGCAAACTAGCAACACATCATCTGACGTTCAACATTTGTCTCAGAAACCCATCTAACTGTGACTTGACCACTGACAGGATGATGCTGCTAGAGCTTTCTGAAAGACTATATCCCAGGTTATAATCCTCAGGTTGGCTCAAATAAAATTTTCCATTTCTTTCTTAGATCAACTATTGATTAATTTTTCATCGACAGGCTTCAGAGGGCTTTAAATGTCTCAACACATGGCAGCCACGTGTATTCCACTCTGCGATGTGACAAGGTCTAACACTGCATGGCAGAGGCCTCAGTTACCTAAAGACTTCACTGTGTATGTGACCTTAAGGTTCCTTTGCGACAAACCCACAGAAGATGTTAACCAGGCCCTCCTCTGAGAGAGAGAGAGATTGTAATGCATCTACGATGGCAACACCCTCCTCTGTGACACAGGCTCAAATGCCAAGACAGGGCCAGGTTAGGAGAAAGCAAACCCACTTCTCCAGGAAGGCAAACACATTCTGAGCTCAAGGCTTAAGTTCATGGCCTCAGTGAGATCAGGGGTTCTCTGTCTTTCTTCTCAACTGTCTGGAAAATCGCTTTCACTTCCTCACAAGAGGACCAGAGAGCACCCTCGTAGCACCAACCTGTCCCAGTGAGCAGAGGCAGAAGGAAGCCCCATTTACCACCATGCCCATCTGAGACGTGGGCAAGGCCCTAGGTCAACGCCTCCAGCTCACCTGGGGCTTGGCTCGCCTTGTCTAGAATCACAGTGGATACGAAGGCATCATCCTATGTGGGTGGGGTGGAGCCTTGAAAATGCCCAAGTAACTAGATTTTATAAAATCTGTAGAGCAAACACTGCAGTGAACACAACCCACTTTTTATGTATTAAAAAACACATTTCACTTTTAAAACTTCAGTCTCTGAAAGATATTTATCTGGGCCCTGAGGAAAGGACAAAAACCCTTTGTAACTATGTATTCTATATATACACCTTCCCAGCAGATAGCTGCAAAGCTGCTCAATCATTCCAGCATTTTACATCTTCCCAAGGTTTCAAACACTGTTAAAACAATGTGTATGTATCCCCAATCCAAAGGATGATGCGAACATTTTTAAACGACAAGAATAATAAGAGAAGAAAATGACAACATGGTTATGAAGGATGAAACAAGGAGGAACTGCATTGGGAAAGAATTCCCTCCAAGAGAAACTCTAACCTCTCACTCAGCCTGTAACTAACATGCAAGGATGAGGGTGAGGAGGGACCAAGATGGGCCCTTGTAGTATTTCTATCAAGACTTGAGCTGTGTCTTCAATAGTCACTGCTTCTCCCTAAATTTGGTCAGCACAGCTTTTAGCCTCTACTTCCCTGGCAGGGTGGTGCTCACACGTCACAGGCTCAAAAACACCCAGGGCTGGGCCAACTACCCACCCCCCCAGCCCCATTTCTGACTCAGCGGTTCCGGTTCTGGGCTAAAAACTGGGAATGTGATTCTCACAAGTTCTCAGGACACAGTCACTCCTGTCCTGGGAACCACCTGCTGAGGACCACTTCCCCAACAAGAATCCCAGCCTCCCCATGAAGATGTTCTGGGCCTGAATTCTGCATGATTTTCTAAAAACACCCTTTTAACACTAACACACAAATTTTTTCTAATAGAGCAGTGTACGCATTTCACGATCAGTTAGAAATTTTGAAGATAAAAAACTGGGTCTGGACGTTCACTTTGTGCAGATCTTACATATGACCTTTTCACTGTCTTAATATCACTGAACATTTACATTAAAACTAGGACATGAGGGACTCCCTCTGCTGGTCCAGCAGCTAAGACTCCATGCTCCCAGTACTGAGTTATCTCAATTGATTGTTCACTTTACTTACATTAAAACTAGGACATGAGGGACTCCCCCTGCTCATCCAGTGGCTAAGATTCCACACTCCCAGGGCAGGGGGCCCAGGTTCAATCCCTGGTCAGGGAACTGGATGCCCACATGCTACAACTAAGAGTTTACTTGCTGCAACCAAAGGTAGAAAAATTCCCGTGTGCCACAACAAAGACCCGGCGCAGCCAAATAAATATTACCCAACCCCCCCCTCAAAAAAAAAAACCTAGGACATGAATCCAGCTACAAGAAGCCATTGGCCTCTTTCAGCGTGGTACAGGTATTATGACCAGAGGGCACTTCTGCTCAAACTCCAAACACCCTCTTTTTCCCTCTCTCTCGTCTACTACAGCACAGGTCTTTTAGAAGTTTTAACATCTTGTGTTCATGCCAATCAACATTACTCATGGCATTTTAACATTTTATGTTTTCTCTCTGTTCCCCCCAATTCCACAGTTTAAAACCAGATCGTATGTAATAAAGCAGGAATATACGTCAGAACCACCACCTCTGTACTTAAAAGGAATGCCTGTCTATGGCTCTCAAGTCCCTTACATTTACACGGGAGCTTTAACATTTTTTCAGTAAATGGAAAAACAAGTAATATGACATCATCACATCCATTCTTCAAGCCATGCAAAGTAGTGGATGGAGTGGGTGAGAGAGGCAGCATCCTGTTCCCCACCTCAGCCCCACCTCCCCTGACCTCTGTCTTCTCTTTCCTGAAATGGCAGCATCCTCTGCTATGGGCTCCCCCACGGCACCTGTCAACATGCTGGCTGAGTGCCAAAGAACTGAGGCTTTTGACCTGTGGTGCTAGGGAAGACTCTTGAGAAACCCTTAGACAGCAAGGATATCAAACCAGTCAATCCCACACAAAATCAACTCTGAACATTTACTGGAAGGACTGATGATGAAGTTGAAGTTCTAACACTTTGGCCACCCAATGCGAGGAGCTGACTCACTGGAAAAGACCCTGATGCTGGAAGATTGAGGGCAGAAGGAAAAAGGGGTGACAGAGAATGAGATGGTTGGATGGTATCACTGACCAATGGACATGAGTGAGCAAACTCTGAGAGATGGTGAAGGACAGGGAAGCCTGGTGTGAGGCAGTCCATGGGATCGTAAAGTGTGAGAAATAACTCAGGGACCGAACACCAGCACACACTGGATAAGACATCCTGCTCGTCAGCTGTAAGTACTACACAAGAGACCACTTATCATGGGCTCTTCTAGCAGTCAAGCTCTCCATTTGCCCACATGGTCCAGCTGTGCTCACATGCTGGGAGAAGGATCCAAGGTCACCAGCTGGCTCCCGAGGCCCTCCTGAAGCTCCACCTGCTAGAAAGAAGTGGGGAGTGGAGTGCAGGCGTGAACTCACCGATGTGTGTGAAGAAGGGAGGCCTCTGGTGCAAGTCTGTAAGGTGTACCCACTTCCATTCTCACAGCCCAGGACTGAGCCATCCAGGAGAAGAGCAGAAGAGCCATGTGGACAATGCGAGGCAGGTACCTGGTACTCCAGACCCCTACTGAAGCCCTTCTGCCCAGGGCCAGGACCTCCGGTCCTCCCAGCACGATGCTCCAGGGCCACCTCTGACCCACAGGACGTGGCGGTTGAGGACAGATCCACCCCCATCCCTGACTCAGAGTTGGGAGAATGAAGGTCAGAAGTTTCCAGGTGGGTATTTGAGCATTTCTGCATCCCTAAACAGCATGCCAGTCAGGTAACAAAAAACAGTGATCACTGTGTGTAACGAAAAATCAGCTCAAACCACAGCTGAGAGATGGGTTCAGAGAGAGAAAAAGTGAAGGTCTACTGCAGCTCACTCAGAAGTCCAGTCTCATGACTTTTATTTAGTGGATCTCCCTCTGCCTCTTCATGCTACCCTGATAACGGAGAAGAGGAGGAAGGGTTCCGGATCCACGGCACAGAGCCCCCCTCCTCCCGATGGGTAACTCCTCCCCCTCCCTGACGTCTTTCCCACACCTAGGAATGACCGAGGGCAAGCCTTCCTACCAGAGCTTCTCGAAGAGTGGTCCCCAAGCAGGAGACACCAGAAAAGTTACAGGATGCTGGTAAACTCTGTTTCCTGATCCAGGCACTGCTAATGGGAACATGCACACGGCAAACCATGTACACTTTTCTGTCTGTACATTCTCATTCAACATGGAGTTGTTTAAAAAGGCCTCCAACAGGCACATGAAAAGATGCTCCATATTGCTAATTATTGAGAAATGGAAATAAACACTATAATGAGGTATCACCTCACACTGGTCAGAATGACCGTCATAAAAAGTCTACAAATAACAAATGCTGGAGAGGGTGTGGAGAAAAAGGAAACCTCCTACACTGTTAGTGGGAATGAAAAACTGCTACAGCCACTATGGAGAAGAGTATGGAGGATCCTGAGAAAACTAAAAAGAGAACCACCATACGATCCACCAACCCCACTCCTGGGCATATATCTAGAGACAACTCTAATTTGAAAAGATGCGTGTCCCCAATATATATAACAGCACTATTCACAACAGCTGAGATATGGAAGCAACCTAAATGTCCATCAACAGATGAGTGGATGAAGAAGATACGGTACATATGTACAATGGAATGCTACTCAACCATAAAAAAGAATGAAATAATGTCAAGTGCAGCAACATGGATGGACCTAGAGATTATCATACTAAACTAAGTGAGTCAGAGAATGACAAATATCGTATGACATCACGTATGTGTAGAATCTAAAATATGACAAAAATGAACTCATCTGTGAAACAGAAATGGACTAACAGATACAGAAAATACACTCATGGTTACCAAAGGGGAAAAGGGATGGGTGAGGGATAGATTAAGAGTCTGGGATTAACAGAAGCACACCACAATATATAAAATAGATAAATAACAAGAACCTTTCACATAGCACGGAGAGCTATAGTCAATATTTTGCAATAATCTATAAAGGAAAAGAATCCAAAGATGAATATATACGCATGTATGAATGAATAACTGAATCGCTTTGCTGTACCCCTGAAACCTTCACAACACAGTAAATCACCTACACTTCATGAAATAAAAAAAAAATTAATTAAAGAATCAAATTTGAAAAAAAGAAGGCCCCTGCTGGTCTAGAGGACATGGACGCAGGTAAGGGAGTGAGGTGGTGTGCTTTCGGGAAACAGGCTCTGAAGACAGATGCAGGATGGAGACCATGTCCCTCAGCACTCAGCCGTTTGAGCCTACGCACGTCCTTAGGACAGCGGCCAGCCCGCAGCCCCTCCCTAACACCACAGAAGCCCCCCGACAAGCCTGTGCTGGGGAAGGCAGGCAGGGTAGAGACAGACAGTGGGACGGGGTGACTCGCCGGCTGGTCAGTCTCCCGACGCCATGTGCCGAGCACAGCTCCAGCAGCATCCCGTCAGTCATGGAGCGGGCAGCACTGATCTCTAGCAGACAGAAGAGCGGAGCACAGACTGGCCGAGGGACCAGGCTCGCCGCAGGGAGCGCGTCCGGGCCGGGCTGGGACTTGAGGCATCCCCGCCAGTGATGGGTGAGCCACACCATTCACCCCACCTGAGGACCGGCCGGGGATGACCAGGAGGTGCGGCAGCCAGATGTCACCGGCTCATCAAGTCCAAGTCTCTCCTCCAGGATCAACCGGAGGCCACCGACAGGTACAGGTTCTCACTAACTCTGTCCTCGGTGGGGCTGGGGTTCGCTCCGTGCACCACGGTGGCCAGGCCTCTCGTGGGTAGATAATAGGATACAATACAAAATGGTGTATGCTCTTTGACAAGTACTGTGCTTTTCAAAAACCAAAAGTAGAAAAAAGAACAAGAAAGAAACATCAGAATGTCTTTGCAGAGCGGGACTTAGCATGCTTTTCCTTTTAAAATTCTCTATTTTCCACTTTTCAACAATAGCTATGCATTATTTACAAACCATGGGCAAAGACTTGTTTTTAAATTCTTGCTGCCAAACCAGTAAAGATCACTTGACTTCTTTGTTCTATAACAATTCTGCAGGCTTTATGGTAAGGAAATTGTCAGAGTCCAAACAATTTCAGACAGCTGGAAGGAAAAGCAAAGCACGCACCCTGTGTGTTTTAAACATAGACTGCTATTCCTCACAGTTTTTCCTTCAGTGACTGCTATCATTAATATCTACATAAACCAGCAAAAGTAGAGAGTTGCAGCTACAGACTCTGTTAAAACATCTAACTAAAAACAAAACCCCCCAATTTCCCTTTATTTGGAGACTCAGCTTGGTACCTAGGAGCAATACAACACGCCTAACAATGAGAATTTTTTTTAACAAAATCACTGACATTTTGAGTTAGTCTTAAATTGATAGTTTAACTTGTTTCACAATACTGATAGTTTAGCTTGTTTCACAATATTAAAATGCCCCGAGGAACTAGATATATTTTTCCACTTAAGTTTTCCTCTACAGTATTCAGTAATTCTTGGGTTTTTTTCTTCTCAAAATGCTAAACATTTTTTGGAATTATTCTAAAGCATTTTCTATTTCTGTTCCAAGTGCTGTTAGATTTCATTGTCCTCCCCTGTTCTTACCTTAGGAAAGTTCTTAAATAAGCCTAACAATCTTTCAGTTCATTCTCATAAATAGACTGGGATTGGTATTTCCAATTGGATATATCTTCTGGAATATAATTATATTATATAGAATATCTCCTGCAAATGATTCAACGTTTTCCTGCCTTGTTTCCAATGTTCCTTGCTCCTCATTTCTTTTTATTTATTTTTAATTGGAGGATAATTCCTTTGCAAAGTTGTGGTTTCTGCCGTACAATGACGTGAATCAGCTACAAGTATACATATATCCCCTCCCTCTTGAGTTTCCCTCCCACCCCCTGCCACCCCAAGAGGATGACACTTTTTTAAAAAGAAGGTGCTATTCAAAGGCTCTGTACCTAACCAAGTAAGATGCTGACAACATAAAGATACGGAAAAGAGAGACAAGACTCCAGGAGACCCCTAAGGTAGTGAGAAGTCTTCTCTGAGAAGGAGGGTTATAGCAAGGCTGGGGCTCTAACTGCTTCATAGCTCAGCTTTCACCAGAAGAGGTGGCCAGGCCACGCGCACTAATGCCAGGTCGAAGGTCCTCTAGGACAGTTCTCCACCCACGAGGAGGAGTACTGCTTGTCGTTTCATCCCTGAGAAATGCTTTCTTTCTTTCTGGAATCAGCTAGATGACCAGTAATTTAGATAAAAACTTTCATCAGTGTTTTTTTTTAAGATCCAATATCAGACCTCAATCTACAATCCTTTTCCCCTACTGACTTGTACAGCCCACACCGAGTTTCTCTGAAATTAACACCCACCACATGCTATTCCTTTGAAAACTTCCAGAAGTTGGAAACATATTAGCGAAGGGAGATTACACAACTTGTAAAGTTTAACTCTGATTTCGGGCCAGGTTGTCACTGGCGTGTGGACCTGAGCGAAGTGCCGGCGGCCCAGGGTGGGGAAAGAGGTAAAGGCCTGAGCCCCGGGGTTGGGACACTGGCTCTGAATCGTTCCCCCCAAAGCATGTGACCAGGGCATACGGGCAGCTCCAGGATTCCTGTCCAGCACGTGGCTCACTCCACCTATCTGACTGAAACCAGCTCTGCGGGACAAAGTTTCCAGGGCTCCCTCCCATCTCCCTGTCAAAACTGGTGCAATTCTTACCCAAATTGTGTAACTCATGAGAAACGAGTCTTAAAAAATACCTAGGAAAGGACTTGCGTCTAGGTTCCTCTCCCTTCCATCTGAACATAATGCTGAACTTTTCTGTTGACGCTTTGAAGCAGATGCTGGGCTGCTCAGAGTACAAGCCCTGAGTCTGCCAGGACTATTGCAACAGCTTTCTTACCGGCATCCCTCTCATTCTTGGCCGGTTACATATCCATTCAGTGCAAAATAAAGGTCATGAGAGTTATTCAAGGAAACCTACTAGAGGTTAGGCTAAGAGTTACCTTAGTGACTATGGGCTCCCAATGCAGGGGACTTGCATTTGATCCCTGGTCAGGGAACTAGATCTCACATGCCACAACTAAGAGTTCTCATGCCGCAACCAAAAATCCCACATGTCACAGGAAGATTAAAGATCCCAGGGACTGCCATTAAGACCCAGCGCAGTCAAATAAAGAAATATATTTTTAAAAAGAGTTAACTTAGTGATAGAAGGTGCTTCCCGCCGATTCTTTGGTTTGGTTGGCCAGAGATGAAACAGCAATACTGTAACAGAGCTAAAACAAACGCTTCTCACTTAATTGGATCACTGGCAAGTTACGTGCACAAGCCGCCTCAAGTGCTCTGAGAGTTCTACCAGCTGCCGACTAAGAGGGCTGCTTGGCAGTCGACAGAAGTCAATTATGAGGAGAGAGCTGGAGAAAGGTTGCCAGCTCTGACTCAGCAGCCTCTCATTCCTCTGAGTCAGCTCCTCATGACGAGCTGGGGACCAGGGTCCAGGAGGCATGGCAGCTGGACGATCTCACGAGGTGAGGTCTGCAGGGCAGAGGGCTGTGTTCAGCTGCGGCCTCATTACTCTGGGCCACAGGACTCTGCGAGCTTGTCTCCTTAGCTGGAAATAATGGTGATTGCTGACACTCACTCTGCTCCTAGGAAGGTGGCTAACGATGCTCACTGTGAGCCTGCGGAAGTGAAAGTGAAGTCACTCAGTCGTGTCCGACTCTTTGCGACCCCATGGACTGCAGCCTGCCAGGCTTCTCCATCCATGGGATTATCCAGGCAAGAAAACTGGAGCAGGTTGCCATTTCCTTCTCCAGGAGATCTTCCAAACCCAAGGATTGAACCCTGGTCTCCCGCATTGTAGGCAGACGCTTTACCATCTGAGCTAGCAGGGAAGTCCTGTGAAAGCGCCCCTGAAAAGGCATCCCACTCAGATGGATGTGTGGTGTCCTAGTTTCTACACGCCTGCCCAAGAGCACTCACTGTCCTGTCTGGGCAGCTAAGCTCATGGATGACTGCATTGTATTATTCAACATGAAGCAAACATGAATAACTGTGGCCACAATGACATCTGGTAAATCATAGTTTTATCCAAGAAAGTCAGTCGCCTTCCCAAACGGGGCCAATACTCTGGAAGCTGCAGGCGATTAAGCCTTCCAAAGCAACTCACTGCAGAACCCCTTGGGAACGATAAACTCTAGAACAAATTAGTGTAACAGCTAGAAAATGAAATCTATGATTAATTAGCTTTCAAGGGAACATAAGCCGTTCTTTCTTCCATGGATCAAGTCCTTTTCCACCTCCTAGGTCCCTCCAACCACACTGACCGCTCCTTCTGACAGAGTCAAATCCAGGAAGAGCTTTTAGGACCCAAACCAAGGACCATCTATCCTGTAAACACTCCCCTGAGGACCCTTTTCCTAAGGATACTTCACAACCACACGGGAAGGCAGGATGGACTCAGCGACAGTGCCCTGAAAGGGGCTTCTCTTTCCGGCGGCTCAGAATCTCTCCCACAACCTTGCTGCGACCAACTCTCGGCTGCACGGTGAACCACGCCCCTGCATCTCACACGGTAACAGTCGCGGGGCAGGACAATGGCCTCCAGCAGTGCACGTTCCCCGTCAGGAACACACAGGCAAGTGGTGCTGACACAAGCAACCCTGGATCTGCATCTTGTGATGAACAGGCTTCAGGTTGTAATGCTTTAGCTGTTGAGTCAGGTATCACTCTCTCCTCCTCCCATGCATCAGGACATCAACATTGGCTACGAACTTCTAAACCAGGGGAGGAACTCCTCGAGATTGTGAACAGCAACACTTTCGTTTCTTCTGTGTTTTACTTGTGGAGCTAAACTCACACCCAGTAGAGAGAAGGCACCTGGTAAATGGTTCTGAAGTCAGAAATAACCTCCTTTCTGTCGTATTCACTGAGGCTACTTCACACACCGCCGTTCATAAAGGTTCTGAAAACAGTGACTTTCTCAGGGACAAGAAAACCTCATTATGGGTCAAAGCGGCAAAGAGTCAGGTGTTCCTGTGAAAAGTAATCACACATTTATGGGACTTCCCTGGTGGTTAAGAACCTGCCTTCCAGTTCAGGGGACACGGGTGGCATCCCTGGTTGAGGAATTAAGATCCCACATGCCGAGGAGCACCTAAGCCTGCGAGCCCCAACAGGGGCACCCACGTGCTGCAACAAGGACTCTGCAGGCCACAGCTGAAACCCAAAGCAGACAGGTGATAAATAAATAAGTGGGTAAGTAATTTTCAAAGGCAAAAAATAAGGCCTTTTAAGAATAATTACACATTTAAAAATCTGACTAAACTTAAGTAACCCAAAGCACGAGACAACACTAACTTCTACGTTCGTTCTTAAAGATCGTCAGTTACGGTGCATCCAGTACAACTGTCGTGAATTTTGACTGCAACAAAGAATTACACAAGAATTTCCACAGAGAAAGAACACACTTCTTAGGGAGAAGTTTTCCCTCCCCGAGAGATTTTTTTTGTACTCACAACTGTACTCCTTTTGTTTCCAACAGCTACACTCAGGTACAACTTCCACGGAATTAACAAACACAGGTGGACCCAAGAATCTGGTCTTTAGAAGTCGTACCACTGAACAGTGCTTTCAAATTATGTCCGAGAAATTCAAAGGGAGCAATGAAACACTGTCCTGTAGAAATTTACGGGAAGCCACATATGTAATTTAAAATTTTCTAAGACTCACGTTTCAAAAAAGCACAAATAGAACAGATGAACTGAATCCTAGTAATCAACCCTGTCTTTGGACTCCACGGTGGATTTTACACTAAGCACGTCTCCATTCAGGCTGGCCCCGTGACTGGTGGTGTGCAAGTGTCTGACCAGCCACTCCTCCAGTTCCAACCCTGAGAAAAGGCAGGAAACCTAGTCCGAGACATGGGGCATTTCGAAGGCCAGGCTGGTTTGGGAACCTCTCAGACCATCAGAGGAAGCCACTCATCCCCACCCCTCACCAGAGAACTGAGAGCAGCTGGTACCTCTGTAAGAACCACACTGTGCCCGCCCCCAGGCTCCACCCAGACGGTCACAGGACGAGGGAACTGGGAACTGCAGGACCGTGGGTGCTGGGCGAGCGTGAAGGCAACTGGTAGTGTGAGCTCAGCCTGCTCTGCAGAAGATGGGGCACCTTGCGACCCAGTCCACACTCGCTCACCACCCTCCTCCTCTCCCCTCCCTGATCTAACCATAAACCTGGCTTATTCTGGCTCCCCAGGCGCAAATGGGGCGGGGCGTGTAAACCAGAACAGCACACCTGTCTATTTGGGGAGAACCGGTCACTCATCAGACACTTCTCTGCACACCCGCGTCTACACCCAGACTTTCCAGTTTCCCCATCGAGTCTCAGAGCGCGTGGAATCTCGGGGAACAAGCACACGGCCGCATGCCTGGGCACTGGTCTCGCCACCCCTGCCCAGCTGGGACTCTGCCTTCTCTGGCAGCCTTGCATCTGCCCTGCAGTTTCCTAGGAGCCTGTGCCTGTAGCCCTGTCCTTACAGCCCCCCCGTCCCCCAGGCCTGCCCTTGGACAATGGCATCTTCCGGGGTCTCCCTGTACAAGCCCAATCTGGGCTTTACTCTTTTATCCTTCAACCCCTGCAAAACCATGGCTCTGACCCCACCTCATCAGCCCAACTCATTTGAGAATCTGGGGCCCATTTTCCATCTCTTGGTGTGGGAGATCAGTCATTCACCATGCCTGAGCTCTATACAGGCTCCACGAAGACGCAATCAGTTAATAATGAACGGTTGCTTTTAGGAGAAATACAGGGTTAGGTGCCTGCATGCCTCTGGCCACAAAATTTCATCAACTGATTAGTACCGGACCTTATTTTAAGTGTGTTTCTGCTATTTAATATATACAGTTGCTTCGTTAACACTGAGCCCACAGCCGACAGCACCAGAGCTCGCGCCTGCGCGCAGCTCACCTAACGCACAGTCTCTCCGTCAGGCTCATCACGGCCGTCCTGCCTGAGAACCTGAGACAGCGCCCGGGAACAGTGCACACGGGCCATCTGGAACAGCATCACCAACGAAAAGCACAAAAGTGCGAAGGAAGAAACCCCACCCGGACTCTCCCGACTGCACACGCCACGTGTCCGCAGTGGGAGAGCAGGCGGGGAGGCAAGCAGTGCGCCACCTGCCCTCAGCAGGGAACGCGCACACGGGCGGCCGCGGGGCCCTGCCATCCCGACGACCAGAAACACATCCCGGCCCCGACCTGGAGGCCGTAAACGAGTTTGGTGAGCAGGCGCGGCTGCTCACATGGAATCCAAGGGCGACGAGGAGCGACTGTCCGGGTACCCGCTGTGGCCTCCATGGCCACTCCCTCTGCTCCCCACAAGCTCCAGGGGCAGCTCGTGTCTCAGTCCTCCATGTGTCCCCGAGACTAGCAGGGTGTGGGGCGAATGCTTGTTAACCAGAGCCCAGCCCACACTCACCTGTGCCTCCTCTACTGGAAGGAAAAGACTGGAAGGCCCTGCTGTCTGGGTCTCGGTGTCTGCTGTCACCAGCTCAGGCCCCACCGAAGCCCCCCACCCACCCACACACAGCTTTCATCACGGGCAGCGCTTCTGCGGAAGGCACCCAGAAAGGAGGGAGGTGACAGACATTGGCAGCCCGCACTACACACAGCGTGGGGTGGGGGCATGTGGCACAGAGAGTGTGACGGTCACTACCGAGGTCATGTGCTAGGTGGGCTGGGAGGCCTGGTGCCCCGTGAACCCACGGGAGGCAGTGACCTTCCGAGAGCATTTCCTGCATCTGAATCGTCACAGGCTACAACTAGCAAAATTCCTCACATCGCAAACACACCAACACAAGAGCTCCTTACAGGCTCTCAATGCAAAAGAAACATCTGAAGCCTGGGCTATCTGGGGGTCCTAAAAAGTAAAACGAGGTTAGCAAGAGGACTGGAAGCAACGCAGTCTGAGGGGCTGGTGAGAAACCGCAAAGTCCTGCAGAAAATGCTACGTCCCAGTCCACTGCAGTGGCCCACCTAATGCTCACCCCCACCCCGTTCCAACCCCAAGTCAGGTCTCCATAGTGAACGCATTCAAATCATGAGAACTCGACTTTTACTTTTAGACAATCATCCGCAGATAAGAAGAAAGGACAACAAAAATTTAAAAATTATGAGCTCGAGCATCAAAATGACATATATACTCAGTATCTAACTCTCCAAATGGAAATATAGAAAACCTAAAAAAGTGCTAAAAAGAAAAAACCACTTGAAAAATGAAGGAACCTGCCAAGCTTAGAGACCTTGGGTCATGTAAGGGTTGTTTATTGGGTGCTTCTGGGAGGCCCCAGCCTCTGCTCTCTGGCACAATGTGAATTCCTGTTACACCTGTTACAACAGAACCTGCGGAATAAACCTCCATGGACTGAAGAGCTTGAGAGCAGGATGTACCTCATTCACGCCTGTGCTCTAACCGTTCACCATACCTAAAATAGGGAAGGCGAGGAGCAGATGTGAAGCTTGCTCCTGAGTTAACTTTTAGAGTTCGGAACACACGCAGAGGCATCATCATCATACAGGGTAGTCAGGGCACCTGGCCATCCTACAAAACCCAGGTCACCCTAGGATATACCCATTATTCTGATAAACACACGAACTAGCTGTTTTTCATAACAGAATAGCATCTTTAACATCTTAACTATGTGAAAATGACTTCCGAGTGGTAAGAGCCTGCTGTTTCTCTCTCTTTCTCTCTCTCTCTCTCTCACACACACACATACACACAGAAGCTCCCATGATTGCTACACATCCCACCTTGTTTTCTTTGGAAAGAACCAGGCCCCCATATGAACAAACTGTAAGCAGTGCACATGCACTGGATGCCTCCACAGGAGACTGGAAGGCATGGCCCACCGCTAACGCTGATAATTACCACCGTTCCACCAGGGCAGAGCAGGTGGAGGAAGGCTGGAGCGAGCTCAGAGTTGGACCCTGTCCTCCACCTGACTGCCCTGGAAGCCCTGTCTGGACTGTCTTTGCTGTTCACCACTGAGCCTTGAAGATCCAACATACTTTACAGCAATTAATCGTGGGCCAGGCCTCCAACAGCCTTGAACAAAGGAATCACGGCAGCCCAGCGAGCCCCCGCCTCTCCCCAAGAGAGGCTCTCTGCGCACCGACAGCACCAGTGGGGCTGCCAGGACGAACCATCACCACCCCTGGAGCTGAAAACGCTTCTCTCCCATTACTTCCATCCAGAAACTCTTCTCCTTCTTGCACAAGCTTTCCCTCTGCATTGCTTTCACTGCTGACTGAAGTCAAGTGGTTTCCAGGCTATATATACAAGCACCCGACAACCGACGAAGCTGAAAGCAGGCAACCCTGCAAGTTGGACAGGGCAGCCGTCCAACCCCAGGAGGGGACACCCAGCCCTGGGGCTTCTCTCAGACCCCACTGTAACCTTCGCTTCAAGGACACAGCGCCTCTCCAGAGGCCGGTCCTTGTGCACCGCCTCTTCCTCAGGGAACAGGGGCCCAAAAGAGCAAAGTCCCAACCCCAGAAGCTCCCAAAGAATCCCAGGCCCAACCAGGAGTTGGTCTTTTCTATCATTTCTCTCCTCATCCAAAGCTACCAACAAATGCTAAGACGATCTTCACAAAAGGGAAGGAAAGCTGAGGTCAAAGGCATTAAACAGACAGGGCTGTTGCTTATTTATTGATTTCCTGAGGGCCGACAAATGTACACCCGCCCCCCCACCGCCCCATAAAGGGCATGAACCGCCCACGGGCGCAGCATCTCCCCTCGGCCCTGCGGGGTCACCGCAGAATCTGGCACAGGAAACCACACCCCAGCGGGATGGGGTGCTGAGCGCCGTGACCGGCACCACGTGGTGGGTGGGGGTCAGAGCACTTACCAGGGACCAGGCGTGGCGCTCACTCTGCAAGGGCAGCCCCATCGGAGCCTCATGGCCGCGCCACGAAGCGGTCGTGCTGGTCCCACCAGGCCAGCAAGGGGACAGCAGCCCGGCACAGCAAGGCTCAGGACAGCACCCAAGACCACGCAGCCGTGTGGAGGCCACGGTGGCGGAGCCACAGAGCCGAAGTCGGGCTGCGAGCCCACGGCCGCCCCTGCCCTGCGCTGCGCGGGAGCCCGCGGCTGAGAGGCGGAGGCAGGCGGCCAGGTCCGCCCAAGGAGAGCTCCGCAAGAGAACGCTCGAAAGTGCTGGAGGAACCGAGACAGGTTCACTCTGACTGGGGTAGGAAGGGTGGGGGCAGGGGGACAGCGAGGAGAAGCGGGACCAGCCCAGCCACACCCAGAAGTCTAGGCCTGAATCTGAAGAGTCGCATGTTAACAGCTTGGAGCACCTCAATACCAGAAAAGAGCACACGTCTCATGCTCAAGGATACACAAAAGAATACCGATTCAAGATAATTAAAAAACAGAAGACGCATTTTAGTTACAAATTCATAACAATTTTTAACAAGTGCAAAGCAAGGCAACTGCCACAGACAAATGCTGGAGAGGGTATGGAAAAGAGGGAAGCCTCCTACACTGCTGGTGGGAATGTAAATTGGTGCAGCCACTGTGGAGGACAGTACGTAGGTTCCTTAAAAAATTAAAAACAGGGGGACTTCCCTGGTGGTCCAGTGGCTAAGACTCTGTGCTCCCCATGCAGGGTAGCCCAGGTTCAATCCCTGGTCAGGGAACTAGATCCCGCATGCTGTAACTAAGACCTGGCACAGCCAAACAAGTAAATAAATAAGACAAATATATATATTTAAAAAAAAAAAATTAAAAACAGATATACCGTCTATTCCCACCTCTAATCCTACTCCTGGGCATATATCCAGAGAAAATTAAAACCCAAAAAGATACATGCACCACAACAGCCAAGACATGGAAATAACCTAAATGTCTATCAACAGAGGACTGGATAAAGAAGATATGGTACATATCCACAATGGAATATTGCTCAGTCATAAGAAGGATGAAATAATGCCATTTGGGACACAGGTGGACCTACAGATGATCATACAAAGTCAGAGAAAGACAAACATCATGTGATACCGCTTACCTTGGAATTTAAAGAAACGATACAAGTGAACTGATTTACAGAACAGAAACAGGCTCACAGACATAGGAAACAATCTTATGTTACCAGAGGGGAAGTGGGGGAGGGACAAATTAGGAGTTTGGAATGACTATATACACACTACTATACCTAAAATAGTTAATCAGCAAGGACCTACTATATAACACAAAGAACTCCACTCAATACTCTCTAAAAACCTGTAATGGAACACAATCTGGGAAGGAATAGATACACACATACATGAAACTGAATCACTTTGCTGTACGCCTGAAACTAACACAGTATTGTACATTAACTACACTCCACTATAAAATAAAAATTAAAAAAACACGAGGGACCTGGCCAAACTTGTAGGGATAAAAACTGGTCGTGGCACGATGCAGGAGCCTGGAGATCAGTGTCCCCAGCCAGGCTCACCCTGCACAGGCACCTACCTCCTAGTCCAGGAGACCCATGTCCTGTTCTGTGAAATTCATGTGACCACTTTGGAAAATAAAATCCATGTAAATGTGAACTATTACAATTAAGTCCACCATCAATGATACTTTCTCTGAAACACTGACCTTCAACAGTCAACAGCACATTTAACCAATACTCGCCTCTCTCTCAGCATGATTTTTAGAAAAGAAATTCATGAGGGAAACCAGTTTATGTCTCAATGTGATTCCTAACTGCAGTATCCTAACCCTCCAGCATGGCCTGTTACTATTCTGAAACCATCGCCACTACATTTCCTGGGCTAAACATGTCTTTCTTAGTCTTTGCCAAGGAGGAGAGATGATTCCATTAACAGGACCTCATGGCGGGACTTTCTCGACATTATCTCTATATCAAAGCACAAGCTGCTCTAATTCCCAGCAGGCTCCCGCCCCTAGGCATCTGGACCCACAGGTGCCTCTGCCTCAGGTGCATAGATCAAATCACAGATGGGGATAAAAGCGACCTTAGGGCCTTGAGAAGCAGTACTCAGAAAATAATCTTTCCCCCTCGGGCCTCCTGCCCCCATTCCCCACTAAGAAATCACCTCATCTGAGTTAATTAATGTGGCAAATTAAGGATATAGCATTAGGAGGAGGAAACCACAAAAAGTCAAAAGGAGAAGTGAAGCCCTGAAGATCAAAACTGCAACTCTTCTGATGCTGGGTAACTTGTCATTAGGAGACAGGGGGCAGTACTCTCATGGAATAAAGGCTGCCGAGGGTGACTATTGGAGCTTCCTCCCAAACTAAGCTATGTTCTTTGGGAAATTAAGACGACATTACCATATTTTAAATAAATAACCAGAGGGAATTTGCAGTATGACTCAGGAAGCTGAAATCCAGTGCTCTGTGACAACCAGGAGAGGTGGGATGGGGTGGGAGGTGGGAGCAAGCTTCAAGAGGGAGGGGACATATGTATACCTGTGACTGACTCATGTTAATGGATGGCAGAAACCAACACAATATTATAAAGCAATTATCCTTCAATTATAAATTTAAAATTATTAAAAAACTTAAAAACCACTGTCAACTCTCAACACCATATGAAAGCAGCCACAATTTATGGGTGAAATACATAACTCTCAAGTCCTAGTCAGCCCACTTATCTCAAAACTGACATCCACAAAATTCAAATGGGAGGAATGGACATCTGGGAGCCCCCTGAAGTTGTTAAATGTACGTCATTCATGCACAAGTAAACTTAGGTGGCTTCTTTTTTTAAACTATGACATGAGAAACCAAAACAAGCATTCATTTATTCATCTGAGTCTGAATCACCATTAACATTTTCCCCTATGGACTGCAGATATCTGGTCACTCGTTTTTAACGAAGATAAAACAGCGTGAAGCCAGTAGAATATTTATCTTGAACAGAAATCTGGATTAGGACCAGAAAACAGAAGTAGGGATAAGCAAACATTTCTCTGGAAGGAGAAGTGTAAACAGTGTGGCCTTTTCAGTGATGGGTGGAGAGTGAACTCAACCTCTTCATGGCTGATCTACAGAGAGACAGCCAGGGACAGGGCCAAGTATCGACAGCACTAGACATTTTCCTGCTGAAAATGTCCAACTAAAGGGAACACACACTAAGCTCTTTCAGGTTCTCTGAACATCAGGTAAGTAAATGAGTTTCAGTTTGAGCAAAGGTCTGGTCAGTTTAGGGAACGATGGCATTCAGGCTATTCTGATGACAAACCCAAGCTCTCAAAAAAAAGTATCTTCTTAAGAGAATACATCATACATTTCTTGGCAATGAACCTCAGAAATCTAAGCTGGAACTAGTATAGAAAAAGATAAAATGATCTATAGAAAAGAGTCTCTAAGGTTGAAGAAAAATTAAATAAC
Organism: Muntiacus reevesi; assembly: GCF_963930625.1. Classification (NCBI taxonomy): domain Eukaryota; kingdom Metazoa; phylum Chordata; class Mammalia; order Artiodactyla; family Cervidae; genus Muntiacus; species Muntiacus reevesi. The sequence continues at coordinate 32,464,081 of NC_089261.1, read as the reverse complement.
CCTGTAACTGGAAAGAAAGAAGAGAAGGGGGTAAACACAGACAGAGACAGGATAAACATGCTTACTGGTTAAATTCTGCAGGGGAAGCACGGGGAGATGTCCTTAAAAGCTTTAAAGAGGCAAGTTTATGCACAGAAAGGAACTTCCATAGAATGGCTCATAAATTTATATTCCTCTAAGTAGTAATACTAGCTAAAAAAAGCCAGGCTTGACTAAGTATATTTAAACATTGACTGAGTTCCAATCAGCGTCCTCAGTTCTGTGCTGTGCGCTACAGGGACATATGATGTTCCCTGCACGTAAGGTATAATCTGGTCATGTCTGGTTAATTAGAAAACCAGCTGGTAGAATGTTGTCAGTGGCACAAAGACCAAACAAAGAAACAGTAAGTGCAGGGGCTAGCGGGAGGGGTGTGCCCACTTGGGGCTCAACAAAACTGTCAAGGAAGCATTTGAACTGGGTCAGGAAGAGCAAACAGAATTTAGACAAAAGTCATTTTGAGGGAGGGACTAGAAAGAGAAAAGTCTTATGACGTAGCATGGGGACTACAGTTCATGCTGTATTGCATATTTGAAAGCTGCTAAGAAAATAGGTCTTATAAGTTCTCGTGATAAGAAAAAAACATTTTTGTGACTACATGAGCTGACAGATGTTAATTACACTTACAGCAATTGCCTCACAATATTCATAAATATCAAATCACGATATACACCTGAAACTAATAAAATGCTATATATCAATTATACCTTAATTTTTTTCACAGCTTTTTAATTTTTTGGCCATGAGGCATGTGGGATCCTAGTTCCTGGATCAGGGATTGAACCCACACCTCTTGCAATGGAAGCATGGAGCCTTAACTACAGGATTACAAGGGAAGTTCTTCAATGTTTTTAATTACAAAAAAAGAAGAAAAGTCTTGAGAGAGATGTAGATTTCCTAGGCCCCTTTGGCAAATACTGGCCTAAAATATCCCCTGACAATCACTGTCTCCTGAGTGCCGTGACTGGGGTATTCAGCTGTACCTCAAGTTCATGTGCAAAAACAAACATACACATTCCTTTTTTCAAGTCATTTCTTCACTTGCATTAATTATGCTACCATTCGCTTGAGTTACTTAAGCTCAAGCCCTACACGTAATGTTATATATTACTCCTTTTTAAGAATTACTTACTCTTAGTTGACAGTTCCCTGTCCCTTTCACATCGTCTCCCTTTTCCTCTGAAACATGCCTCAAGCACATTCCTCCATGCATACCAGTCAGGTCCCCCTGGAAACTACGTGCAGAGAACGCAGTGCAAGACAGATAAGCCCATAATTACTTGCAAACTTTGGTGCCTGATCTCAGCCTTAAATCCTGGGAAGCTGGACTGGGCTGCGCTTGGAACCGCACAGGAGCTGATGGAGAAACTCAGCTGTGCGGATCTCAGAGCCTAAACCAACATAGGTCAGCGACCTCTTCCTCTGACCCCAAAAGGCCACGTGGGAATTAATCTGATGGTAAGGAAAGACCCTCACTGAGAATGTCAGCCAGCCAAAAAAACAAACAAACAAACTACGAAGCCTGCTTGTCCCAGTGCTCAAGGCAGAGGTGGTCAAGGTCCCACAGCTCAGATATTTCTAGGATGAGAAGAAAAGGTGAGTCTTCTGAGCAGAGAGGTGATAACTGACAGTTTAACAATACTTTGGATTCGTTCAGATGGGGAGGAGCAATCCTATTATTTTATCCTCAAGGATAACTGTGCACCGCCACCCCACTCCCAAAAGTAACTCTGGTTCCTGGAGACCAAGGGCTCTGCACACAAAGGTTTCTAAAACACGGGGAGAGAGCGGGGGTCTAACACAGGACTGATGGCAAGACTTCCCTCCAGGATGCTACCTACCACAGTCTGCTGATTGGGCCATGACAATCCTGATAATCCAGTGCTCATTTCAATGTAAGAACCTTGCTGTTAAAACAGCTACCAAACATGCTAGCAGTCAAGGCAAGCTTCGGACAACTCACGTGGCTACTGCTGTGTTAAACACAATATTGACTTTTATGGTCCAGGCTGTAAACTCCATCCTCGCTGCAGCAATCAGAGCGGCGGGCGGTCATCAGCTGTGAGACCAAAGTCCAGCACCACCTGGGTGAGAAGGAGGTGGCTTGGACGAAGGAAGAAAGGATGCTGAGCAGGCTGTGTGCTGTGGGTGGGCCGCATCTCCAGGCACCAGTAGCCTGTAACAGTGTCAGCTGGAGGAGGCAGAGGGCGCGGGTTTTTGAAACTAAGATCCCCACCACCTCCACCACCACTGCAATTAGGGTCAGTACTTAGCACTTCCGTTAGGTGAGATTATAGACAGCTGGAAGCTTTCCCTTCATCTAGTTTCTGAGACAAATTCCTCTCTGCCCCCTTGTCCACCCCCTTTTCTATTTGTAAAAATCTAACTCGTGTTCAAATGCAATCTCCTCTCCTTGGTACTGGTCTGCAATTTCAGGAAACTGTTTAGCTCTTCATAAAACTTGGAAAACCACTTAGGGAAAAAAAAGGAACTCCTGGGCTATGAAAAGAGCTACCTGGGAGTGGGAGAGGAGAGGAGCAGGCAGAGCACAGTGGATTTTAAGACCATGAAAATACCCTGTATGATGTTACAACGATGGAAACGTGTCATTACACATTTGTCCAAACTCACAGAGCATACAACACCAAGAATGAACCTGAAAGTTAACTAAGGGCTTTGTGATGACGGTATGTGGAGGGAGGTTGGCCCTTGGGAGAAAAAAAAATACCACTCGGGTAAAGGGGAAACCTCTGGACCTTCCTCTCAGTTTTACTGTAAACCTAAAACTGATCTTTAAAAAGTCTTTACTTTAAGTGGGGGACAGTGTGGCTCCCTGATTATCTTGTGGTAAAAATCCGCCTGCCAGTATAGAGGACATGGGTGTGATCCTTGGTCCACAAAGATCCCACATACTGTGGGGCAACGAAGCCCACGCACCCCGAAGCCCATGCTCCTCTTCAGCAAAGGAGCCACCAGTGAGAAGCCCACACACCAAACAGAGCAGTCCCCGGCCACTGGTCACTGCAACTACAGAAAGCCCAGGAGAAGCAATAAAGACCCAAGTGCAGCCAGAAATACACAAACAAATCTTTAAAAAAAAAAAAAAATGCAAGTAACAGATTCTTAACAGTTTTAAAAAAGAGACCAGTGAACTCCCTACACGAATGGATTCTGCCGGGAGCTAGGAGGGGAACCATAAAGGGGAACCGTGACATTACCGGCTTGTATCCATTCTGTTCTTCCCTTCAGAGATGAGAAGCCTGGGGTGGGGGTTGCGGGGGAGACTAAGGAATATCACACACAGTAAAACTGCACTGATCTGGATCCAGCACCAAAATTTAAGCCAAAGTATTTGTGCTACACTGCTTCGCCCACCCGTGCTCACACCTGCAGTGGCTCCCCAGTGCTTTGGGGGAAGGAACACCACCTCCTGATGAAGACAAGCCACCTGCCACTTCTCCACAGTCTGGACATCGCCCAGAGTCGGGATTAACACAAGGAAGAAGCTGGAGGAGCTGGAAGCAGAAGCAGACAAAAACGCTGGACTCTGAGAGTGACAAGACCTGCTGTGAACGGAAGGCCTGACATGTGCTAAGTGCTGTGCAGCGAGTGTAACTGATGTGCACTCGAGTCCTCGGGACCTTGCGAGAAAAGCCATTTTACATTCATTTTACTGAAGAAGAAACCAAGACAGGTGTGCCCTATGATATAAGCAGGGGGAGCTGGCTTTGAACTCAAGAATACAAATCCACAACGGATTCCCTACTCTATTAACCCTCGAAGTACAGATTGAGGCCCTCCACGTATTCTTTGGGGCCACTGAAATTTAAAGTTGAACATGTGTATAATGCTTGCAAGGCCTTGCACGTTCTGGCCAGGGGATCCTGCCTCCCGGAAGAACTCTAACATCAAAGAATCTGGTCCATTCACTAATCCAGGAACACACCTTCAGCCTCTCCAGCCCTGAGTCCTACCCCTCAGGTCGTAACTCCTGGGTGAAGCCGCCTTTAAGCAGGCAGACTACAGAGCCCTCAGTCCTTCCTGCCACCTGAAGAGGACAGTACACTTGGTCCTGATCTACTAACTGCTTTGTACCACCGGTTAGCTTTTAAACTTGGAATCTACCATTGCACAGTTAAATGAGAAGCTCCCTAGAAACATTAGACCTCACACTTCCTTATAAACCTCTTAGGAACTTCAAATGTTAACCTGTAGAGAAGGAATACAGACCATGTACTGAATTGGGTTTTAAATTCCCAGGGCCACTAGTTAACCAGACATTGATCTCCAGCAAGCCTAGGTTTTATCTGTAAATTATTACAACTTTATATCTACAAATTAGCTAATAAAACACCCACCGTCAAAGGGTAACTGCAAGAGGATGTAAGCAAAGACCAGGAAGCACGGTGCCTAGGGCACAGGAAATGGTCCCTCCTCCACAGACACTGGGGGCTCCTCCAGCACTCCGGAGATGCAGCTACTTATAGGCATCTTAAAAGACTGCAGACACACCACTTACACAGAGAGGCCATAGTTAACGAGGTTTAGAATACAAAAACGTATTTTTAAAACCAGAAATGGCTATTTGCACTATAAAAGAATTTTCTTAATTTTTATTTATTGCCCATACTATTTTATAATAGTAAAGGAATTTTTTTAATTTTTTAATTTTTAAAATTTGTCTCAGAACAAAACAGGGCCATTCCAACATCACACAGAGGAAGAGCCAGTCTGGAATCTTGACATATCTGGATTGGTCCTCATAAGGTACCAGATATCCACAGTAGGATCTGAGAAACCATTCAACCTGTCTATGTTGGCTTGTGTTCCCTCAGAAGCCTCCAGTCTGGGAGCGACAGAACCAGACATAAATACTTCCAGACCCACAGGACCAAAGGAAAGGACCCAGAGCTGGGAGAGTCCAGAGAGGGAGTGGAGAAGGCTTCCTGGGGAAAGGGCATTTTAGCTAAGGCTTTGATGTGTGAATAAGAGCTTGGTAGGCAGGTAAGCAAGAGGAAAAGTCAAAGAAGGTCCGAGCTGACTGATGTTTGGAGACTGTCCCCTTCATCTTTGGAGTGGGGCTCAGAGAGCAAATGCCTCAGTCGAGGCCAAACTGCAAGGTCCGGGAGACAAGAGGGCCCAGGAATGAGGCATTCAGGAAAGCAGGTCATCAGGGCTGTGTGGGGCTGAAGGGTGGCAGGTGCAGCAACTCCAGCCTTAACACCTTTGAAAACCAGAGACTCCTGCCCCAGGCTGGAATGCCTAGGCCCCTCCACATGCTCCAGGACATGAGCACTGCCTGGGTACTGCATGGCCTGAAAAAGACAGGTTCAAAGGAGGACAGACAAGACCGGCTACATAACTTGCAGAATGAAGACGTGGGGCCACTTGTTCAAGAATTGAGAATTTCAGGACAGGGACAGCAGAGCATTAAACCAGGCTGTGGGGACAGAGGTCAGCCTGGGGGGCAGAGAAGGGCCACAGTATGCTTCTGAACACCCCCTGTGTCCCAGAGGGACAAAATATAATGGGGCAGCTGGACAAGCCTCCAAGTGCAGAGACCCGGCTGAGGCAGGGCCCCCGCCTGGGACTCCACCTTTCTGATAAGCCTTAAGTTGTTCTCTTTTGTACATTTTTTAAAAAAATAAAAATCACAGAGGAAAAAAAAAATAAAAAGACTATTTACCAACAAGGTCATTTCCCCATCACATCAACTCTTGTATTTTTCTGTTTTTCTTCTAGTCCTTGGTCATACATTTACATATTTTACTAATATATTCATATTGTAGGAACCAATTGATTTTAAGATTTTTATTTACCATATCTAATATTTTATAATAATATTATGTTATTAATTGCAACATTTTATATGTATATTTATATATTAGTATTTATGTATGTTTTGTAGCATGTGTTATAATCAACATGATATATATTTAGTATTTTATGTATTTGTTGATATATTAAATATGCATTAATATATTTTATATATTGTATTAAAATACTTAATTATATTAATAAAGTCCCCATAATCATTTAATCATCATATAATATCCTATGAAGGTAACATCACAATTTAGCTACTTTCCAGCTGTTAGACAACTATCATAATTCTTTTAGATTTTTATCATTATAAGAATCATGCTTAAAGAACATCTCCAGGTACAAAAGTGTTTTTTGCTTTTTCTTTTTAACACCTTCACGCTGAGAACATTTTTCTTTTAAATCATTCAGGCCCCAAAGTACAAGCTAGACAGGGGGTCAATAACTCCCAGGTAGAAGGTACAGTCCGCCTACAGGCACGGGTTCTTCAGGGCACTTTCAATCACCTCCACTAGACAGCCACTCGAGTGTTAACACAGTCACACGGCTAGGAGCGTAGGCAGGTGCAGCATCTCCGGAGAGTGATTTGGCAGAAATTCCACCCTGGATCCTAACCCTAGAAAGATACTTGAGCTTCTGCAGAAACATCTTCTGACCAGGACATTCACCATCTCTAATAAAAAAAAATAAGACTGAAAACAATCTAAACGTTCCTCAATAGAGGGCTGTGTACTTGACTGCACACTATAAGTACCTGAGTAGGGTGTTCATAAAGACAGACCATAGACAACCAGGATTAGTGAAACTGGAATCTCGGGGAATGATCTGGGCATTTAAATCTTTCTGGGGCCCTGTAATGTCCAGCCAGACTGGAGAACCACTGGGTTAAATAAAGTCTTCTATGTGCATTCAGTCAGCAGAGACTAGGCAGGTATTAGCAACATGCTGGATGGTGTGTATACCAACTACCATTTCTGTGAATGAAAGGTGATGTTTTTTCTTGTGTCTGCACAGAATATTTCCAGAAGGATAAACTAAAAGAAACTGGTATAATAAGGGTAGCCTGCACTTCCCTGGTGGCTCAGTGGTAAATAACCCACCTGCCAGTGTAGGAGACACGGGTGTGATTCCTGGTCTGTGAAGATTCCGCATGCCAAGGACCAACTAAGCCCACGTGCCACAGCTACTGAGCCTGCGCCCCTAGAGCCCCGGAATCCACACACACTGAGCCCAGGAGCTGCAACTACTGAGTCCAGAGCACTCAACAAGGGAAGTCACCACAATGAGAAGCCCATGCACTGCAGTGAAGAGTAGCCCCTGCTTGCGACAACTAGAGAAAGCCCATGCAGCAACGAACACCCAGCACAGCCAAAAATAAAAAGGGCAGCCTTTGGAAAGAGAGATTAGGGGTGTGAAGTGAGAAACTTGTATTTCAATGTATACCATGTTATACTGTTTGATTTTTAATCAGGTGCATTTAAAAGTTAACCTTGAACACAATCGTAATTTAATCTGTGCGCTGTTTCTCAGGAGCGTGTGGCACTGAGTGGCACGCAGTGTTCCGGTCAGGGCTGACCTGTTCCAGGTCAGGGTGTTCCTAGGGTCTCCACAGGGCCCTGCACAGACGGAAGGGACCAGGCAACTTTCCTGGCCCTCTGCGGTCTCGTGTGGCCCTGGCAACCAGTGCCCCAGCCTAAAGCAAACACCACTGCCTGCTAAGCCAGGGAAGTGTTTGCTCGTGGCTTCCCTCCCCACTCACCGAGGCCATCGCCAATGACACATCAGTCTGGGCCTTCTCCTCCTACAGGGCACACCGGGTTTATAAACCCATTTTAAATGAGTTTTTCAGCTGAAAACATCACGCATGGAATGCAAAGAAGATGCCATCTTTTTTTTCTAAAGCACTTACTTCCTGCAGCCTGCAAACCCCATCTCTGAGGATTTAGAATACCAACATTGTTTTTAGAATTAAGTTCCCCAGTGGCTCAGTGGTAAAGAATCCACCTGCAATGCAGAAGACACAGGAGACTCAGGTTCCATCCCTGAGTTGGGGAGACCCCATGGAGGAGGGCATGGCAACCCACTCCAGTATTTTTGCCTGGAGAATCCCAGGGACAGAAGGTCCCGGTGGGCTATAGTCCATCGGTTCACAAAGAGTCAGACATGAGTGAAGTGACTGAGCACGTGTGCTGTATCTTGTTTGAAAGAGCCACTTAGCTAATTTCATTCTATAATGTATTTCAGTCTTACCAAGCCACACGAAAATTTAATAATGCTAAATAGCATAAAACAGTTTTATAGCAGTTTGCTAGTAATTTCACAGGTTTACAGATATTATTAAATACTTTTCCTATAGGCTGCTTTCAACAGCTATGGTGCTTCACAACTGATTAGGTATATTACTTAAGTGTCATTTTGATCATTTTATTTATTCATTTTGAGTTTTGGCTGCACTGGGTCTTTGTTGCTACACGGACTTTCTCTAGTTGTGGTGAGTGGGGGCTACACTCTGGCTGCAGTGTGTGGGCTTCTCATTGTCAAGGCTTCTCTTGTTGTGGTGCATGGGCTCCAGGGCACACGGGCTCCAGTAGTTGTGGTACATGGGCTCAGCATCGGTGCCTGGGCTCTAGAGTGCAGGCTCAATAGTTGTGGTGCATAAGCTTAGTTGCTCCGTGGCAGGTGGGATCTTCCCAGATCCAGGATCAAACCCATGTCTCTTGCATTGGCAGGCAGATTGATTACCACTGCGCCACCACTGAAGTCCCTTAAGTGTCTATTTTATGTTTCTTTGTGTTTTAAGGAGAGGGCACGTCCCTTTAGAGTATTTACCTCATTATTTTTATATCAGAAAAAGAATTCATTCATATTAATGGAAAGAAGGAAACTGCATTGTCTACAACAAGATTCCTTTGACAAATGACACAACGCATATCAGACACATCAAGAAAAAAACATAGTATATCAAGAGATCAGGTTCTGGAATACCAGAGAATCTTTAAGGATTGCCTGCTTGCAAAAGTCTCATCCATTCATTCATTCATTCCTCTAACAAGCATTTAAGTGCAACTTCCTGCCAAGCCCTGCACTAAGCACTACAGCTGGGGCGGGAGGGCTAGGGTTAGGAGAATCCCCATATCTAACCACAACACGGGTGTTTTCTTGCTTCATTCAATTACTCAAATGGATGCTTAAATTGGCTAAATGATATTTTTGTTACGATTTCTCAATCCTGTTTTAGAAGAGAACTTGAGTAAATGAGGATAGTCAAATAAGAGCTAGATGAAATCAAACACACTGATCTCTTCCCATTACTCCAAAGGTTTCGACCATAAGACAGAAGAAAACGCTCAATTTTCTGGGTACACCAGGGTAAGATGGTTGGCAATCTGAAGTTTAAGTGTAAGGTGTTAAAGGCAGAACTGATTAGACTGGTGATTTTGCTGCTTCTTCCTAACACATCCTAAATCAACACCTGTTTCATCTCTGAGGAATATGCAGGTTAATGTCTAACTTGTCTCCAACTTGTGAAGGAACACAGTTGCCATGACAACTGAACAAAAAGTTTAGTGAGCAAAATTCACCAGTGAGATGCAAAAATCCAAATTCCATCTAACTGACATATGCGTACTTGTAAGCAAATGCTAGTTTTCTGTTTGTTAAACCATCAAAATAAATGAAAATATGTTCTGTGAAAAGTTCCATGGATACAAAATTTAAACACACACGTTTTTGTCAGAGTAGGTCACAAATAAATAAAATGAAACAGTGACTGTTTGACAAGTAAATCTCAGCAGTGTAGCATTTAGCATTACAGGGTCTCGAGAGCATTTTCATCAAGGAAAACCAGATACTTCTAAAGTGAGTTTATTTCTAAGGTTGTGTTAAATTGTCAAGTAAATTCATGTATATGTTCCATTTCTACTGATATCCATTACTGATATCCGCAATCTCCTGGATCTAATGCCTAATGATCTGAGGTTGAACTAACATAATAATAATAAAGTGCACAATAAATGTAATGTGCTTGAATCATCCCAAAACCATTCCCTACTCCCCTGGTCCATGGAAAAAACTGTCTTCTATGAATCCCATCCCTGGTGTCAAAAACGTTGGGGACCACTGGATTACACAATTTAACTTAGGGTATATTCAAATAAACGGACTATCAATTTCCCTAGAAAAATCCTTCTATCATCAACACATAGTTTACTTAGGTTGTCCACATATGATGGATGCGTGGTTACATTATTAATATTCAACATACAACTATCCTCACTAGAAATTAGGCTGAGGTTTCCACCAGATACGCAGGTTTCCCCTCAACCCCCATCAGCTCTGGGGGATGAATTTCTATTCCCCCAGTGACCACTGTGCATGAACTGGTGGTCATTTTCAAGTAGATATCCAAGACTAATCAGACTCTAGTGGTCTCTGATTTAAAGGTGTATTACCCCAAATATAGAAATGCTCTTATATGATGATGAAAATGTCTTTAAGTGTGGTGATATAATCATCTTCATAAAGCAGGCACCTATCTCTTCATAACACAACACTGGGTGCAAATTCCAGAGCATGATCTACATATGAAGCAAGATACAGGGACAAATAACTAGAAAAAATATTCCAAACGTATCTATGAATGAAAAGCACATAGTTAAAGAGAGAAAAACATGACAGCAGGGGATCCAGACTCACGCTAACACTGAAATCTTATGGAACAGAAAGCACCTGCCATTTAACACATACCTAAAACATCAGAGTGTCAGTGGTTGCATTTATTGCACTTGATATATTGTGTTATTTCGGCACAAACATGAAGCGCAATAAGAAAAACAGCACGATGTGTGAGGGGGCACATTGTTCTTCCCGGGAGTCCATCACAGAGGCAGCTGGACACTTCTGGCTGGACACAGAGGAACAGTAGCCCATCCCCGAGCACCCCCTTCCTGCCCCCATCCGCACACGCTGCAAAAGGGTGTCTGTGTGGCCTGAGCGGTGAGTCATGGATGTTCCACTTGCAGACAGGGTGGGGTTGAGGGAAGTCACCATTACATGCCCAGTTAGCTGGAAAAGCCCATCCTGTTTTTCCTCTTTTACATAATAATCATTTTTCACAAACCTGAGATAAGAAGAATACTTGGTAAGTAGGAACTCACCAGATATTTCAGCATTCTTATCCACAAAGGGAAAGACTGACTTTTACAGCCAAGGACGTGATCTCATGGAGCAGGCCTGATCGTTCATGCCAGCAAGGGACTTGGACAATCAGGATAAAACATGTGTTCTTTTGTGCCCACACCAAGAAAAACAGTGTCTGGGGAAATTGCACAGCACCAGTTCTCAAATCAGATTCACCCACCAGGAGTTCACACCAACAGCCAGATCATTTCAGGAACACAAGGACAATCTTTTATGACTTCCTTTGCCAAGGAAAAACAACTCTAGGGGCTTCCTCAGGCTGATCTGATGGGCAGACCATGGGAAACACAACCCAAATCCATGGTGGCAGAAATCAGCCCCTCTTTATCTCTACCCTCTATGCTTTAAAACATCACGTGCCCAGCCCATCTCTCAAGACCACCTGCTAAGTTAAATGACAACTTGTAACACGACCATTTCACATTCAGAACTTAAAATTGTAATACGTCTCTCAGCTTTAAAAACATCCAATCCCAGCCCCTTAAACTTATTTAAGCTTCCCCCAGATCTAAAAAGTTGTGTCACCTTTTTCCAAACACATTTCAAATAAATCTTAGTTAGATCTCTCTTGATCCAGGTGATCACCTGGGGACCTGGCGGCAGCTCCTGAACCCTGGTGGACACCATGCTGGCTGAGGTTGGGGGAGGCAGGAACCTTGCCCCACTAGTAGAAATTGTGCACACGAATATCGCCTTCAATTATCAACTTCACCAATTAAACTGCCCTCCTAAGGATCATCAAGAACTTCGGTGTTAAGTACATTAAAATTCACAGCATATTACTCTTAATAACAGGAACTACCAGTTATTTTAGCAAAGAAGAAAAAATCTATAAAGACTTTTTATCCAAATTGGGTTTCTCGGCAAATCTTACACTTAATCCCTACCTCACAATGGAAAATACTCCAGAGCCTACTTAACATTTAATATAACTTAAATCACAAAAGTAACACAAATGGATTAGAGCAAAACCCAAAATACCAACCAAATATAAAACAGAGAAGAATCAAATAAAAATTTCACCCACGGGCTGACCACTGCTGTTAAAATCCTGGTGCAGGACTACTCACCCTCTTCCCACGTGTGTGATCCCACACCTACCTTCAATATCATTCACAAGTTTACATCATTTTTACTTCTTCCAGAGAACATCTTTGTATGTGCACATACACATACATGTACACATATGAATACACATGTACATGTATATGTACATAGAGAGAGTCAAAAAATAAAGATTTGGCAGCTGCAGAGTGCCATCCGTTGTCCAGTTGTATCACTTCACCTAACAAATTTTTCCTTTCCACTTAAATAAGATTTTATTCTTGATAGGAAAAACTTGCAAATAATTCTGAAAAACACACCACACTCCTAAAATCAATCCTGACCGCCCAGCCACCTTCATCCAGGTCTGATGAAGGTCTTAGCACTCCTCTGAAAATTCAATCTGTTTCATGACCAACACCATCGAGGTAAAAAAGAGAAGTAATAACAAGCTGCTTCAGCTCTGTCTCAAGTATTCCAACTACATAAAAGAGAAATCAGCCTCTGAAAAACAGTTCAGTTTTGTAAAGCCTCAATATGAGTGATACTGAATTCCATGAGTTAAGAGGCCCTTGGTAATACCTAAAAACGTTCTGTACCGCATTTTACTCTTTTCACAATATTTTCAAATATATTACCTCCCTATTGCAACCTTATTACACAGGAAGGGTGCAATCACCTTACTTACAAATGACAAAAACTGAGGCCCAGGGAAACAGAGAGACACGCGGGTCTCTACACATACATGGTAGAACAAAACAGGATGAAACTGGTCTCCTTGACTGGTCCTCCAAGTGATTTGAACGGAACCCACCATAAGAGCTGGACTCTGACCCCAAATTCTTAACATCCTCCAGGGCCCAGCTCAGGACCAGGCGTGTGGTGGGGTGGGTGTACTGACCAATCGCATGATTTATGTGTCACGTGTCTTATTGAGAAGATCATTAAAAATGTGGTGTAGTGGAGCTATCTGTGTTTTTTCCAGAATTTTCCTCCCTTAGCCCAGGAAAATCTCACTAGATGCTAGTGTCCTGGGAGCTGGCAGGCAGGCAGGGGGCAGCCCTCCTGCTAGAGAGAAGAGTAACTCCTGGCCAGGCCCTCAGTCACAGCAAGGATGAGAACAGGGTGTCCTCAGCGCGGTACTTAACGCAAGAGTGTGCCCCTTATCGGCGTCTGAATGATCTCCCTGCTACAGTTGCCAGTGAGTTCTCTGCTGCTGAGGCATGTCGGTGTAGGACCTGCTGTCCTCAGATGTCCTACCCCGGTATGCACAGGTGGACTCAAAGTCATGCACCCAGGAGCTAAGCATCAGACCCTCTCAGATAACGATAAGTGGATTAAATTATACTAACCCTGGAGCAGGTGACTTCAACGTGGAAGACGTGGATTAGCCCCAACTAGGCAATGTGACCTCAAATATTCAGGACTGGAGGGGTGTGGGGGTGGGGTCTCTTCCCAGCACTTAGTCACTGGCCCAGCGGCTGAGGCGCTCTCGACTCCTCGTGTCCCAGGCGACACACATGCTTACTTCATCTACCTGGTCCCAAATAAGACACTGGATAACTCATGATCTTTTCCGCCTCCATCTTGCATACACATCTGAGGTGGAAACTGGCCCACTCATTTACCAGAAACATTTAAAAAAAGATAAAATTTCAAACTTGAACCAGACATGCAAGAAGTTGGTGGACACATCTTGGCTTATAAAAGTTCCTAAAATGAACATGTTGACCTGAGACACAAGGCGACCAGGAACCCAATTCTATTTCTTCTTTGAGCTGCCAGACACATAACCTCATTTTGTTCTAATTTATCCTTCTGGAAAAAATTCAAAAGTGTGTGTGTGTGTGTGTGTGTGTGTGTGTGAATTAGTTAAAAGTGAAAGCAGAAAGAATTCTTTCAAATTTCAAGACCATAATGCAACTTTATAACTTTAAATGGAGCTTACATTTCACAAAAACCATAATCATTATTCCTCTCAAATTTATAAATTCAATCTCTTCTGATTCTTTTCCTGTTTTCCTAGCAAGCTCTTTCCTCAGAGCTATGAAAAGGGCTTCCTGTCAAGAACCTCAAAGAAATACACTAAGAAGGAATCTCAAATGTGATGATTCTTTGCAGAAGGAACCCCAGGAAATACAAAGATCTGAAAAAGACCTGCAAGGTAAGCTACTTATCCTGGTCCTCAAACTTCCTCTCTAATAAATTCCAGAGAACTGGAGGGACATAAAGATGGCTGTAAAGTCAGGGACGTGGTGAGGCCCAGGGTTAATAGAGCACTATCTGGGGCAAGACCGCAGATGAGTGGGGAAAAGTTTAAAACTAGCGGAAGTCCATCACTGCAAGAAGATATAGAAAACTTCTAAAATAAAAAAAAAAGTATATATATAAACTGGACCTTATTTTTACTTAGGTTTTTCCCCAAATATATAGCAATCTATGCTACAAACCTGCTCCCAAAGCCTACCTGAATCTTCCTTTCCTTCTCAAGATCTACAAGTTACCTCCAGTATTTAAACGCACTGAAAAATACTAAATTCACATTAGGCGTGCTAGAGTTTTAAGGGAAGGTTTACACCTTAACTTCTGGAAATCTATACAACCACAGAGCCCCCAAGGGCAGCTCATTCCCTGCCTGAGGTACCGTTCCCCTGAAAGCACAAGCCAGCTCCTATTTGGTTAAATCTCATACAGGGCAGGAGGGGGACATTTTCCAGGAGGCTCTCCCAGGACGGCTTCACAGCATCTGAGAGTCAAGTCAGGTGAGAAAGCTGGAGGAAAGACTTCCCTGGGCGCCCCGGGTCAACGTGACGTGTCATGGTTGATTTGCCCTCATCTTCCTGAGTCTTTACTTCACCTTTTCCAAGGTGAAGACACACTGCTGAAGGGTCCTGGGATCACCAATTCTCTCCAACACATTTACCTCCAAAACTCAGTGAAAATCCTAAAGCAGTCAACAAAGACAAAACCCATAACCAGTCCTTGGCCCAATTTTGTGTTCTTCGCTAGACACTGACAGGAAGTCAGAACACCACACTGAAAATGTTCCCACCAAGTTACAATCAGTTTCCCTAATATGGCCAGGGCCTAAATATAGCCACAGTATTTTTTGGTTCAAAATACACTCCATTGCAGTTGTGGATGGAGGGAAACACTGTGTGGGCAAGTGAGCAGAGAACATGGCAAACTATGGCCAGGCATTTGGGGCTCTCACACCCTAGACAAGGGCTGCTCAAGCAAAGAAAGATACCTGTAATTCATGCACTGTTCCCTCCAGGCTTTGTCCCCCACCCCCACCAAGTCTGGGTTACTGGGAGGAAGAGAAGAAATTACACACCCCGAGCCTCAAGTAATTCTACCGTTCCCTGAAGCAAGAGCATCACTAGGACCCACAGCAGTGAAAGGGCTAGAATGCCCTGCTCGAATGGTAAGGATTCAGTTCACCTGCAGAACACAGGAGAATTTAACGAAGGTGTGTCGTCTTCACAATTTACTTTCCAAACAACAACACACACCCACACACACACCACAGACACTAAATACTGGTAATATTCACGTAACTGCAACCAGGGGCTTTGTGTGCTCCCAGTGAGTGGAATTTAAGAAAAGCAAAATCTAGAGCATAAAACTTAGTCCAAAATGTATTCAAAGTTTCACTTAAAACTTTTAAAAGGCTTATTACACTGAGTCTAGACCTAGTGCACAGATAGGAAGACTTTAAACTCTTTTTGCAAGGCACTTTAGCCGAAAAGTATCAGGATTGGAAGTAGATGTGCACTTAAAATACTTGCTGGAAAACAACAGTTACGGGGAAAGAAACGAACTTCTCAACGCAAGCGGGCTCAAAGGCAATATAAGAAGGCCTCTTTTAAAAGAGCCCTTGAAAGCAAACGAGCCTAGAGATTTCGGACTGGACTATCTGGTCACACAGCTCGGGTGAAATGCAAGTTCAGACGCCAGACAAGCTGCTCGGTTCTCTGCGACTTTACGTCTCCCCGGCTGTAAAATGGGAATTATGGTCATAGCCGCCGCACGAGGTTGTCGGGGAAACGAACCAGAGAAAGCAACCTAAGGCACCCAAGGAGCCAGCGCGCCCCCCGGGCGAGCGGCGCGTCTCCGGGGGCGCGGGTTGGGAGGGCAGGTCCGGGCACACACACCCCAGCTTTGTGAGGCCCCCTCCCTCGGCCACTTCCTAGGGCATCTCGGGCCCCGCACACACCACGCGCCGCCGGCCCCGCCACGACGGGGAAACGACACGCTCCCATCCACGCGTCCGAGAACCGGTCCCCAGGCCAGGGAGGAGGAGGGTACCGCGCTCGTGCCGCCGCGCGCTTCCAAGTTCAGAGCAGTCACGGACACAATAGGGCCGAAGCGGCGCCCCGGCCCCCACCGCGGCCCCCAGACCCCCGGGCAGCACCCTGGGAGCCCCGGCAACAGCGAGCGGGAAGGGGGCCCGCGACCGCGCGGACCAGGGCCTGCGGGGCCGGAGGCGGGGGCTTCGGGGCCGGCGGCGGCGGCCTGGGAAACCCCGTCCCCTTTTCCTTTCCCCCATTCCCTTCCCTTCCGCCCCCCGCCCGTCTGTCCCAGGCCCCTCACCTGAAGGCCGGCCCCTCCCGGGGCGCCCGGCCCGGGGCAGCCGCCGCCGCGGAGCCGCCGCCGCCCTTCCTGTTGAAGAGCCTCTGCAGCAGGGTCGGGGCCATGGCGCTGCGGTTCCGCTGCGGCTGCGGCTCCGCGGCCTCGGCCCGGCTCAGCGCGCGGCCGGGGGCGGCGGCGGGGCCATCGCGGCGCGGGGAGCTGTGCTCGGCGCCGGGACCGCCGGCCGGTCATATGACGGGGCTGGCCCGCCGCCGCCGCGCGCTGACAGTTCTCCCCGCGGGAGGAGCCGCCGCCGGCGCGGGAGGAGCGCGGGAGGAGCGCGGCCGCCGCGCGTCCGCCATTGGCCCCGGGACCCCGCCCGGCCCCGGAACCGGGGGGCGGGGGCCGGGGACCGGGGGAGGGGCGCGGGAGGCGGGGGTCTCGGGGGGTGGGGGCGCGGCGCTTAAAGGGGCCCGGGCGCGGGGCGTGGGAGGCGGGAGCCTCCACGGGGTGGGGCACGACACTTAAAGGGGACCCAGCGGGGGAGGGGCGCAGTGCTGAGCGGGGAGGGGGGACCAGTCGGGTGGGGGGACCAGTCGGGCGGGGGGACCAGTCGGGCGGGGGCTCAGGTGGGCCGGGAAGGTCGGGGCAGGGGCGCAGGGGGCGGGGCCGGGGGCGGGGCCCGGAGTGGAGGCGGGTTGGAGGTAGCAGCGCGCTGGGGGGGGGCGGGGCCGCAGCGGGGAACCGCGGCCCGTGGGGGTGGGGCGGGGGCCCGCAGCTCTGCGGGATGCGGGGGTTCCCGGGGCTGCAGGGGTCAGTAGGAAGCGGCTGGAGCGCTGCAGGGCGGGTCTTTGTTGTTTGGAGACAAAGCCCCTGAACTTGCGTCCTGCCTCTGCAGGTGCGCGGGCTCGTTCCCCGGAGGCGTGCGCTGGGGGAGCGCCAGGTCGCGGCTCTGCGGACTGACTGAACTCTCCCCACACCCAGGGTACTGGTACCTCTGCCGTATGGGCTTGCTTTTGTGAGTGTTTTAATTTATTTTAAAAATTTGGTCGTATAATTTGTTGTTTGGCGTCTTGGGCCACCATTTCCATAGTTACATAAAAAGTTGCACGTGAAATTAAAAAGCACGTGGAATCCTCTACATGGATTTAGGAATTTACGCTATTTTATAACAAGGGACTGCACTCCGGATATTTAACAGACCACATCCTAGTCTGATACCAACGGCAGACGATGTTTGATTCGGGGAAGGGAGAATTTAACCTGAGTTCGCTTACCTTTCAGCCCCACCTGGTCTCCGTGAGCACTCCAGCCTGGGAGTGTAAAGGACCTTAGCCTTATAACGCTGGCTCCATAGCTTTAAAACACACACACACACACACACACACAAAAGCTGAGATCCGACTCTGCCTCCTACGTGTCCTGCGTGAGCAGCAGACTCGGAGTACTTCACCTCAGACTTGTTTGAGGGAGGACTACTGGAAACTCAAAAAGGCAAATGTATTTCCGTGAATAGAAATAGTTCAAAATATCTCTTCTGGGCCCATTTTAGTTTGCATTATCAATTTTTATTGCACAGGTTTCTAGCCTTGGTGGGATACAAGTAGTGAGTGAAGACGTGATGAAATTTCACAAAGGTAAGGGAAAGGTAGTAGAAATCGAAACTTTTTTTTTGTTGTTGTTGGAGGCCAATCACTTCACAACATTTCAGTGGGTTTTGTCATACATTGACATGAATCAGCCATAGAGTTACACGTATTCCCCATCCCGATCCCCCCTCCCACCTCCCTCTCCACCCGATTCCTCTGGGTCTTCCCAGTGCACCAGGCCCGAGCACTTGTCTCATGCATCCCACCTGGGCTGGTGATCTGCGAAACTTATTTTTTTCCTTCAGATTTTTACCATTAAAATAGTGGATTCAGTGTTCTTGCTGGTTCACCCTTCCCCACCATGGAGTGTGCACAGAACCCTGATTTGCAGCTCTGCTGTTTCTCTCTGTTTATTGAAACCAGGTACCCCAGACGACTGCCAGTATTGGTCAGTATCTGGTATTCCAGGTATCGGTCTCATCTGTTATGACTTTATTATAAAGATAGGGTCTGGGTCATACACAGCCTGCAAAACACCACTCTCCCTTACCACATCGTTGGTCAGAAAAAGTCTTTTATTCTTTTCTTTAATTTGTATTCTTTTAGTTTTATTTCTGACTGCGCTGGGTCTTGGTTGCTGCACAAAGGCTTTCTCTAGTTGCAGCAAGCAAGGGCTACTCTTTGTTATGGTGCTTCAGTTTCTCATCGTGGTGGTTTCTCTTGTTGCGAAGCATGGGTTCTAGGCTCTTTTGCTTCAGTAGTTGCTGCTTGAGGGCTCAAGGGCTTCGGGCTCGGTAGTAGTTTTGGTGCAGGGACATAGATGCTCTGCAGCATGTGAGATCTTCCCAGACCAGGGAAGACTGTATCCCCTGCATTGGCTGTGTGTGCTCAGTAGCATCTGACTCTTTCCCAGCCCATGAACTGTAGCCCACCAGGCTTCTCTGTCCATGAGATTTTTCCCAGCAAGAATACTCAAACGAGTTGCCATTTCTTCCTCCAGGTGGTCTTCCCCATCCAGGGATAGAACTTGAGTCTCCTGCACTGGCAGGTGGATTCTTCACCACTGAGCGACCTGGTAAGTGTGGCTTCTTATCCCCTGGACCACCAGGGAAGTCAGGTCTTTTATTCTCAAAAGTAAAATCTGGACACTCTTTGTGGTAAATTGGAACAGCAATACTGTAGAGAAATTTGGCGTGACCTTTGTTCCCCACTTCCTAGGGCTGTTTCTGTCCCAGCCCCATCCTAGGGTGCAGGAACCCTCACCAGAGACAATTAAAAACTCAGCCTGCCCCACCATTATCTTCCATTTTGGACCTGACTGGGCAGCTTGAAAAGAAAAGTGTGCGTTTAAAGCTATTAAGAATGTTCTTAGGGGAGAAAAAAGGAACTGAAATGGTGCCCTTTTCTCACTTTGCTTCCTCTCAACACCACATTGTTCCTCATCCTAGCTTCGGCCACACCTCTCTTGCCTTGGATTTTAAAGTGTTATAAAAATCCTAACGAACTGAGTTTTGGGAGGCAACTCTGGACAGCTCTAGCACCTCACTTTCATTATTTCTCCTCTCGGCCGTCTCGGGCCTTTTTCGAAGTCCCATGTGCCCGCTCTCATCTGTGGGTGATGGAAGCCTCTTCCTGAGGCTTGCCATCACCCCGGGCTCCAGCACTGTTCCTTCTATTCATCTCACCCACCCCACCCTACTCACTCCGTTTTGGAAAATACATCCGCTGGCTGCTCCTGTAGGTATCAAGAGGAGGAGGAAATCAAATAATATCCTGAACAGTTGGAGATACACAATAGCACTAGGGTGGACAAGGCTGACTTCCTTGCCCTAGTCCATCCTGAGTCCTGGTGTGCATTCCCTGGCATCAGTGTGAGTTCTGTAAATTGCATCAGGTGTGTGGTTTATGATTAGACTGCCGTGGTCCCTTAGCCTACCCATTACCTGTTACCCATTCCTCCCAATAGAAATCCAGTCTTGTTCAGGTGTCTGTTGCTCTGCTGGCCCAGGGTGCCTCAGGGCAAGCCAACTATGCCCAAACTGAGTCTGAATGATCTACGGGTAATCCCATTGCTTTTGCAAGGTGAGCTAATGGGCAATGGGAGGCTACTCTAGGCAAGGAGGCAAGAGGGAAAGGAGCTGGCAGAGGAGACATTCTGGAAGTCTCCTCACTCTTTGTAGAGAGCTATAAGGCGAGAGGTGGGGGTTTTTCTTCTTTTGGGTGTTATGTGTCTGCATGTAACGCTATAGCCGTTCTGCAGCCTGAGCATGAAACCAGCCAGAGCAGAGAGGTGTGGCCCTCGATAACATTAGAGGTACAATTCTTGTACCTCATTCGATGAGATAATAGTCCCAACCTTCCCCATTTGATGAGATAATGGTTTTGTATCTGAAGCCAAAAGCAGCATATAAGAGAGGGTCCTGTTTTCTGTCCTGGATTGCTTGTCATTTGAGACCAAAAAACCCTACCTGCTTAACCCTCAGTGTACCAGATAAACAATCATCACCAATGGACCTGTTGTGTTGTTTTCATATTTTTTTCATAATTTTTTCAAATTATTTACAGGAGGTAAGAATAAAGGATTGGTAAAAATAATTTTGAAATAAATTTTACTATAAATTTAAAGGTAGAGAAGTCAACTTTTTATTCCTTATTTTTCTACATTTGGAGGAATGTTACCCAAACGGACCAGGTCCCTTGAATATAACTATTGACGGAACAGAGGATTATAGGTTTTTGCACCTCCAGCTCCATTTGTGGATCTTGTGAGATAGCAAGCATCAGGCATGTGGTTTTTTGAACAAGTTAAATGTAAAAATGTTGATGTGATAGTTTTACTTCTTGGTTTAAAAAATTGCCCACAAGATGCTTCCTTCTTCCAAACTTTAAAAAGACAACTTCGTTTCAGGTAACACTTACCTGCTTATTAATGCCTCTAAGGTGTGTAACTTTGATCCAGCACTCAATAAAAGCCTGCTAATGCACTTATTTCACATTCTGTGGACTTTATTTCACCTCCATAGGTGAGGTCTTGGGAGAGATACAGAATCCCTCTCCCACACACTCATTCACACTCATACACAGTGCATAAAATTTAGAGAACGCAGGAAAGTACAAAGATGAATATAGTCATGTTTTCATCTAGCAACCTGGGTAGATAGAAATAGCTACACATAATATATTTGCTATCTTCCTTCCTTTTTCTTTCTTTTTTTCCCCTCTTTTTTTCATTTGTTTGTTTCAGAGGAATTTTTATTTGTGGATCTGACGAGCACCTAAGTCAGTAATTCAACAAACAGTATAGTTTGTTGTTCTTAAATCATTAATTCTACAGGAATTTATCAGTTCATGTATTTAGCCAGTAGTCATCCAGCTTTCCAATACTACCTGTGCTTTAGCCAGTGTTTGTTGCACAAGAATTACTTTAGAATTCTGCTTAAACTTGTGATTTGCCCATAAATGTTTTGCCCTACTCCCCAGTTTTTCAAAGCCCACTAAAATGACAAAGGTGAGCCAAGGTGTTGGTCTGCAAGGAACAAGAAGAAAGGGAAGGAGAGATTTCCACAAACATTTGGCCAAGGACAAGTGTTTGAAGGTGGAAAGTGGATGAAGGAGGAGCAACAAATTGATCAGAGGAGTTGTTCAAACCCAAGAATGAAGATGCCTGTCAGTCGCCCCAGAGACTCTGAAGCCTATGCCGTTGGGAGGTGAAGGTCCTTGAAGGATGAGTGAGGGTGTCCATGTGTTAGATCTAACTAGCGTTAGATCCCAGGTTCTTTCTGTTCTTACCCTGCACAGCCAGGCCCTGTCCATCCATCCACAGACCAAAGAGGGGCATCAGGTGAGTGCTTGGCTCACAGAGAGAGATGGCGGCAGAGAAAAGCTCTCCCGACATTTGCGATGGTGGGAGCCCAGTGGAAGGGCAGTGTTGTACTAGAGCATCTGCTCATGGATTTCACAAATCAGTACTCCACACCAACAATCTTTGATAAGATGTTTAGAGTTTCACTCCTCAGTATGAACAGAAGTCCAGGAATCACAAACCGAGTGATGAACACCTGCAACCTGGCAAGGAAAATACACACAGAAGCAAAAAAGTGTTCTGGGGTGAACAGAGAGAATGCAAGGAGATGGAGACTTCAAAGCTGTAATTGGTGGGACTTCCCTGATGGCACAGTGAACAAGAATCTGCCAGACAATGCAGGGGACTTGAGTCTGATCCCTGGTCTGGGAAGATCCCACATGCCTCGAAGTAACAAAGCCCACGCGCCTCTGCTGCTGAGCCCGCATGCTACAACTACTGAAGCCTGCCCACCCTAGAGCCTGAACTCTGCAACAGGAGAAACCACCAAATGAGATGCTCAAGCATTGCAGCAAAGAGTAGCCCCCCTTCCTCAAAACTAGAGAAAGCCCTCAGACAGCGGCAAAAAGCCAATGCAACCAAAAATTGATTAATTAAAAAAGTTGTAATTGATGAATAGCATCTGAGGGACAAAGGAAGACATGCCTGTAACACAAAAATGACAAACGATGAATAAAAGAACATTCAACAAGAAGGTGCTCTCAAAAATTAAATATATGATGATGTGAACAAAACATTCAGTAAAAGGAACTGAGGGATAAAGTTGGAAATAAATGATAAATCAAAAAGATAAGATAAGAATGTTACAGAATTCATCCAGGAACTTACTAATAGGACCTTCAGAAAAGAGAGCAGAGAAAACAGAGGGGAGTACATTACCCAAGAAATAATAAAATTTCCCGTAACTGAAGGGTAGGCATCCCCATGTAGATAAGGGCCCACCTAGAACAATACATTTTTCTTGAATCCTACTTCACGGCATAGCATCATAAGTTTCAGAACATCTTGGGTAAGGAGAAAAATTGTAAAAACTTTCAGAGAGAAAAGCTAATCATGAAAACATGGAGTAGGATTCAGAACGGCATCAGAGTCATTCCTGGCCGCTCTTGGTGGTGGCAGACAACAGAGCCCCACCTTAAACTTTCAGAGGGAAGACTTTTCATCCTAGGACCCTTGACCAAACTAAACCATAACTCAGTAATGTAGAATACACACACTTTTAGATACACAAGCTCTTAAACATGGCACCTCCGTTCTTTCTCAGGCAGATGAAAGAGGTATGTTAGCAAAATAGTGAGTTAAAAAAAGAAAAGGAAAGATAAGGCAAGATAATACTAGGAAGAAAGGCAGTAAGGTGGCAGGAAGGAGCGACCCAGGGCTTCTAGAAAACAGCCAGGCCAGGGACGGGAAGGAGAAGGGAAGAGGCAGCTATGAAAAACAGAACATAAATATTGCAGCATCGAAATACATTCTTTTAAAAAATTATTTATGTAAATTTTTATTTATTTGGCTGTGCTGGGTCTTCATTGCTGTGACTTCTCTTGTTGCAGAACATAGGCTTTAGGGCACCCGGACTTCATTGGTTGCAGCACATGGGTTAAGTAGTTATGGACCTCAGGCTTAATTGTCACATGGTACATGGAATCTTCCTGGACCAGGGATCGAACCTGTGTCCCCTGCATTGACAGGCAGATTCTTAACCACTGGACCACCAGGGAAGTCCAGGAGTATGTTCTTTATAAGTATGTGCACAGATGCTGGAGCATTGGGGAAAAAGGAACAATAGGTAGCTGGAAAACCAAGTAAGTGATAAAATGAGGCAGTTATTAACGTTAGAAAAAAAGTATGCTTGGGCAGGAAAATAAAAAGTGTGGTTGCAATGCATTACTTGGCTCTTGGTCACTGAATGAACAGTATTTGTGCAGTCCCACTAATGTAATGTCAGCTATTGATTTAACAAAAATTATGTGTGACTGTATTGGGGAGGGAAGAAAAAAAGTAGAGTTGGGGGGAGAGTCAGTTTATTCACAATAGCAGGAGGTCAAGAGAAAAAGTTTTATATTGGAAAATCAAGAAATAGTGACAGAGCATATAATTTTTTTAAAGTTATGCAGGAAGATATCAGTGAAGCTAGCTAGAAAAGTAAGGCGGCAGCCTATAGGGCTGGACTTGGGCAAGGGGAAGGGTGGAGTAGGAGGATGCTGGGTTTTATTATAAGCCTTTTAATACTGTTTGACTTTTTAAATGATACATATGAATGTGTTTGTGTGTGTGTTTTCCTTTGATTAAAAAAATAAAGTTTATTTTTAAATAGTCTCACTTGTGGACATTGTTAATATCCTATTTCTGGGCCCGATACTATGAGATTCCAATCTAGTGAGAGTGGGACTCAGGAAATGACCTTTAAATAGAATCTCAAGAAATTTGGATGCAGAGGGTTTGTGGACAATACTTTGAGAAACATCACTCAGATCCCCTGAAATGCTACACAGAGTTTTACAAGAATATGCATTTCTTTGGGGGAGAGTCCCTATTTTTCCCATTCTCTTTGATGCCCCCAAGCCTAAAAGAGTTTATGTATTGCTGTTCTCTGTCTTCCTTCCAAAAATAATTGAGGTTCTATTCATTATTTAAAGTCAAAAGCACAGCTAAGGGACTTCCCTAGTGGTCCAGTTGTTAAGATTCTGTCCAAGGCAGGAGACACAGGTTCGATCCCTCATCAGGGAATTAAAATTCCACGTGCGGTGGGGCAACTAAACCCACATACCACAGCTACCAATAGCAGCCAAATAAAAAGTAATTTTAAAAAAAGCACAGCTAGTTATTGTTGTAGTGAGTAAAACACTTTGTAAAACTCATTAATGGTATAGACTGGGAAGCACTGGCTGAATTTTCAGTCCATAGCAGGTTACCAAGGAGAACCCCAGTGCTTTATTATTCAGTACATTGAATATAAATCGAGTGGCTTGATACACCTGACACTGCCACAAAATATAGTAAATCAACCATACTTCAATTAAAAAAGAAAACCAGAAAACCAGTGGCTTCAAAAAGTTAATATGGATCCATTGGAACCTACAAATGGCATTGTGGAGAAGGAAATGGCAGCTCACTCCGGTATTCTTGCCTGGAGAATCCCATGGACAGAGGAGCCTGGCGGGCTACAGTCACGGGGTCACAAAAGTCGGACACGACTGAGCGACTAAACCACCACAATGGCGTTGACCAAGCACATAGTTAAATTTTATTCAGTTGGAAAAGCATGTCTATGTTGTCACTGAGTGTTATCTTTATATAATAATGCCACATAAATAGCACTGGAGTCCAACTAGAAAATTTAATGCTGGTGATTTGACGACTTTGTACTTTTATTCAATATTTTAGTAAGTTGATGATATAAACCAGCCTTCCTTAAATTTATTTCATCTTTCAATCTTTTAAAAATTGCTTTTGTCTTTATAAAATGTTAGAGGAGTTCATGAGTTGTGATTTGGATTCAGTTCAGTTTCAGTTCAGTCACTCAGTCGTGTCCAACTCTTTGCGATCCCATGGACTGCAGCACACCAGGCCTCCCTGTCTATCACCAACACCTAGACTTTACCCAAACTCATGTCCATTGAGTCGATGATGTCATCCAACCATCTCATCCTCTGTCATCCCCTTCTCCTCCTGCCCTCAATCTTTCCCAGCATCAGGGTCTTTTCAAATGAGTCAGCTCTTTGCATCAGGTGGTCAAAGTATTGGAATTTCAGCTTCAACATCAGTCCTTCCAATGAACACTCAATCATTAGGACTGATCTCCTAATGTGGTGCACTGGAGAAGAGAATGGCGAACCACTTCAGTATTCTTGCCTTGAGAACCCCATGAACACTATGAAAAGGCAAAAAGATAGGACACTGAAAGAGGAACTCCCCAGGTCAGTAGGTGCCCAATATCCTACTGGAGATCAGTGGAGAATTAACTCCAGAAAGAATGAAGGGATGGAGTCAAAGCAAAAAAAAAAAAAACACCTAGCTGTGGATGTGACTGGTGATGGAAGCATGGTCCGATGCTGTAAAGAGCAATATTGCATAGGAACATGGAATATTAGGTCCATGAATCAGGCAAATTGGAAGTGGTCAAACAGGAGATGGCAAGAGTGAACATCGACATTCTAGGAATCAGTGAACTAAAATGGACAAGAATGGGTGAATTTAACTCAGATGACCATTATATCTGTTACTGTGGGCAGAAATCCCTTAGAAGAAATGGAGTAGCCATCACAGTCAACAAAAGAGTCCAAATGCAGTACTTGGATGCAATCTCAAAAATGACAGAATGATCTCTGTTCGTTTCCAAGGCAAACCATTCAATATCACGGTAATCCAAGTCTATGCCCCGACCAGTAATGCTGAAGAACCTGAAGTTGAACAGTTCTATGAAGACCTACAAGACCTTCTAGAACTAATACCCAAAAAAGATGTCCTTTTCATTATAGGGGACTGGAATGCAAAAAAAAAAAAAAAAAAAAAGGAAACTTGGGATTCAACTAGGCAGTAAAATATGATTTCAGATTAATAGCTGGAAGGAATTAAATTTTGATTTATTTTGTTTAAGTCTATTATATGTTAAGCAGTTAGAGAAGTCACTTGTTTATTTTAGTAGCTCTGAAGAGTATAAAAGGGACTACCCTGGTGGCCCAGTGGCTAAGACTGCACTCCCAATGCAGGGGGCCCAATTTGGATCCCTGGTCAAGGAACTAGATCCCACATTCTGCAGTTAATGATCCTGCGTGTCATCCTGAGCCAGGGATCAAACCCAAGTCTCCTGAATTGCAGCAGATTCCTTACTCTCTGAGCCACCAGGGAAGCACAATACCTGGTACAACCAAATAAATAAATAAACAGAGTAAATATCTTTAAAAAGTATAAAGCATTTAAAAAAGATGCATCACATAGACCAACACAAACCAATAGCCACGTTACGATTAATATTTGTTGAATAAATAAGGACATATAGCATGGCTATTATTAGTTATTTAAGCAGATTGTACACCAGTTCACATATCAAGTATTTCTTATTAAGAGATCAGTCATCTCTGATACTCTCAGCTGTGGCACACTATTTCTTAAAAATAATAGCAAGTCCATCCATAACACTTACTGTGTCCCAGACCTTGTCCTAAGCATCTTCCTGGTACTAGCTCATTTATCCTTGGCAACATCCCTGTGAGGGAAGTCGTGTTACTACTCCCATTTTACAGATGGGAAAACATACAGCTGAGTAGCTGAGCACAGCTAATGTACAACCACGCAATGATTGGAAAGCACCAGTCTGGCACTGGAATTTTATCTTTTTAACTACTATGCTATAGTCTCACAATAGAAACTATTGTAGAAAAAAAGCCACAGAACCAATTACATCAGTATACAAAAAAATAAAAATAAAATCTACATCCCCAAAATATGATACCTTTTCTTTAACAGCCAAAGATCTTGTATCATTCTTTGATATCCTTGAACTGATATTTCTATTTCACTTCTCCCACATAATTTTATCTTAATGTAAAACATTTATACTTGAAAACAGCTGTTTATTCAATTACTATACTCTGTAACAAAATATGTGTACACATTTAAATTAATTATTTGGGCTAATACAAAATTTATCAATATGACATAGATTTGTGTCTTAAACATAAAAAGTAAAATTCTGCTATAAATGTATTTCTCAATGATGGAGAAAGGTAAGATTCAGTTTATTCAATCTTATGGATAAAAATTACTCATTGCACGAATGAGACAGATTCAGCATTAAACTTACTTTTCATTCATTTTTATAGCTGTAAACACTGAGAAACCCTATTGACATAAATAAGTAGGTGAGAATGGAAGGAATTTTGTTACAGCATTATAATTGTTTCCAAGTCATATTTTTAAAAATCATTGTGGTCTAAACATTAAAAATTAGACTGGTGTCCACATGTGAAAAACTCACTGTTAGAAGTTAGCGTTAACTTCCAATTGTTTTAAATTGTCTTTCTATTCTCTTCTATGCTTTTTATTTCTTTCCAGTCAATCATGACACTCTCATTATTATACTAGATTGGCCATAAAGTTCATTCGGTTGGTGAATACAATGTTCAGTAAAGTTCTTCATGAAAATAAGAAACGTGTCTTTTACTTCTACTTAAAACAGAATGAACTTTTTGGCAAACTCAATCGATTTTGAGGGTATTTTGATTTTTTGTCAAGGGTAAGTCCCTCACTCTCATTTTCCTAAAAAAACCTTTTTTGGCTCCTATTTACTTTTCCCAAATCAAGGTTTCATGATCAACTTGTCAATTTTGTAAAAATCTGGGTTGGAATGCCTATTGCAGTACACTGAGTTTTAGATGAATTTGGGCATATTTGATATTGCTCCAATACTGAGTCCTCCCATCCAGGAACTCAGCACATCTGTCTGTTTCTGCAAGGCTTGTTTCATGTCCCACAATGAAGTTTTACAGGTTTTGTTTCATGGGTTTCACATGGGTTTCTTTCTGAACTTTAAGACGTATATTTTGACCACTTTCTTTCTCCCCTCTTCCATACTTCCTTCCCCCTTTTCTCCCTCCCTTCTTCCTTCCTTTCTTTTTTTCTCTTGCCATCCAAAATAGATTGTAAACCCTTGCCAGACTGGAAATAGACTTCCTTTATAACCTCCTAAGTGCCTAGGACGAAGCTATGCTGGAACCGTTGCTAAGGAAAGAAAACTTGCTGAATAAATAAATGAATGAAAGACCTGATTCATAAACTAGAAACACAACAGGAAGAATTAGGGGTAGATTCCTGGAAAAGATTCAAAGGAATTATAGTTCCTTAAAACTAGATGATAAAGTGTGGCTTGATTACACCGCATGGCAGGTTTGACAAGCTGGTTGATTTTTTTTTTTAACCAAAGAAAAGACAAAGTGACCTGGATATTAAAGAGATTCTCCCAGTGTGGATTCACTCAGAGAGCCAGAGGAGGTAAATCTATGCTTCTGATTTCCTAAGGCTCTGAGAAAAATGCTAACATTTTTCCACTTGTGAGGATTCCTGAAACACTATTTTCACTGAACATCAAGGATCTTTTAATTTTTTTCTTTTAAAAAGGATGTGTGGAGAGTTTCCTGGCGGTCCAGTGGTGAGGTGAGGATTTGGCACTTTCACTGCTGTGGCTCAGGGTTCGTCCCTGGTCAGGGAACCAAGATCCCACAAGCCATGCTGTGCAGCCAAGATTTTTTTTTTTTAATTGTTTTTTTTAATAATGAAAAGGATGTCTACTGCCTAAATGTCAAGAACTTAGTTGGTCTTTTAAAAAGGGAACCTGTTAAACACAAAGACTAACTGGTGGTGGAGTGGTGAAGGAATCTGTGAGCGGAGGCCTGGGTCCATCTGTCTGTCCCGCCATCCCCTCAGGCTCAGTCCGCTGCCTGGAGAACCTTCTCACACGGAGTCCGTCCTCCTTTCCCCACCTTCCACCATGGTGGACACGGTCAGGGTCAGGGAGGTTGGTGGGCGTTGCCGTGGACTAGGAACCAGCCTGAGCCTCTGCACACTCTGTGTAGGGCCGGGGGAGTGTGTGTGTGTGTGGGTGTGTGTGGGGGGGACCTGCAGGGGACAGACCCCTGGTCAGAGTGGAAGGAGACTTCCAGGCAGCAGGAACCCATTCCGGGAGTATGTGGAGACCTGATCTTGGTGGGTCCGTGTCCTCCAGGCTTCAATCCCAAAGGGAGGCTGGGGAGATGCCACCAAATCCTCAGTGACTGGGACCCAGGAGTCAAAGGAAAGCCCCACCCTTCGGAGAGACAGAGAGAGAGAGAAAGAGAGAGCACCATCCACCCTCTGCAGGGTGCTCAGGGCCCCCCTTCTCCCACCTGGGGGCAGTGGCAGGAGCTAAGAGATGGCCTCGGAATTCTTGGAAAGACCTCACTCTCCTTACCCCAGGCGCCCCAGTTTACTACCCTGAAACCATCAGGATTCATCCCATGATCCCTTCCTCCCTGTGTATTTATGTCAACGCCACAGGAAGACAGCAGACCCCCAGGTTACGAGGGCTCTCACGGACTCTGATCCCCAGGCAGCTCTGAGCCAGGTTCCCTCACCTGCACCCACCCAAGTGCTCACCATGCACCCCTTCCCCTGCACAGCCCAGCCTGCCCCTCCGCTGCCTGCTGCACCCAAATAAATATGCAGGGAGGAAGGGATCATGGGATGAATCCTGATGGTTTCAGGGTAGTAGCCTGAGGCGCCTGGGGTAAGGAGAGTGAGGTCTTTCCAAGAATTCCGGGGCCATCTCTTAGCTCCTGCCACTGCCCCCAGGTGGGAGAAGGGGGGCCCTGAGCACCCTGCAGAGGGTGGATGACTCTCTCCCCGAGCCTCCCGAAGGGACTGCGGCTTCCCGAGCCCTCTCCCCGGGGTCCTTAGTCTATCCCATCCTCTGTGCTCTCCTGCCTGCAGGTGGAGTTGGGGTCTCCTTGCCCCTCGAGGCCACTTTCAAAGTGCTCCCCTCCCCCCACCCAGCTTTGAATCTGACATCATTAGATTTGCCTCCCTGTCCTTTGCCCTCATTTCACAGGGATTTTAGCAGCTGCGCCCAGTCTTCTCCAAGAGCAGTCCCTGTCATAACTGAAGTCATTTTAATGTCCATTTGGCTCAGCCTGCAGCTCCCTAACCCTCAGCTCCTTGACCTCCTTTGTTCTGGGATTTTGCCTTTATCACAGGTTGACCTCATCTGTAACAGTAAACCCTTCATATCCCCAATGGCCAGCATCCTCTGGTACTGCCCCTGCCACCTCTGGGCCTTAACACCTGTCATTGCACTGACGACCACAGCCCCTTGACCCACCTAGTCATGCCTCATCCCCTCGGAGCCTGCTAATGCTCCTAGCTTAGATGCACCCCTTGGCCAGTTAATATATCACTCCCCTGCACTATGTTGTAATTATCCACCTGCTGTATCCATCCTCCATCTTCCAAAATGATAGAATTGTAGTTGAGCATGTAGTTGTCTCAACTACACACGTACACGTACACGTTGGTACATACAACATTTCCTGGGCTTCCCTGATTGAAATGTGGCCATAGGACTAACATTTCACCAATGGTATGTGGCTTCCTAGGTGGTCGGGTGGTAAAGAATCCTCCTGCCAATATAGGAGAGGGTGATTCTTTTCCCTGGATCTGGAAGATCCCCTGGAGAAAGAAATGGCTACCCACTCCAGTATTCTTGCCTGAAGAATCCCATGGCCAGAGCAGCCTGGCGGGCTACAGTCCATGGGGTCACAGAGAGTCGGACACGACTTAGTGACTAAACAAGAACATCAAAGTGGGCCTAAGTGATGTGCGGCCCCTGCAGGCTAGGCCCTTAAAGCAAGGGCAGTGCTTCCTCCCCATGCTTTCTTCCCCCTCCATATAACAGGTAAAGATGTGCCTGCTCCTCAGTCTTCAGAATTCAGATGGGAATAAAGAAGCCCTGTCATGAAAGAAAGACGAGAGAAGGCCCTTCCCTCCACCCCTAAAGGATCATCAGAAGCTGAGACCTGGTGACCTGGAATGGTCACTTGTGCCTGTTGCCTGAAATAGAAATAAAATCTGCTTTAAGTCACAGAATTAATGTTGGATTGCTTTGTTGCAGCAGCCTAGCTTGGCTCTGTAGAATACAACTCTCAATGTCCTGGGCTCTCGCTCGCGTCTCAATACTAACCTGGCATGACCACAAGCCTGGACATCCTACCTCTTCCTCCCCTGAGCTCATCCATGGAATCCAGCCAGAGAAAAGGGAAGTCCCCCAGCCTCACTCTTTTTTAAAAAATTTTAATTGGAGGCTTGTTAGTTTACAATATTGTGGTGGTTTTTGCCATACCTTCCCATGAATCAGCCATGGGTATACATGTGTCCCCCATCCTGACCCTCCCTCCCACCTCCCTCCCCATCCCATCCCTCAGGGTCATCCCAGTGCACCAGCCCTGAGCACCCTGCCTCATGCATAGAACCTGGACTGGTGATCTGTTTCACATATGATAATATACATGTTTCAATGCTATTCTCTCAATTCATCCCACCCTCGCCTTCTCCCACAGAGTCCAACAGAATGTTCTTTACATCTATGTCTCTTTTGCTGTCTTGCATATGGGGTCATCGTTACCATCTTTCTAAAGTCCATATATATGTGTTAATATACTGTATTGGTGTTTTTCTTTCTGACTTACTTCACTCTGTATGATAGGCTCCAGTTTCACCCACCGCATTAGAACTGATTCAAATGCATTCTTTTTAACGGCTGAGTAATTTCCATTGTGTATATGTACCACAGCTTCCTTATCCATTAGTCTGCCAATGGACATCTAGGTTGCTTCCATGTCCTAGCTATTGTAAATAGTGCTGCGATGAAATTTGGGCTGCACGTGTCGCTTTCA
Organism: Muntiacus reevesi; assembly: GCF_963930625.1. Classification (NCBI taxonomy): domain Eukaryota; kingdom Metazoa; phylum Chordata; class Mammalia; order Artiodactyla; family Cervidae; genus Muntiacus; species Muntiacus reevesi. The sequence goes on along the minus strand of NC_089261.1, from coordinate 32,431,529 downwards.
ATTCTGGTTTCCTCAGTGTGTATGCCCAGCAGTGGGATTGCTAGGTCATATGGCAGTTCTATTTCCAGTTTTTTAAGGAATCTCCACACTGTTCCATAGTGACTGTACTAGTTTGCATTCCTACCTACAGTGTAAGAGGGTTCCCTTTTTTCTGCACCCTCTCCAGCATTTATTCTTTGTAGACTTTTTAATAGCAGCCATTCTGACTGGCGTGAAATGGTACCTCATTGTGGTTTTGGTTTGCATTTCTCTGATAATGAGCGGTGTTGAGCATCTTTTCATGTTTGTTAGCCATCTGTATGTCTTCTTTGGAGTAATGTCTGTTTAGTTCTTTGGCCCATTTTTTGATTGGGTCGCTTATTTTTCTGGGATTCAGCTGCAGGAGTTGCTTGCATATTTTTGAGATTAATTCTTTGTCAGTTGCTTCATTTGCTATTATTTTCTCCCATTCTGAAGGCTGTCTTTTCACCTTGCTGATAAGTTTCCTTTGTTGTGCAAAATCTTTTAAGTTTCATTAGGTCCCATTTGTTTATTTTTGCTTTTATTTCCAATATTCTGGGAGGTGGGTCATAGAGAGTCCTGCTATGATTTATGTCAGTGTTTTACCTATGTTTTCCTCTAGGAGTTTTATAGTTTCTGGTCTTACATTTAGATCTTTAATCCATTGCCTCACTCTTGACTGATGACATTGCATTCTGTTTCACTGAGGGAGCTGCAGGCTCTGGTAACGAACTATAGAAATGATCCCTGAAAGTATAGTCTTGAGCTGCAGGCTCTGGAAGGGAATGTCAAGGAGCCTCTTACATCTGTGCCGCACCCCCTCCCCCCGGCCCGTGCTGCTTTGCCTCCTGTTACTGAGGGTCACCTGTCCATTTTCCCACTTTTGCCCTAGACCTCATCCCTCCTTGTCTATTCAGAGACTTTGCCCCAGCCATCCCCCCTTCTCTCTTGCATCATCACATTTTCTCTCTTTGCTTCACTTTCCCCCGAGCATACAAGTATTTTTTCATTTCTCCCACCTTGAAAAAAATCTAAAAATCCTTTCAAGTGTCCTTCCCTTCTGGCTATCACTTTATCTCTCTGCTCCTGTTTATCTATATTTCTTGAATTTAGCTTCTGTCTTCTTAAATTATTTTGAAAAATATCAGCATACACAAAGGTAGAGAGATAGTATAATGAACCCTCATATATCATTACCGAGTTTCAAGGATTATAAACATTTTGCCCATCTTATTTCATGCACCCTCCTTGCCTAAATCTGGAAAATCTTAAACCAAAATCCCAGGCATCATATCATTCACCTATAAATACTCCAGAATACATCTCTAATAGATAATGACTGTAAAAAGTGCCAGTCACAACACCAAGATTGTAAAACAAATTTAAAAACATAATCAGAGTTTGAATTTCCTAGATTGTCTCAAAAATAGTTTTAAATAATAGATTGACTCAACTCAGTTTCTAAACACATTGTATTTAGAGGCAGTTTTTCATCTCTCACAGATTTTCCCCCCTCCCCCTCTTTCATGCCATTTCTAAATTTTGTTTTGTTTACAAAGGTCATTTTTCCTGTGGAAGTCCCCTCATTCTGGCTTTGATTGCCTGCATCCTCATGACTTTGTCCAGTCTGTTCCTTTCTCACCTATATTTCTTATAAGTTGGTAGTAATAAGCATTTTTAAAATAATTTTTCAAAGTCAAAGTGGATTTACAGTGTTGTGTTAGTTTCAGATACACACCAAAGGGATTCAGTTATACATATAATATAAATATTAGTTATACATAAATATTATATAATAAAAATAAATATAAATAAATATTCTTTTTCAGATTCTTTTCCATTGTAGGTCATTACAAGATATTGAATACAGTTCCCTTTGCTATACAGTAGGTTACTGTTGGTTACCTATTTTATGTATGATACTAAATACCTGTTAATCCCAAACTCCTAATTTTTCCCTCCCCCCTTTCCCCTTTGATAACCATAAGCTTGTTTTCTATGTTTGTGAGTCTATTTCTGTTTTGTCAGTAAGTTCATTTATAACACTATTTTAAATACTCCGTGTAAGTGATATCATATATTAATATTTGTCTTTCTCTGTCTGAGTCACTTCACTTAGTATGGTGATCTTTAGGTCCATCCACGCTGCTCAGATGGCATTATTTCATTCTCTTTTTTTTTGGATGAGTGGTAGTAACGTCTTGAGGCTTGAGTCTCTGCTTTCTGGAATCCATCACAGTCTCATGTCGAATATATTGCCATCCAAAACTGTGCGTGGTCAGGTCCCTTGATGACCCGTGTTGCTACGGCGTGTGGAGTGACCCACTCTCAGCTCCTCTTCCTGCTCCACCCGCTTGGTGACCTCCCTCGTCCGGCTCACAGGCCTGGGCACTTGGGTTCCACTCTTCCCTCACTTGTCGCCCCTTCCCAGTCTGTTTTGTGGCTCCTCTGACCACTCCTACCTCCATGTGCTAGAGGATTCTTTTTCATTTCTCTCTGTGTGCACTAACTTGGTGGTCTCATCCAGTTCTCAGGCTTCAAAGGCCATTTTATACATGCTGATTTCCTAATATATAGCTTTGGCCGGATCTCTCCTCCAAACCCCAGATTCATGTAGCCACCTGTGGAGCTGGTATTTCCACTTCTGTGTCTAACGAGCACCTCAACATGGTCCTGTCTGTGATTTGACATCTGAGCTCCTTCCTGACCTGTTCCCCTGTTAGATGCCTTCATTGCAGTTGATAGCAATGCCATTCTTTCCAGTTTTTCAGTTCAAAAATCTTAGAGTCATTCTAGACTCTTTCTGTTGACCCCAAATGGAATCTGTCACTAATCTAGGTGGCTCTACATTCAAAATGCACCCACATTCTGGATATATCCCTCACCTCTCCTGCTGTCATCTTGATTCAACTCTTTGCTGTCTCTTACCTCACACCATTGTTCCTAACTGCTGCATCCCACTCCCTTGTTCGTAGCATGGCGGCTCCAGTGAGTTATCAAAAGTGTGGGTCACCCCTCACCCCAGTCAAAATGGTCATGATTAAAAAGAACAGAAATAACATTGTCAAAGATGTGAGGGAAAAGAACCCACCTTCACTGTTGGTTGAAATGTAAATTGGTGCAGGCACTTCAGAGAACAATATGGAAGATCCTTTAAAAAAAACTAAAAACAGCTACAATGTGATTCTGTAATCCCACTCCTGGGCGTATGTCCAAAGCAAATGAAGAACACTAGTTTGAAAAGCTACCTGCACCCTAATGTTCATAACAGCACTGTTTACAATAGTCAAGATATAGAAGCAACTTAAATGTCCCTCAACAGATGAATGGATGGAGGAGATATAGTACATATATCCAATGGAATATTACTCAGCCATAAAAAAGAATGAAATAATGCCATTTATAGCAACATGAATGGACTGATATATGCTGAATCTTAGAAAATGATACAAATGAACTTATTTACAAAACATAGGCATATAAAACAATCTTATGGTTACCAAAGGGGAAAGTGAGAGAGGGATAAATTGGGAATTTGGGATTAACATTTACACACAACTATATATAAAATAGATAAACAACAAGGGCCTAGTGTATAGTGCAGAGAAATATACTCAATATCTTGTAATAACCTAAACTGGTAAAGAATCTGGAAAAGATATATTTATGTATATATATAATATAATATACGATACAGTGATAGATTATGATGAACCGTGTTGAATTCGTGATCTCCGAAGAAGATTTAGCTTTGGGACAATGGACCAGTCTTGATCACTCAAGAGCTTTTGTGTAGTAGAGTTTTATTAAAGTGAAAAAGGGACAGAGAAAGCTTCTGACATAAGACACCAGAACGGAGATGCAGAGTGCCCCCCGCTCACTAGTCTTATCAACACCTTATATACTTTTACCAGACCCATTCTCACAACATGCATGTTAAATTAGCAAGATTAGAACTAATGATAGAAAGGTCTTACCAGACCCACTCCCACAGCATATATCTTAAGATAACAAGATTAGTCAGAAGATTCTTGTTAAGGAGAAACATGTCCTCGAGCAAGACACACTGTTATATTGACCAAGACAAAGCAATGTAGAAAAGAAAGTTTGCCCTTTTCTCTTCCTTGAGAACTCCAGACCCCTTCCTTTCTGCTCCTCCTCTTCCTCCTCGGGTACCCTGGAACTTCTTACCAACCTACCTAAGAATTGACTCTCAATATCATATATGACATATAACATATGTCTGAGTCACTTTGGTTTACACCAGAAATTAATAGAACATTGTAAATCAACTTCAGCTTAAAAAAAAAAATGTAGGTTTCATCAGGTCACTTCTCTGCTCAGAATATCTTAGTGATTCCCCATTTCTTTACAGTCAAAGTTGAAGTCCTTAAAATGACCTGTGAGATCCTCTGTGTCCTCCTTCTCCAAAACTCCTCTGCCATGTACCCCATATTCTCCCCAGCTTGCTTTCTCCAGGCTGGCCACACTGGCCCCCCGGGTGTTCCACCACGTGCCTGCCTCCCTCTGCCCACCCTCCTCTCCCGCCCTCCTCCACCTCCTTAGCAGTTGGTACTCTGCGTCTGATAGTCTTTCCACGGCATCGGTATAGCTCATTCCCTCACTTCTTTAAGCATTGCCTTTTCACAGAGTCCTTTCCTGACTGCTCTTTTCAGAACTACCCGCCCTTAGAAGTACAGATGGGTAAAAGAAAATAAGCATTTGAGTTCTGATAAATACTAGAATATGACCAAATTGCTTTCACCAATAACTCATAAGCATACAAGTTTCCAATAGAGCCTGGCCAATGGAGGCTATTAAGAGCTTTTGAATCTTTTGACAATCACAATGTTGTTTAATTTGTGTTTCTTTTCTCATGTGAGAATTTGAATATCGGTATAAGAGCCATTTGAATTTCCATTTCTGAGAACTGTATGTTCATATTCCTCATCCACTTTTCTAAAAGTATTGGTCTTATTCTTATTGATGTGCAGAAAGTCTTTGTACATTACAGAAATGAGTACTTGGTTTGTGATAATAGCTGGAATTCTCAACTACAAATTGGCACTTTTTAACAAGGGTTAGATCATGTGCTGCTGCAGCTGTTGACCTTCAGCACTCCCTGAAAGGAGTTCAGTGTGGAGATCAGAAATGAGGCACTCTCTGTGCTAGGAAAATCTGGCAGAAAAGGCCTTCAGAGAGTTAAATATTTTCAGGAGATGATTTTATGAGCCCAATGGTTGCATTTCGTACCCAGAAAAGCGCTAAAATCATTAACAGAGACATCTGCTTCTCATGACTAGCAGTAACCCTCTGCCAAAATGTGTGCTTGACTGTGTACCCTTTTCCACCAGAGTCATACATAACACTGACCTCTCCCCCTACCTCTTTGGATCAGTTTCTCGGAGCTATCTTACATGCTCTCTCCCAGCCTATAGTCCACATTTTGCCCCAAATAAAACTTACCTTGCAGCTCTCACATTGTGTATTTCATTTCAGTCAACAAAATAAAATAATTCCAGTTTATCATTTGCTTTTTACTTTCTTTATGATGGGTTTTTCTATACAGAATTTTTAAAAGTTGAAAGTTTATTTCATTAATATTTTCTTTTATGGGTTCTGAGTATTGTGTCATAAAATGCCTCTCCCATTTGAGGTGACTTTTCTTTTTCTTTACATGTGAATCTTTTATACATCTGGAATTCATTTGGGTGTAAGATGTAAGATATATGTCTGACTTTGTTGTTTTTCTAGATGAACCCCCATCTGCCTCCACACCATTTAGTAAGTGTTCCTTGTTTTCTTTGTTGACATGAAACGCCACCCAGAAGATTCTAGGGCAGACTTTGATGCTTCTGAGCTGAGGTTGAGGTAACAGTGTTTCCTCTTTGCGAAACCTCTCTGGGTAGGCAGAGACCTCAAGCACACACCACGGAGAGCTGCAAACAAGTCAGACCTGTCACACGCTGTGAGCCCACACCCAGAACGGGCACGTGTGACGTCTCCAAATTGCAGCCTGAAACGCTGTGAGCACATGATTTTCATCTAGTTGGTTTCTCCACCCCACGCACAGTCTCACTAATAATGTCAAAAGCTGGCAGGGAATAGTCACGTGGTTTCGGTTGTTCGTTTTGCAGACTTACGCCATCAACCTGTGAGGAAGACCTGTACTTATGCCTGCCAAGTACTCTGAGCTATGGAGAAGAAAGGTATTGTGGAATCCTTGTGTTACCTTTTAGATTCCAAGCGTGTTATTGTGACATCAACATTTTAGGCTTAATGAAGTTTTATTTCAATTTTTATAAATTTATTTCTCTGTGTTCAACTAGCTATGAAATTGGGCCACTCAGTGTGGATTCTGAGGGCGGAAGTTTTGGAGGATGGGATGAAATTTTTCATGTTTGGTGATGGCATATGAGACCACTGAGGCCAGTTTACCTGGCATCTACCCACAAGGATGCTTTTCAAACCAGGACAATACAACTATTGTTTAGTGATAATTATATTGATAATGCTGACACTAAGATACTATGATATTCTGCTCTACCTTTTGAATTAAGTTCTGAATCATCAAAAATAATTATGAGAAATATAATTTAAGTTTCAAGGTTATTTATTGGCTTGTGATCCTTAAGGGTTAGGAGTTCTGTTTAAGACACAGACAAGAGTGAGTTTAATCCTGATTCTTCCACTTTTTATCTGAGTAACTTTGAGCAAGTAACCCAACTTCTGTAAGCCTTAATTTCCTCATATATAAAATGGTGTTAGTAAAAAAAAAAAAAAAAAAAAAAAAAAAGGTGTTAGTAATAGTACTTATTGTTATAGGGATTAATAAGAAAATCCATTTAAAGCACAAATAAGGTACTTATTTCCTATCTGATTAGCAAATATCAAGAAGATTAATAACACCTTTGGTGGTGAGAGTCTGGTGGAGACAGATACTCTCATCCATTGCTTGGGGGATTGTAAATTTATCCAACCACCACATAAAACAATTTGGCAATATCTAACAATATTTATCAAATACATATACATACCTCTGACAAGCATTCCTCTAGCTGGAATTTATTAAATAGATAGATATACTTGTAAATGAGCAAACTGATAACTGTATACAAATATTTGTTGCAGTGCTGTTATAAAAAGAATAGAGTGGAAAAAAAACTAAATTTCCATCTATAAAGGTTTGTTCTGATGGACTCATGCAATCAAATATCATGCTGTAATAAAGAACAAGGAAATATTTATGTCACCAAATGGGGTATTTGCAGGATATACTGCTAATCAGAAGAAACAAGATGTAGAACAGTATGTAAAAACAGGATGGAAATAAAGACACACACACACATTTGTTTGTATAATCACAAAAAATCTCAAGAAAAACACTCAAGAATATAATAGCATTGATTTCCTCTAAAGCTGCAATTTCCTGGTGGAAATTTTTAAAGAATTTCTTGGGTGTCCAGATAACTTTCCAGTATATACCTTTTCTGTCTTTTGATTGTACTCTGAATGTGTAACTTATTTTTTTTTCATTTGTTTTAATTGGAAGATAATTGCTTTACAATATTGTGTTGGTTTCTGCCGTATATCAACATGAATCAGTCATAGGCATACATTTGTCCCCTCCCTCTTGAACTGCCCTCCCACCCCTCTAGGTTGACACAGGAGTGAGCTCACTGCATCACACAGCAAATTCCCACTGGCTGTCTGTTTTACACATGGAGACGTATGTGTTTTCATGCTCCTCTCCCAGCTAACCCCACCCTCTCCTTCCCCCGCGGTGTCCACAGGTCTGTCCTCTCTCTGCCTCTCCACTGCTGCCCTGCGGATAGGTTCAGCAGTACCATCTGAAGACTCCATATATATATGCATCAATGTATGATCTTTATCTTTCTCTTTCTGACTTACTTCTCTCTGTTTAATGTGCAGCTTACTTTTTAAAAAGTAAAAAAAGTATACAGAACACTTGTGACATCAGCATGCAGCAAATATTAGTGCTTATTTAAAATTTCAACAATGCAATTGGTTATCTTCCACTGAAATGAAGCAACATGGATGGACTTACAGGTTGTCATATTGAGTGAAGTAAATCAGAGGAGAAAATATCATGTGACATTCCTTATGCGTAGAATCTAAAAAGACATGATACAAATGAACTTATTTACAAAACAGAAACAGACTCACAGACTTAGAGAATGGACTTATGGTTGGCTGGGGGGAAGGATGGGAGGAAGGGGTAGTTAGGGACTTAGGGATGGACATGATACACTGCTATATTTAAAACGGACAACCAACGTGGACCTACTGTAGGGCACAGAGAACTCTGCTCAGTATGTGGCAGCCTGGATGGGAGGGAGTTTGAGGAAATGGATTGAGACAATTGAGTTTGAGAGAACTGATACATGTATATGTATGGCTGAGTCCTTTTGCTGTTCACCTAAACTATCACAACACTGTTAATTGGTTATACTCCAAGACAAAATAAAAAGTAAAAACTTTTTAAATTAAAAAAATAAAATTTCAATGTAATGTTAATTAACTATCTTCCACTAAAATAAAGATGCCCAAAGAATTTTAAAATCTGCTGTTTAAAATTTTAAATACTATAAATTTCATAATACACAAATAATATTAAACAATAAAACGTGCCTTACTATAAATGATGAAGGTGCTTCTTTTAGCTCATGAAGTCCCACAATCTGAGTCCATTATCATTTACATTTCTCATAAAGTTGTTAAAATATCTGGTTATTTTTTTTCATAAATCATCATCAGTATATTTGTTTGAGGGAGAAGGGGTCAAATCTTATTAGGAACTTTTATATATTTATTATTTATTTATCTTGGCTGTGCTGGGTCTTCGTTGCTGAGCCTGGGCTTTCCCTAGTTGTGATGAGCTGTGGCTACTCTTCACTGAGGTGCACGGGCTTCTCACTGTGGAGGCTTCTCTTTCTGCATAGACCATGGGCTCTAGTCACATGGACTTCAGTAGTTTTGGCACACAGGCTTACTGCTCCGCAGCATGTGGGATGTTCCCTGACCGGGGATTGAACCTATGTCCCCTGCACTGGCAGGCACATCACTATCCACTGTACCACCAGGGAAGTCCCAGGAGCTTTCCATCGGATAGGACTAGAGTCACTGATCTGCCTAACACTTGGGTATCCACAACTGCATAGGTAACCACATCCTGCGTGAAAGGCATCATCACCATTAAACAGACAAGCATTTGACGAGGGGGCCACATTCTGAGCAGTCACATGATTTCCATTCAGAAGGTGCCGCCAGTGTTGAGAAAAATAAAGTGAGCTTCCAGCAAAGACCTGGACAGGCTGGTGGCCTTGTGAAAGGGGATCACATTCTATTTACAAAGCAAGAGAGCAAAGGTCCCAGCTGGCCAGCAGGATCAGAGCTGGGGCCGATCCCAGAGATGTAAACGGGGGAGGTGGCACCTGACGTCACAACCCTTTGCTCGTCCAACTTGGGCATCCACAAGCCATTCTCTGGTCCCCTGCACAAGACAGACTCAGGAAATCTGCAAAGTAGGGGATTCTGCCCCAATTCCCCAGCCCTACCCCAACGTCCCGGGTCTAACAGTCATCAATCCACTGGTTGCAGCCTCAACCCCACCCAACCCTGCTTCCAGAGAGACACAGGGGAATATGGAAACCGGAGTCCAGCTGGCCTGGAGCACTTCTAGGTGCTGCTCCGTTGGTCTGACAGGTGCCTGGAGATGGTCAGGCCTCACCACGGTGGCCAGGCGCAGACAGCGTGGTTTTTTGGGTGATTTATGTTTGGGTGATTTGTGAACTGAACTGAACTGCTTGTTGTCATTGTTATTCAGTCACTCAGTTGTGTCTAACTCTTTGCAACCCTATGAACAGCAGCACGCCATGCTTCCCTGTCCTTTACTACCTTCTGGAGTTTGCTCAAACTCATGTCCATTGAGTCAGTGACGCCATCTAACCATCTCTTCTTCTGTCGACCCCTTCTCCTCCTGCCGTCAATCTTTCCTAGCATCAGGGTCTTTTCCAGTGAGTTGGTTCTTCAACTCAGGTAGCCAAAGTGTTGGAGCTTCCACTTCAGCATCAGTCTTTTCAGTGAACATTCAGGGTTGATTTTCTTTAGTATTGACTGGCTTGATCTCCTTGCAGTCCAAGGAACTCTCAAGAGTCTTCTTCAACACCACGGTTCAAAAGCATCAGTTCTTTGGCATTCAGCCTTCTTTATGGTCCGACTCGCACATCCATATGTGACTACTGGAAAAAATCATAGCTTTGACTATATAGACCTTTGTTGGCAAAGTGATGTCTCTACTTTTTAATATGCTTTCTAAGTTTGTCATAGCTTTTCTTCCAAGGAGCAAGTGTCTTTTCATTTCATGGCTGCAGTCACCATCAGCAGTGATTTCAGAGCCCAAGAAAATGAAGTTTATCACTGATTCTATTTTTCCCCATCTATTTGCCATGAAGTGATGGGACTGGATGCCATGATATTAGGTTTTTGAATATTGAGTTTTAAGCCAGCTTTCCCACTCTCCTTTTACCTTCATTAAGACACTCTTTAGTTCCTTTTCCCCCTCTGCTATAAGGGTGGTGTCATCTGCATATCAGAGGTTGTTGATGTTTTTCCTGGCAGTCTTGATTTCAGCTTGTAATTCATCCAGCCCAGCATTTCACATGATGTGCATTCTGCAAGTAAGTTATAAGCAGGGTGGCAATTACAACCTTGACGTACTCCGTTCACAATTCTGAACCAGTCCATTGTTCCATGTCTGATTCTAACTGTTGCTTCTTGACCTGCAGACACGTTTCTCAGAATGTAGGCAAGGTGGTCTGGTATTCTTATCTGTTTAAGAATTGTCCACAGTTTGTTGTGATCCACACAGTCAAAAGTTTTAACACTGTCAATGAAGCAGAAGTTTTTCTGGAATTCTCTTGCTTTTTCCATGATCCAGTGAATGTTGGCAATTTGATCTCTGGCTCCTCTGCCTTTTCTAAATCCAGCTTGAACATCTGGAAGTTCATAGTTCACATGCTCTGGAAGACTAGCTTGAAAAATTTTGAGCATTACTTGCTGGCATGTGAAATGAGTGCAACTCTGGTAGTTTGAACATTTTTTGGCATTGTCCTTCTTTGGGATTGGAAAGAAAATGAGCTTTTCCAATCCTTTGGCCACTGCTGAGTTTTCTAAATTTGCTGACATATTGAATGCAGCACTTTAATAGCATCATTCTTTAGGATTTGAAATAGCTCAGCTGTAATTCCATCACCTCCACTAACTTTGTTCTTAGTGATGCTTCCTAAGGCCCACTTGACTTCACACTGCAGGACATCTGTCTCTAGGTGAGTGATCACACCATTGTGGTTATCTGTGTCATTAGTACCTTTTTTCGGAGAAGGCAATGGCACCCCCTTCAGTACTCTTGCCTGGAGAATCCCAGGGATGGGGAAGCCTGGTAGGCTGCAGTCCATGGGGTCGCTAAGAGTCGGACACAACTGATCGACTTCCCTTTCACTTTTCACTTTCATGCATTGGAGAAGGCAATGGCACCCTCCTCCAGTACTCTTGCCTGGAGAATCCCAGAGACGGGGTAGCCTGGTAGGCTGCAGTCCATGGGGTCACTAAGAGTTGGACACGACTGACACAACTTAGCAACAGCAGCAGCAGCAGTACCTTTTTTGTACAGTTCTTCTGTGTACTCTTGCCACCTCTTCTTAATGTCTTCTGCTTCTGTTAGGTCCATACCATTTCTGTCCTTTATTGTGCCCATCTTTGCATGAAACATACCCTTAGTATATCTCATTTTCTTGAAGAAATCTCTAGCCTTTCCCATTCTAGTGTTTTTCTCTATTACTTTGAATTGTTAGCTTAAGAAGGGCTTGCTTATCTCTCCTTGCTATTCTTTGGAACTCTGCATTCAGATGGCTATATCTTTCCTTTTCTCCTTTGCTTTTTGCTTTTCTTCTTTTCTCAGCTATTTGTAAGGCCTCCTCAGACAGCCATTTTCTTTTCTCGGGCGTGGTTTTATCACCGCCTCCTGTACAATGTTACGAACCTCCATCCATAGTTCTTCAGGCACTCTGTCTATCAGATCTAATCCCTTGAATCTATTTGTCACCTTCACTGTATAATCATAAGGGATTTGATTTAGGTCATACCTGAAAGGCTTAGTGGTTTTCCCTACTCTTTTCAATGTAAGTCTGAATTTTGCAATAAGGAGTTCATGATCTGAGCTACAGTCAGCTCCTGGTCTTGCTTTTGTGACTATAGAACTTCTCTCTCTTTGGCTACAAAGAATATAATCAATCTGATTTCAGTATTGACCATCTGGTGATGTTCACGTGTGAAGTTGTTTCTTGTGTTGTTGGAAAAGGGTAGTAGCTATCACCAGTGCATTGTCTTGGCAAAATTCTGTTAGGGTTTGCCTGCTTCATTTTGTATTCCAAGGCCAAACGTGCTTATTACTCCAGGTATCTCTTCAGTTCCTGCTTTTGTATTCTAGTCTCCTATGATGAAAAGGACATCTGTTTTTGGTGTTAGTTCTAGAAGGTCTTGTAGGTAAGTCTTCACGCAAGCTTTCAATTTCACCTTTTTCATCATTAGTGGTTGGGGCATAGACTTGGATTACTCTGATATTGAATGGTTTGCCTTGGAAATGAACGGAGACCCTTCTGTTGTTTTCACATGATTCATTTTACTCTAGGACAAAGCACGATCCTGATGCCACCCAGCAGAAAATCAGACTGGAGCCTCAGACATGCTGGCCTTGCACACTCAGGTCCTTCCAGCCGTGGATCCAGAATTGGAACACTGGAGAGTGAGCAGGGAGCCTGGCATGCAACCCAGTCATTCACGGCCATGAGATCGCTGACCAGCAGGAAGGGGTAGGTCAACATGCTGACTGAGACCCCCATCACAAATTTAGGGTGGCTCCGGATGGCCAGAGCCTGGCTGAACTGGGAACCTGGATTGTGGTCTCATTGCCCAGCCCTTCTGGGGTGTCCCTCAGGCAGTCACCTGCCAGGTAGACATTGAAGAAGTGGCCAGCAGGTCCACAGGAAAACCACATCTCCCAGGAGTTGAGGGGTTAAGCCCATAGGGAATCCCAGCAGCCTCTCTTCTATGAAAATCTTCCCCGTGGGGCTCAACTCTGGGCTGTCCTTGGCCCTCGGCCCACAGAACCGACTGTGCAGCACATAGAGGTGACAGGCAGGGGGCGGGTCAGCATGCGGGACACGAGCTGCATTGGCGTCTCTGGGGGTCTCCTTCACCACTTCCCTTCAGAGAAGTCCTTGTGTCAGCTGAGCTGGAAACCATCTCCATCTCAGCCAGAGGAAAAGCATTCCTCACACCACCCAGGGCACGGTGGGGAGGGTGGCAGACGTCAGCTCAGGCCTGGGAAGGGCCTAGCTTCCCATCTGCTTGCACAGGGTCCGCGGTGTAGATGAGGAAGCTTGGTGGGCAGAGGACTTTCCTTCCCAGCATGCTGGTCCCAATGGTGGGGGCATCCACTCATGACCTCTCTGGATAAGAGGCTTCGCGTAGAGCAGTGGGTGCCTGAGTAGCGTCACTGCCTCACCCAGCACTGGAAAAAGAGCCTCAGGGGCCCGGGTGTTTTCCCTGGAGCCCATCCTCGTGGGTGCACCGCAGCTCTGGGGTATGTGCTGGGGTGCCAGGGGCAGATGGGGAGCCTGGGCCTGCATCCACGCTAACACTCTGCCTCAGCTCTTGCTTGGGCTCCCCACTCCCCATAACTATCTGGTAACTGAGCAGAGAAGAATTGATGCTTTTGAACTGTGGTGATGGAGCAGACTCTAGAGAGTCCCTTTGACTGCAAGAAGATCAAACCAGTCAATCCTAAAGGAAATCAACCCTGAATATTCACTGGAAGGACTGATGCTGATGCTGAAGCTCCAATACTTTGGCCACCTCGTGTGAAGAGCTGACTCATTAGAAAAGACCCTGATGCTGTGGAAGATTGAAGACAGGAGGAGAAAGGGGCAACAGGGGATGAGATGGTTGAATGGCGTCACTGACTCAGTGGACATGAATTCAAGCATATTCCAGAAGATGGTGAAGGACAGGGAAGCCTGGCCTGCTGCAGTTCATGGGGTCACAAAGAGTCAGACATGACTTAGTGAATAAACAAAAACAACAGTTTTAAAAGTCTACTAAATGTCCATTGATAGAGGAATAGATTGAGAAGATGTGGTACATATACACAATGGAATGTTACTCAGCCGTAAGAAGAATGAAATAATGCTAGGCAGAGAAGGACACATACTACACGATATCATGTATACATGGATTCTTTAAAAATGGTACAAATGAACTGCTTACAAAATATAAATAGAATCACAGATATAAAAAACAAGTTTATCATTACCAAGGTGGACAGTGCGTGAGGGATATATTGGAAGATCTGGATTGACATATACATACTATACATAAAATAGATAAGAACCTGCTGGGTAGCACAGGGAACTGTACTCAGTACCCTTTAGTGGCCTATGTTGGAAAAGAATATAAAAGAGTGGACATATGCATATGTATAACTGAATCACTTTGCTGTATAGCAGAACCTAATACAACATTGTAAATCAACTATTTGTTGTTCGTTGTTCAGTTGCTCAGTCATGTCCGACTCTTAGTGACCCCGTGGACTGCTGCACGCCAGGTTTCCCTGTCCATCACCAACTCCCAGAGCTTACTCAAACTCATGTCCATTGAGTCAGTGATGCCATCCAATCATCTCATTTTCTGTCATCCCTTTCTCCTCCAACTTTCAGTCTTTTCTAGCATCAATGTCTTTTTCAAAGAGTCGACTCCTCGCATCAGGTGGCCAAAGTATTGGAGCTTCAGCTTCAGCATCAGTCCCTCCAATGAGTATTCGGGATTGATTTCCTTTAGGATTGACAGGTATTGATCTCCTTGCAGTCCTAGAGACTCTCAACAGTCTTCTCCAACACTACAGTTCAAAAGCATGAATTCTTTGGGGCTCATCCTTCTTTGTGGCCCAACTCTCACATCAATACATGGCTACTGGAAAAACCATAGCTTTGACTATATAGACCGTTGTTGGCAAAGTATTGTCTCTGCTTTTTAATACAATGTCTAGGTTTGTCATAGGTATTCTTCCAAGAAGCAAGTGTCTTTTAATTTCATGGCTGCAGTCACCATCTATGGTGATTTTGGAGCCCAAGAAAGTAAAGTCTGTCACTCTTTCCATTTTTTCCCCATTTATTTGCCATGAAGTGATGGGACTAGATGCCATGATCTTAGTTTTCTGAATGTTGAGTTTTAAGCCAGCTTTTTCACTCTCCTCTTTCACCTTCATCAAGAGGATGTTTGGTTCCTCTTTGCTTTGTGCCATAAGAGTGGTGTCATCTGTATATCTGAGGTTATAAGTCCTCTTGGAGGAGGTCCCTGTTAGCTCCACTGTAGAGCCACTGAGCTGACGATCCACAAATTGGAGAACAATTATAAGAAAGTGGTTCTTGTCCTGTTGGAAAAGTTCTAGGGCCCACAACAGATTTCCCGACCTGGGAATTCAGCAAAGAGACTGAGAACCCCCAGGGAATTTGACTTTGAAGGCCAGTGGGGTTTGATTTCAGAACTTCCACAGGACTGGGGAAACAGACTCTTTGAGGGCACAACAAAATCTTGTGTGCACCAGGACGCAGAAGAAAGGAGCAGTGACCCCACGAGAGACTGAGCCAGACTTGCCTTGAGTGTTTGGGAGTCTCCAGTAAAGGTGTGGGCAACCGTGGCCTGCCTCGGGGTCAGGGGCACTGACTCCAACAGTCCTGGGAGCTGGCATAAGTCTTTTTGAAGGAAGTTGCCATTACTGCCATTACCCCTACCATAGTCTGGCCTTAGGCCAAACTACAGGGAGGGAACACAGGCCCACCCATTAGCAGAAAATTGGATTAAAGATTTACTGAGTCCACCAGAGCAAGACCCAGTTTTCCCCACAGCCAGTCCCTCCCATCAGGAAGCTTCCATAAGCCTCTTATCCTCATCCATCAGAGGACAGACAGAATGAAATCAACTATACTCCAATAAAAATTAATTATTAAAAAAAAATCTCCTTAGGCAAAGAGCGTGACTAGAAGGAAAAGTTTTCCACATACAAATGAAAATTTTTCATGAGTTAGTCTTTGAACAATTAAGAGTTTTGGTATTATTTAAACTTCTCTCAAACATTATTAGATTTTTGAGAAGGAATGAAAATACTGTGTGTACTCTAGAATTATGTATTTATATATAGCCAAGTTTTGCTCATAGTTGTGAGTTTTGAGCAAATCTGGGTGAAATTGTGAGTACATGGAGAATTCTTTTTCTCTTTGACTTTGATGTATTTAGACCATCATTCTGCACTAGCTTTTTCCTCAGTGAACTGAGGATCTAGGTCTTATTCTTATCAGATGTTCTGTTATTAACCTTCCACCATGTTCTCCCCCATGCTTTGGGAATAAAAGCTTCTCTTCTTTCTCTGGCTTTTAGTTTCTTAAATGGAAATCATTTTTAGGCCATGCTCTATGTATAATATTAACAGGTGTCCCCAGACTCTAGTCTCAGCCTGGTGAAGTATTTTCTGGAATTTAAGAAGACTTAGATCAAATCCTACGTCCCCTATAAAATTGTTAGAGATCTCCAAAGTCTAATATTCCAATTTTTCCCCACAGTGTCTTGAATATAATACATACTATTATGTATATGCATTATTATACATAAATTGTACATATATTATAATGATTTGTCTCTTTTAGAAAACAGTGAACTCCTTAAAAACAGCAACTCTGTTGTTCTTATAACTATATGCTAGCCCAGCAGGTATTAGGTACTCAGTAATGTTGGCTGAATAACAAGTTTTTTTCTCCAGTAGATGTTGCACTGCTAATGCAAATACTTCAGCAAATATTATCACTCTATTATATCTGAGTATCTTCTTATTAGCTATAAAAGTAAATCAAAAGAACAGAGTCCTCATTGAACGTGTATCAAGATTCTGAGTACAGAGGAATTCTATTTTCCTAGATCTAGTTGCAATTTAGCTGTGTACTAAATAATTATGATCTAAATTCTCCATTTGAAGCTTAAAAGCTTTTTTATTTTTTTAATGACCTGAATACATGGCCTCTTTTCAACAGTGTGATCCAATAGTCACTTTTAAGGGATTATTCAAGGAGCGACTGAATCTGTTGGCTCATTTTTTTTTCTCAAAAGCAACAATGATAAAACTGTCATCTCTAATGACAAAAACAAGATTGTTATTATTGGCAGATATTCCCAAATATCCAGATAGAGGAAGAGCAATGCCCTCAGGGACCTAGGAGGCATGTTTCATGGCCTGACAGCTTGACATCATGGTCTTGGGGCACTTCTTTAATGTCTTGTATGCAGTTTCCTCCTCTGTGAAAAGGGATCCAAACACCAGCCTCACAGTTTTATATTAACAGTACAAGCTGACCTTTTTTGGATAATGCTCTGTTGTATGAATTTCTGAAGCAATCATCAGAGTTCCAGGATTTAAATAGATCCACCGTTGTGATCTGAAAAAAAGTCAAACCCCTCTCTGAAACCTTTCTTCTTAGCAAGATGAGATATTCCATTCTGAGGGCAAAAACACAAAGTCAGCTCTTTGCTTCTGGTGTGCAGTCCAGGGCACTTGAATGACTCATCTCTCAACATCATAGAAATCCTTCCTTTCCATTGTTCCTTGCCATCTTGATGATGAAGCCACAGCACAGCACCAAAGCCTAGCTGAAACCACAAAACAAGCAGCAGGAATTATATAAAGAATATGATAACCATTAAACAGTAGCTTCGTTAAACATAGTCGAATTCAAAGTCCTTCAAATTTGAATTCTAGGAACCTATATCCTTCAATAAAAATGACATAACAGTATGTTCATTTGTTTATTTGTTTTTGAGGGTCAAAATAAGAGAAAGAATTGGAAAGTAGCTCATTCTGAGTTTTTGGTATTATCAGGAATGCCTTCAGTCAAATACGGATGTGCAAGTTGGACCATAAAGAAGACTGAGCGCCAAAGAATAAATGCTTTTGAACTGTGGTGCTGGAGAAGACTCTTGAGAGTCCCTTGGATTGTAAGGAGATCAAACCAGTCAGTCCTTAAGGAAATCTAACCTGAATATTCACTGGAAGGACTGATGCTGAAGCTGAAGCTCCAATACTTTGGCCATCTGATGTGAAGAGCCGACTCATTAGAAAAGACCCCAATGCTGGGAAAGATTGAAAGCAGGAGGAGAAGGGGACGACAGAGGATGAGATGGTTGGATGGCATCACTGACTCAATGGACATGAGTTTGAGCAAACTCAGGGAGATGGTGAAGGATGGGGAAGCCTGGCGTACTGCAGTCCATGGGGTTTCAAAGAGTTGGATACGACTGAGTGACAACGGCAACGACACATTCTGTAGATAATGAATAACTTACAAAATGTATAGGAACCTAAACTGCTTTATAATATCAGGTCAAAACTGAGTTATGCAAGAATAAACCAAGTCCAGCACTAATATCATAAGGAGCTCAAGGTCCTTTACATATCTTGGTGTTTCTTACACAATATTTAAAGTTTATAGGTTTAAAGATAGAGTATTAGGTTTTATCTTTCTAGTATTGGGTTGCTCAAAATGTTTGTTTTTTTCTGAAGATGGCTCTAGTAGTGCTTAATTGTCTTTAACTTCATTGAAGACAATTTTGTTAAATTGTATTGTGATAGCTTTCATATTAGCATGCATTAAAAAAAACTCATCAAAATTGGTGAATTTTTGTGTACTCATTTTAAGATTGAAGACGGAAGGAAAAAAAGCAACATTTTGGCATAAAAGCATAAAAGCTTTATTATTTCAAGAAAGCTAAAAACATAACTGAAACACAAAAAAAGATTTATGTAGTGTATGGAGAAGGTGCTGTGACTGGTCAAACATGCAAAAGTGGTTTTTGAAGTTTCATGCTAGAGATTTCTTTCTAGATAACACTTCACGGTCAGGTAAGTCAGTTGAAGTTGACAGCAATCAAATCATTAATTGAGAACAATCAATATTATACCATGCGGGAGACAGCTGACATACTCATAGTATCCAAATGAAGAGCTGAAAATCATTTGCACAAACTTGGTTATATTATTAATAATTGTTTTGATATTTGGTTTCCACACAAGTGAAAAAAACCTTCTTGATTGTATTTCTGCATGCGATTCTTTACTTAAAGGTAATGAAAATGTTCTGCTTTTAAAATATACTGTGATGGGTGATGAAAAGTGGATAATGCACATAATGTAGTGAAATGGCATATTTCCTACCGTATCTGTAAATAAGGATGGCATAGCCATCAGCTATCCTTGGCCTTCCAAAGGTAAATTTCTGGGCCTGGAGTACGCCCAGGAAGAACAGTGCCTGCTATCTGGCAGTCAGCGAACCACCTCAAGCTGCCACTCCTCGCTACACCAAACGAGAAACTAAAGATGTAAAAACTCAAGTCACAAGATACTGATCCAGATGACTGAGATACACATAAAAGAAATGATTTCAGTAAGCCCAGACTCGTACATCTTCTCATACATAAAAAACCCACTAAATGCCTTAACTTGAAATATCTGGTTTTCCTTAATTAACAATAATCTTTTGATGTTCAGACTACCTGCCTCTTGTTACAGACTTTTATATAACCTGATTCACCCTACCCCCGCGTCCTCGGAACAGCTCTCTCAGGGTCACTTGAAATGCTGTCTGTTGGGGTTAAAGTCCTAAAATTGCCACCAAAGAAAACATAACTCTCAACATTTAGGTCTTGGCTATTTTTTACCTTGGCAATGTGGAACATGGATTCCCTGGTGGTCCAGGGATCCAACTACTGAGCCCATGCGTTGCAGTCACTGAAGCCTTCGCACCTAGCACCTGTGCTCTGCAACAAGAGAAACCAGCCACTGTGATGAGAAGCTCACACACCACGATGAAGAGTAACCGCCCCTTGCCACAACTAGAGAAAGTTTTTGTGCAGCAACAAAGACCCAGCACAGCCAAAACTAATAAAATACATTTTAAGAATAATGTGGAACAGAAGAGATTGTGGGTTAAGCAAAATGAAACACCACCAACCACACCAGTATTCATCTAAAGAAGGTGATATTGTGTATATGGTGGGATTAAAAGGGAGTCCTCTATTATGAACTCCTTCTGGAAGACCAAAGGATTAATTCCAACAAGTACTACCCTCAGACCAGCTGAAGGCACTTAATGAAAAGTGTCCAGAAGTAGTCAACAGAAAACACACAATCTTCCATAGGATAACTCAAGGCCATGTATTTCTTTGATGACCAGGCAAATACTGTTATAGCTTGGCTACAAATTCATCCCCTGTATTCACTGAACCTTTGAATTTCCATTTATTTTGGTCTTTACGAAATTCTCTTAATGGAAAATTTTTCAATTCCCTGGAATACTGTAAAAGGCACCTGGTATTAATAGTCATTCAGTTGTGTCTGATACTTTGTGACCTTGTGGACCATAACCAGCCAGGCTCCTCTGTCCATGGGACTTTCTCGGCAACAATACTAGAGTGGGTTGCCATTCCCTTCTCCAGGGGATCTTCCTGACTCAGGGATTGAATGTGGGTCTCCCTCATTGCAGGCAGATTCTTTACTGTCAAAGCCACAGAGCCCTGGCTTGCTATAAATAGTTCTTTGGCCAAAAAGAGAGAAGATTTTGGAAATATGGAATTATGAAGTTAACTGAAAAGGGACAGAAGGTAGTGGAACCAAACAGTGAATATATTGTTCAATAAAGTTTTTGGTGAAAATGAAAAATGTGTCTTTTATTTTTACTTAAAAAAAACCAAAGGAACTTTTTGGCCAACCTGATACATAGTGAATTGGCTTTGGAGTCACGTTGGGCACCTTTTGTGACCTCGCTGGCACTTATTTGTCTGATGATAGGATGTTAAGATGACCTATGACACAGTTAAATTGAAGACTGAATAACATTAATTATGTAAAGCACTTAGCACAGAGCCTGGCACATGGCAGTGAGCAGTAGGTGCCAAGTTATTTCTGTGATAATTATAAAATCCATGTTGAGGAAGTCCTTTTAGGTAAATGGTAAATTGGATTTCAACAGTGGTTTTATGGGTTCACATCAGTGTATCATTGGTTCTGGTCTGTTGGAGAACTACACATTTTGCAACTTAAAATAGTTAAAATTAATCTTATTTCTCCTCAGAAAAGGAATAGACATAGCCCTCTTACTGGGTGTGATTGTCAACTGATCATCAATTCCGTTTTTGTCTTGTCTCCCCCAGCACCTAGAAGAAGAATCTTGTCGCACTGGGAGTCCTCAGGCCCGGAGTCCCAGGCACCATTTCTGTCTGTGAGATGATTTCTGCTTGTGGCAGACTCTGCTGTCCCCTGGTGGCCTCTGCTGTCTTCCACTGGTTCAGTGTTCCAGGTCAGAAAACCCACAGTTGTCATATATGTAGGAGGCAGAACCTGTGAACTGCTTTTTCATTCTTGATCGTTCTTTTAGTGGAATCAGCCATTTTTCTATGTGGTTCAGAGCAGAGGTGCGAAGTCAGTAGTCTCTCCTGCACGTTACCACCTCATCAACACCAGCCCTCCCAACCAGGAGCAAAATTGTGTTGTCTCCTTACAGACTTACATGTTGACCAGTTCCGATTTTGCTGTCAGAGACTGACTTTAAACATCTAAGATCGGGAAGCTTTCTCCCCAAACTCTGGTGTGCTTCCTGATTTCTTGTCTTTGACAATGTGCTTGGGTGTTACTCCAAAGTTGTCTGTGTCCTTGTCACTGCCTATAACCGTGTGAACGTATAAACACAAATTTATTTTTCCATAACTCACCTTTAAGTTCAATTTTGAACTGTCTATTCCAAAGGGTTGTTGATACCACAATCTTTACCAATTTCTGGTATCCCACCTCCCCCCACCACCAGGGTTGGATCTAAATTTGAGAATATTGACGGTAAAGCATCTGCCTGCAATGTGGGAGACCCAGGTTCAATCCCTGGGTTGGGAAGATTCCCCTGGAGAAGGAAATGGCAACCCACTCCAGTACTCTTGCCTGGAAAATCCCATGGACTGAGGAGCCTGGTAGGCTACAGTCCACGGGGTCGCAAATAGTGGGACACGACTGAGCGACTTCACTCACTCAGTGTGGCAGCAAGTGTTTAGGTTGGGACCTCTGGTTCCCAACGCCATCTGTCTACATGGGTATACAGTGAGAAACTCAGCATCCTAACCCACTCATTGGTTCTCCCAACCTCTATTGGGCTCAGAGTTCCTTTCTGCAAGCTCCCATCTCAGAAAGAAGGTGTCTCCTTTTCCAGGAGGAAAAGAGGGCATCAGAGGATGAGATGGCTGGATGGCATAATCGATGGAATGGACATCAACTTGGGGAAACTCCGGGAGATGGTGAAGGACAGGGAGACCAAGCGTGCTGCAGTCCACAGGGTCGTGGAGAGCTGGACACGACTGGGAGACTGAAGAACAGCTACAACTCCCAGGGCACATTGACAAATACAGGGATGTTGTTTTGCTCACTCCAAGTTAGGGACCATCTAAACCAGTCCTCTGCTACCTTTCCTCTTTCTCCCCACTTTCTACCTTCCACAACCTCCTCTTTCTCCAGTACAAGAGGGGAGTTCATTTCAGTTTTTCCTGTGAGTGGAAAGCCATGCTCTTAATGAACACTTCTTATCCACATCTCTTGCTCCGCCAGGAGTTTTTTTTTGTTCCTGTAAGCCAAGCCTTTTGCAGTATGAAAGCCAGGACGGACTCCTTTTTTCCCCTCCTCTGCTTTCTTTTCTTTCGCTGTGTCTTTCCCTTAAAGCAATAAATAAGCACAGGATGCCTAGTTGCTTGTTGGGGGTGGAGTCATGCACAAAACATCAAAAGAAGGTAATCCTGGTTAGGGGAGGCAATCTGTTAATATTATCCTACCACACTAGGAACAGACAGAAACAGTAATAGGGCTCTTAGGAAAAAAATCCCTCCCTCTCTCCAGATGAAACTGTGTCCTCAGCCTTAAGAAATAGTCCATAGTCAGCTGAGTCCTTTTGTTGTCCACTTGAAACTATCACAACATTGCTAATCAGCTATAATCCAATATAAAAAGAAAGTTATAAAAATTATATATATATAATATATATAAAAGAAATAATTCATAGTCTTGGCTCCATTCCTTCCTACACATTGGGCAAGACTTCAGAACTCAGAGCCTTGTCTTAAGCAGACTGACAATGAGACAGTTTGTCTTCTAGGATAAGGATTTATCAGTTCTGGAAAGATTTTCAAAGGTAGATTCTGTTAATTGAGTTGGTTCTAGGAATATGACAGTTATATAAAGTTGTTACTTTGCTGTGAAAAGTCTAGACAGAGTGAGAGTAACATTTGGATTCGTCCTTTACACCCAGAAACCTGTATAACAGAAAGAATCACGTTGCATTTTCTGACAATGCAGAAGCATCCTCAAAGCACTTTTGCTTCTTTCATTTTGAAGTATTATTCAAAACTGATGTTAGTAACTTTTGATATTAGTAATTACTGTAATATAGTATTATTATTAATATCAATGTTGATATTAGTAATTATAATAAAGTATTAGCTATTTATGGTTAATAATTGCTTACACTTGAGTACTTACTATGTGTCTGAAACTAAAACACCTAAATAACTTATTTAATCTGGATAAAAACATTAGAAAATACATATTATCTTAACTTATAGATAAGGAAACTAAGACACAGAGAGGCTAAGTAACTTTTCAAAAATCACAAGCTGCTATTAGAGGTTCAACCCTAAAAGTCTGACAGCCAAGTAGAAGTGCTTAGCTGTGCTGCCTAGTTAATGGTAATGATAATCAACCATAGTAACAGAAGATTATAGTGCATAAATGACTATTTTTGGAGTAAACTGAAAGCTAATACGTGAACTGTGAGCTTCCAGATGTTCAAGCTGGTTTTAGAAAAGGCAGAGGAACCAGAGATCAAATTGCCAATATCCGCTGGATCATCGGAAAAGCATGAGTTCCAGAAAAACATCTATTTCGGCTTTATTGACTATGCCAAAACCTTTGACTGTGTGGATCACAAATAAACTGTGGAAAATTCTGAAAGAGATGGGAATACCAGACCACTTGACCCACGTCTTGAGAAACCTATATGCAGGTCAGGAAGCAACAGTTAGAACTGGACATGGAACAATAGACTGGTTCCAAATAGGAAAAGGAGTACGTCAAGGCTGTATATTGTCACCCTGCTTATTTAACTTATATGCAGATTACATCATGAGAAACGCTGGGCTGGAAGAAGCACAAGTTGGAAATCAAGATTGCCAGCAGAAATATCAATAACTTCAGATATGCAGATGACACCACCCTTATGGCAGAAAGTGAAGAGGAACTCAAAAGCCTCTTGATGAAAGTGAAAGAGGAGAGTGAAAAAGTTGGCTTAAAGCTCAACATTCAGAAAACTAAGATCATGGCATTCAGTCCCATCACTTCATGGGAAATAGATGGGGAGACAGCAGAAGCAGTGTCAGATTTTATTTTTTTGGGCTCCAAAATCACTGCAGATGGTGACTGCAGCCATGAAATTAAAAGACACTTACTCCTTGGAAGGAAAGTTATGACCAACCTAGATAGCATATTAGAAAGCAGAGACATTACTTTGTCAACAAAGGTCCGTCTGGTCAAGGCTATGGTTTTTCCAGTGGTCATGTATGGATGTGAGAATTGGATTGTGAAGAAAGTTGAGCGCTGAAAATTTGATGCTTTTGAAGTGTGGTGTTGGCGAAGACTCTTCAGAGTCCCTTGGACTGTAAGGAGATCCAACCAGTCCATCCTAAAGATCAGTCCTGGGTGTTCACTGGAAGGACTGACGCTGAAGCTGAAACTTAAGTACTTTGGCTACCTCATGTGAAGAGTTGGCTCATTGGAAAAGACCCCGATGCTGGGAAGGATTGGGGGCAGGAGGAGAAGGGAATGACAGAGGATGAGATGGCTGGATGGCATCACCGACTGGATGGACATGAGTTTGAGTAAACTCCGGGAGTTGGTGATGGACAGGGAGGCCTGGTGTGCTGCGATTCATGGGGTCGCAAAGAGTCGAACACAACTGAGCGACTGAACTGAACTGAAAAGCTGATTTTAGGCTCGTAGACCAGAATAAAAATTTTTAATCATTTGATATGTGAGAAAGTCTAAGCTACCAATTTGTAGTTCTGAAATGAGACTAGGTTAAGGAATAATTTATTTTGACTCATCAAGCAGCCCAGAGGTTATGTGCTAAATTCTTTTGGATCTTCAGGGAACCACAACGGATAAACACCACGAAACCGAAGGCCATCAATGCATAAAATAGTAACATTTTACATTAGCTTTAATGTGCTGGAATTTGAAAGGATCAGCATGAGGAACTGATACAGGAACTCTTCTCACATTGTACATAAAGGCATATGAAAATGAAATTTCTTGACATTTTCATATAAACACTCTCAGGGCCTGACACTGTGATAAGTGTTGAAGTTAGAAAAAAGAACACAAAATTCTTGTCTTCATGGAGTTTAACTCTAACGGGAGAAGACAGATGAATAGGTCAGTAAACAATTAGAATATTATGAAGTGGTAAGGACCACAGCACCACTCTTCTTCAGAATTAAGCTTTATCAAGAAGTGAGTGTGAGGTCATGCAGCGAAATCAGAAGCTTGAATACAGCCCACCCCGCCCAGGGAAAGCGGGCGATCTACAAGGCAGCTGAGTCAGGAATCTTCGGCCCGGCCTCCTGCCACCGTTCACGTGGCCAAGTAGGAGAATCGAATTACAGCACGGCCGCCACCGCACATGGATCAGTGACTCGCCGCCGCTAGCTGTGCCGCCAGGCGGGTGCTGAGGGCCACCGTCTCCACCCTCCGACGACCCCCGACGTGAACATTTCCAGCCCTGTTTCCCAAACAAACGGATTTTCAGACAGCCGGCCCCTCGCCGGAGAGCGGAGCCCCGAGGTGAAACGGGTTGACAGCCTGACAACGCTCTCCCGAAACACCAGCAACAGGATTAAAAACAACTGGGCCTGCAGCTTCAGTGGACGAGAAAAGAGGGGAAACCCGGGTCAGAAAGCGTAGAGCCGGCCGTGCTGGCTCAAACGCCAGCGGACTCCAAGGGCAGCGAAGCCGGAAGTCGAGCCGCGCCGCCGGAAGTTGAGAGGCGGTGCCGGAAAGTCGGCCGCGTCCTCGTCCCCAGCCGGAAGCGGCTCACGAGCGCCGCCGTTCTTCGCGAACCTTGTGACTTTAGGGTTCGAGCTTCACGGTGACCACGCGGTGTTACGAAGCGGTCGTACACGCGTCCTCAGGCTACAATGTCGCATCCATCCCCCCAGGCTAAGCCCTCCAACCCCAGTAACCCTCGCGTCTTCTTCGACGTGGACATCGGAGGGGAGCGAGGTGAGGAGGCGGGGCGCCCGGGGTCGGGGGTCCCTGAGGCTGAAACGCTGCTCGGGCAGGGGGCGGCTCTGAGGTGGGGACCGGCTGCCCACACTGGGACCTGGACTGGTCCAGGCCTCCGGGCTGCGTTGCGCCTGCGACCTTGTACCGGTGCCATGGGGCGTGGAGAAGTTTCTGGAAATTTCTGTTCGAGGAATGCTGGAACCTCTTGGGTTTACCTGTCCCGACTTGGCCGCACCTGCCCGCCACCTAGCACCGTGAAGTTAGCACAAAACGAGGTGATTTTATGTTTGTAGGGCGAAAACCTGTTTAGAAAACCCCTGGTTAAGCGTCTGGTGGGCTTCCGTCACCCTGTGTCTTTTGCCACGTGATGTATGTCAGCAGTTGCCATGTTATCTATAAATTAAAGCGACTTTCCCGTGTTTTTCTTTTTTACTACTGATTCTTAAGTTAGGGATCCATTCAGATTGGTGGACATTTCCTCCGTTTTGGCATGGGGAAAATGAGATCTGTGTGGCGGTGTGGTTGCCTAGGCTACAGTAGCAGCTTGGAGGCGCCGCAGGTCTTGTGAATTAGCACGTTGCTTTGTAGCTTAATTGCTTGTATTCTGGAACACGTTACAACTGCTTTAAAGGAAAAAACTGAGGCCTTAAGCCTGGGACAGAGTGTATCAGCTCTGTTCAAAGAGATGAGGAAGGAGTCAAGGTATTTAGGAGTTTTTGCAACAAAGACAGGTGGGCGGAACATCAAAAAAAGATTACTGTTAATTAAAGAAAACCAGCTATCTAAAGTTAAGGAATTTAGGGCTTTTCTCTGTATGGGAAGATGTAAGAATCTGGGCTCAGTGAAATCATTCATTTGATGTGCATCTCAGCTCTCTGGGGCCAGTATCCCGTGTTTTCTCATCCTTAGTCTCCTCAGGGTGCACTGTTCATGGCGGCTGCAGCAACTGACTACTAGGTGGGCAGCCTGTTTGTCTCCATACTGAGTTCCCTCAGGGCTCTTCGGCAGCGTCGGGTCAGCATAATATGATGGCTTAATGGCTGCAACATTCTTTGTTTACTGAGAAGGCAGGCAAACACACACACAGACTAAGGTGTGCATTCATTTTGTTTTGAAATTTAGTGCTAAGTTTATTGCCTGCATTAGGAATTATCTAGAATGGCAACTTTTTCAGGTTTTGCTGCAGAGGCAGCACTAGGCAGGTTGCATAGAGCACAGAGACTACAGCTATACCTAAACCTTGGCCAGCCTGACCACTCAGAGGATATTTCATTTTCTTCTATTGGTCATTTGGTGATTTAAAATTTTGCGCACATGTCAGAGAAAATTAATCAAGTGATGGGGCCCTTTGTTGTTCAGTCACTGAGTCGTGTCTGACTCTGTGACCCCATGACATGCCCGGCTTCCCTGTCCTTCACTATCTCCCAGAGTTTGCTCAAACTCATGCCCATTGAGTCAGTGAACCCTGAATATTCAGTGGAAGGACTGATGCTGAAGATCCAATACTTTGGCCACCTGGTGTGAAGAGCCGATTCATTGGAAAAGACTCTGATCCTGGGAAAGATTGAGGGCAGGAGGAGAAGGGGGAGACAGAGGATGATGGTGTCCTTATATGCTGTTAATCTTCTGGCTACTGTGTTTATGATCCTTTGTTAGATGTAGTAAAGTTGTTGTTTTAAAGTCATCTGGATACATGATATTCAATTCAGGTAGACTAAATTAGAATATCAGAAAAATGACCAAAAAAGAGAACCTGGTATTTTTCAGTCACCATAATTTTGCAATTCTTCTATCATGTGCTTATTTAGTTGTTTTGCACACTGACACAATTTTATTTTTTCTTTTAGTTGGTCGAATTGTCTTAGAATTGTTTGCAGATATTGTACCCAAAACTGCAGAAAATTTTCGTGCATTGTGTACAGGAGAAAAAGGCATTGGACCCACCACTGGGAAACCTCTCCATTTCAAAGGATGTCCTTTCCATAGAAGTATGTATACATTTTGTGAATTTGATTCTTCTTAGAGGTAATTGAGTCCTGTTCCTTAGGGAGTTAGGGAAGAAAACACTAAGTAGAGGGTGAGAGTTAAAACTTACTGTTAGTTTCCAAAAGGATGCTTTAACATCTGAGACTGTAGGTCAGTTTCATAGATGTTGGGCTGTGAAAGGTGGAAGTAATTCTGGGAGGGTCCTAAGGTTTATTTATTGAGAAATGGGTTACCCTTGCTTCACCAGGATGTGGCCATGATAAACAAATAGAGCTTGGGTAGCTTCACTGCCTAGTGACAAAAAGTTATGTCTACTTTTTGGGCAGGATTGCTTGGGAAGACTGCTGCTGACTTAAAGATTCCATGTCTTGGATCCCTGGTGTGACATGTGATGAAGAGGTGACCTTTCACCCTGTGTTGTCACACTTCTGTTTAGCAAAAACAAAATCATCATTTGCTGGTACTCCCCATGGAGTAGCTCCATATTTGAGGAACTGCATCTTCTCACCATTTTGTCCTCAGCATCTAGTATCGTTACTGAGTAGGCACTCAGTATTTATTTAATGAATAAACAAATAAGTTAATTGGCAGTTATATAAGTATTTAAATAAACTTGATTAAGAAAAAATTAACATTGATTTTAGATTACTTAAGCTGTTGATTTACTTTCATGTTTAATAAAATACCAAAATACAAGCCATGTGTGTTTGTGCTTAGTCAGATTCAACTCTGCGACCCCGTGGACTGTGGCCCACTAGACTCCTCTGTCCATGGACTATTTCAAGCAAGAATACTGGAGTGGGTTGCCATTTCCTTCTCCAGGGGATCTTTCCAACCCAGGAATTGAACCTGTGTCTCCTGTGTCTCCTTCTTGGCAGGTGGATTCTTTACCACTAGCACCACTTGGGAAGCCCCAGATATAAACATTACCAGGGAGATATTGCAGGTTTGGTTCCAGACTACTGCAATAAAGTGACTGTTGTAATGGAACAAGTTACAAAGTTCTGGTTTCCCAGTGCATATAAAAGTTATGTGTAAAAAAAAAAAAAAAAAGTTATGTGTGCAGGATACTATAGTCTATTAAAGTACATAAAGTAGCATTGTATCTGGAGAAAAATATATATCTTAATCTAAATACTTTATTGCTAAAAACAATGCCAGAACAGTTATAGTAGTAACATCAAAAATCACTGGTCCCAGATCACTGTAGTAAATAATAATGAAAAAGTTGGAAATAGTGTAAGAACTACCAGAATGTGACACAGAGACACAAGGTGAGCACATGCTGTTGGAAAAATGGCTCTGATAGACTTGATGCAGAATTGCTACAAACTTCAAGTTGGAAAAAAAAAACCCCACAGTATCTGCAAAACGCAGTAAATCAAGGAGTTGCCTGTATTCTAATAAAGTGTTTGTGGAGAAGAGTTAACATTGCAGACCTGAGACTGCTGTCCATCAAGTCTGCTTGCAAGGGTGGAATTGCCTGAAGTCAGAGCACTTAACCATTCTCTGAATCGTAACATGGCTTAGTCTGCCGAGTCTGTACGGTTTGATTTATGCTGAACAATTGCTTTCCTTTGGAGGATGTGGTGGAATTTTGGTATCTGCTAGACAGTAGATACCATGATCTGCTAGACAGAAGATACCAGGTATCTTCATGATCAGCCTCTGTAGAAACCTTGGTGGGTGCTGAGTTTCTCAAGGGCTTTCCTGGGGAGCAACATTGTACACGTGTTGCTGCATTTTCTTTGCTGGGGGAAGAAGGCACCCTGTGACCTTTCACATAAGGAGGGAGCATAAGGAAACACATGGATTCTTCCAGGTTCTGACTTACCTTTTTCCTTTATCGTCCAGCTGTGTCTCCTTACTACATTAGTGTCATACAAGCAGATACAGAGTTCTGGGGAATCTGAATGTGGTGGCAGTGTTAAGTAATAACCTTTGCAGAAGTAATTCCAATACAGTGTAACAAGCCTCTTGGGAATAATTGGTTTATTCAGTAGGCATTTTTGAGTTAACCATTATGTGCCCAGCCATGCACATGGTTACCACGGAACCAAAACGGTGTTGCTGTTCTTAATTGTTTGCTAGAAGAGACAGATTGTTATGATCCATATTATAAAAGAAAGGTAAACTCAAGGTACTATGGGAGAAAAATTAGTAGATCCAGTCTTGAGGTTTGACAGTGTTGTAGGGGAGGTGCCATACGAACTAATTCTCTGAGTGTTAATGGGGATTTGGATTGGGAAAAGCCTTTTTAAGAGTCTGGAGTTGTGCATATAGGTGGGGAGGGCAGGAGAGAAGTTGTCTTTATTGTCACACATTCATTAGTTAACACTGCTGTAGTCATCTGTGCTGTAGTTTCTAATGCTGATTTTCCTTTTTTTTTAGTTATTAAGAAATTTATGATTCAGGGTGGAGACTTCTCAAATCAGAATGGGACAGGTGGAGAAAGCATTTATGGTGAAAAATTTGAAGATGAAAATTTCCATTATAAGGTAAAGTAGACAAAAATGTGTGTTGCTAATAATAAAGGTTGTCATGTGTCGGATTGTCAAATTAGGATAAATGCCCCAGATGTGCTTAGATCTCCTTTATTTGTGAAAGGTATCATATTTGTAAATATACATCTTTAATATGAAAAGAAACTCATCCAGCAATGATTTTATTAGCAAAAATACAACAGCTATTTCAGTGTGATCCAGGTTTATACACTGCGGTAAAGCCAATGAGTTTTCATGGGTGGCCAGCATATGGCAAAATTGTTTCCAGGAAAAATGTTCCCATTAGAGGGATGGTAGGTTGTGCATCTTTATGCCTAAATTTGAAGAGCAGCAAAACCATGGCTAATGTCTGGGGTGTCAGGGCATTTGCAGACTAGCGGATCTGGTTAATGTCCAGGCTCCTAAGGGACCTTAGTGACGCCTGTGCCTGCTTAATTTCAGTGACCCTGGGGTCCCCATCAGGGTGTGTGGTATCAATTCAATTATGACAGTGGACGTGTAAGAGCAAAAGTAAACATGTGTTTTTGGAAATGGGGAACAGGAGCAAGGTGATTAGGATCATTTGAGAATAAATGTCGTCATTGTTTTAAGCAGTTTATTCCTGCAGCTAATACAGTCCCTGGCACCAAAGAGTTGATAAAAAGGAAAGACCTTCATGATAAGGAATAAAATCTTGCCAAAAAGGCAAGATTAAAACACATAGGATGACTGGAGAATAATGTAATAATATGCAAGTAAATGCTAAGTTGACCAAGACCTGTGTATACTATAGGAGAAAGGTGTGACTCCTATGGTCTGGATCACTAGGGAAGACATCAAGGGGAACGGGTGCATGAACTAGGCAGACTGGACCTCGCCAGGTGGCTGAGATTTGGTTAGAAGGAACTAAAATACAGATGCCTTTGAGGGAGGGATATGAGTGAGGAAGGAAGAAGGCATGAGGAGGCTGAGGAAATAAAGTTAATATTTAATATTGTGGGGAAAGCACCAGACTTTGGAAGGGAGAAAGTACCAGAAAGATGGAAACTCAGATTATGTGATGGAAAAGTTGAGCAAAAGAAAGGGGGTGGACTTCCCTGGTGGCGCAGTGGATAGGAATCCGCCTGCCAATGCAGGAGACCCAAGTTTGATCCATGATGCGGGAAGATCCCACACAGAGTGAGGAAACCCACACGCCACAACTGCTGAGCCCGTGTGCTGCAACCAGTGAAGCCTGTGCGCCTAGAGCCTGTGCTCTGCCCTAAGAGAAGCCACCACCATGAGGGGCCTGAGCACCGCAACAGAATCGGCCCCACTCACCGCAGCTAGAGAAAACCTGCTCAAGAGCTACAAAGACCCAGTGCAACCGGAAACCAAAGTAACATCTTAGAAAAAGGGGCTGTTGCGTGGACGCATGGTTCTTTGGCACACTGGGTGGTCTTGAAAGCTGGATTAGATTTGGGTTTAGGGGTAAAAGGCATTTCAGGTGGGAGGGCTAACATGAGTGTCACACGGGTGGAAAGTAGGAAAGGACCTAACTTTTCTGACGTGTGAAGAGAGAATCATCATGTAGGCCCGAAAGTGGGGACACTGTTGAGGGCCTTTCAGAAAAAAAATGCCTCAGTCATAAGACAGGGTGAAGCAGAATTACTAGATTTCCCTCCTGTGGCATTGCCATCTTAATGATGAAGTCCAAGCATGTTCTCAGTATGATCAATTTAGGAGTACCACCCCTGCTCCCACTGTTGTTTCTGTTACCTTAATTTGGTTTCATAAGCTCTCCTTAAAGTTTAAAAAGTGGTTAAGTGCTCTCATGTTTTGTGAATTAAAGTCGCACTTGATAACGAAGTAAATCCCTCTACATTATGTGCTCTCAGTGGTTTTCCAGCGCCCCCCTCACCCCCTCACCCACACTTTTCTGTGAATGGTTGGTAGAGTGGAGCGGGAACTCTCATCGTGGTTTTTTTATGGTTTATTCCCGCAGCATGACAGGGAGGGATTGCTGAGCATGGCCAACGCGGGCAGCAACACCAACGGCTCCCAGTTCTTCATCACCACCGTTCCAACTCCGCACTTGGATGGGAAGCACGTAGTGTTTGGCCAAGTGATTAAAGGAATGGGTGTGGCAAAGATTCTAGAAAATGTGGAGGTGAAAGGTGAAAAACCTGCCAAAGTGAGTAACGGGATGGTAATATTATCTTAGCTGCTGGATTAGAGAAGGGTGAGTAAAAGGGTGATTGTTAGCTGAAAAATGTCCAGAAGGCTTTTGTTCTAGAAGTCTGCACCTGCCACTTTTTTTTTTTTGAAGCTGTTTTCTACTGTGGGAAAGATGAGGGCAGTTTGAAAAGAGACTTTTATTATTTCCACTTCAGTCTTGCTGATTTTAATAACCGAAGTCTCCTACGCCTGTAGAATTTGGAGTCGGTGTGTGTACGCGTGCAGAGTACAGAGAGCAGGAAACCCGGGGTCCTTGGGTCTCCTCTCTGCCATGTAACTTGTGGTCTAGCCTTGCTCTTGTGATTTAACTTCCTTGGCCTGACTTCTCATCCTGTATAAATCACATAAGGGTTTGGACTAGATCCTGTCACTCCAAAGAGCCTTGTGTTCTACATGTCTGTGGATCAACACGGCCATCACAGACGCCCTGCATGCACAGGGCTGGGGGTGGAAACTGGAGAGTCGGGCCTGCGGGAGGTGTGCTGTCAGTGTGCGAAGGAGAGTCCGTGGGAAGCACGGGCCACACCTCAGGAACGGGAACCTGTCCCCTCCCTCTGTACACGAGTTACTGGCTGCAGCGAGTGCTTCCGTGGCGTAGGGACGCTGCTGCGCTCCTGGCGGCGTGTAGAGCGCGTTACTGCGGTCGCAGCAGGCGCGCCGGCCAGGAAGCCGCGTAGGCAGTGTTGCACACGACCTGCAGCTGTAATGTAGAGCTTTTAAACCCAGACCTTTAAAAATCACCATTAATGTAGTAGTGCGCTTCTACAATTGAGGGTTATTTTTACAGTTGTGCGTTATTGCAGAATGCGGAGAACTGAAAGAAGGGGATGATTGGGGAATATTCCCAAAGGATGGATCTGGTGACAGTCACCCAGATTTCCCCGAGGATGCAGATGTGGATTTAAAAGATGTGAGTAATTTCAGATTTTGGACTTTCCTGGTGGCTCAGATGGTAAAGAATCTGCCTGCAATGTAGGAGACTGGGGTTGGTTACCTGGGTTGGGAAGATCCCCTGGAGAAGGGCATGGCAACCCACTCCAGTATTCTTGCCTGGAGAATCCCATGGACAGAGGAGCTTGGTTGGCTACAGTTCATGGAGTCTCAAAGAGTCAGACACGACTGAGCAGCTAACAAACACTTTCAGATTGGCCAAACTAATTAAACTGCTAAAAAAAATTTACTACTAAAATTTTTTAAATTTTACTTACTTATTGGCCATGCTGTGTGGAATGGGACATCCTCACTTCCCCACCAGGAGTGGAACCATGCCTCCTGCAGTGGAAGCGCAGAGTCCTGACCACCACTAGGGAATTCCCAGTGCTAACATTTTGAGTTTTTTTGGTCAATCTGTCTTAAAGATAAGAGCTTAGCACTAAACTGCATTATATACTCAAACCCCACATATTTGTATTCTTTCTTTTTTACAGGTAGATAAAATTTTGTTAATATCAGAAGACTTAAAAAACATTGGAAATACGTTTTTCAAATCCCAGAAGTGGGAGATGGCCGTTAAAAAATACACAAAAGTTTTAAGGTAATAAAACATTTTTAATAAATAGCATTTAAGAACTTGTAAATTGAATTACAAAGTGAAATTCAAGAGCTGCTTTTTGTATTTTTGGCCTATTACTTGCAGAGTAACCAGGTATATTGAAATTTTAGTTCCATATTTTTAGTTGCCTACAGATTCTTAATTGAAAAATTTCAGAATATGGAAAAATTAAGAATAGTACATGAATATTCATGCACCTTTATCTGCATTCACCAATTTTTAACTTCTGCCACGTTTATTTTTGCACAGTCATTTTGAAAGGAAGTTGTAGATATCATAACAGTTTACCCCTCAATATTTTAGCAAGTACCAGTATTTTCCCCCAAAATGAAGACATTCTTCTATAGTTTTAATGCATAAAAACATCTCCCAAATATTGATACACTAACAACTATAGATACAATATGTAATCCATATGCAAATGTCCCCAGTTGTCTCAAAATTTTTTTTAACTCCAGTATCCATTGTATCATTTGTTTTTATGTCGCTAAGGCTTCTCTAATCTTTAATCCCCACTTTTTTTTAAGTCATTTCCATTTTGTGGGGTCTAAGCCAGTTGTCTTAGGTAATATCACCCATATGTGTTCATTGCTTCGTCCCGAGGAGGGTTAAATATTTTAACAAGGTTTGAGGTTAAATATTTTAGCAAGAGGATAGATGATGTGTCTGTATCCTTTGTGTATTGTGTCCTGAAGGCACGTGGCAGTTTGGCCTGGTTTGAGTTCTGGCGCTTGGTCAACGTGGTGTTAGTCATATGTCTCTATTATAAAAGTACCTTTACCTTTTTAATAAATAAGACGTCCTCTGTGCAGTGGTGCTGTGAGATTGTATGACTAAGTTTCTAGGCTTTCATCCACTGGTCTCAGCATCACTGAAGACCTTTGCCTGAATCAGTTACTACATTGAGGCTTGCAGAACTGTGATTTTCTGATTTTACCAGTCACTCTGCAGTCACTAGCTGTCATTCTTCTGTTTGAAAGGACTCCTTACCCTTTTTTTAGTATTGCTATCGATGTGTGGATTATTTATTTCAATTCAGCCTATCATACTGTTCGCATCATTCTTTCTGAGGCTGTGAGGTTTCAGATTTGCCCCTTGGCTGTCCCCGTCTGACACGTCCCTCTCCGTCTGGGAGCACTTGCCTGCTTTCTGCCACAAGTTGGTCCAGGCTCATCTTACATTTAACCTCATGTCCAGATCTGAATTTCTCTCAGGAGCCCAGATTCTTTTCATTGAGGGAGACTAGAAACTAGACTATAGGGACCAGGCATATGTATTGTTTCAGGGCCCCTTTCAGTTAGGAACTATGGTAAACAGCTGGGAATTACAGTGAAAGATGAGTCAGCAGTTACCACCACAGGTTTCCTCACCTTTCCCCCAGTCCAGTCCCTCTCCTGCAATGACAACCTTAGTTCCAAACCTATTTACATTGGAAAGCCGTTGATAAAAACCTTAATTTTATAAATAGAAAAGTGTTAATAGTATTTATAATCTTTAGGTTTGGGGATTGTTCTTAAGTTGGTGTCTTTGAACATTTTGGGGAAAAAAGTTGGAACAAAAATCTTCTAAAGAAAAGCATTAAGAATATTGATACTAGCATTGGTGAACTTTTATATCAACACTGACGAGTCATGAGTGAGTCAGAGGCAGAGTGTCTTAATGGGCTGTTGCTTGCTGCTTCTACGGGGCTGTTCTCCAGGTATGTGGAAGGCTCCAGAGCTGTTGCTGAGGACGCAGATGGGGCAAAGCTGCAGCCTGTCGCTTTGAGCTGCGTGCTGAATATTGGTGCTTGCAAACTGAAGATGTCTGATTGGCAGGGCGCAGTTGATAGCTGTTTGGAGGTGAGTCTGTTGATGTTCTTACATCTGAATATTTTGGATCTCAGTTCTTCCTCTCAAACCATTCATTTAGCTTATAACACGAAATCACTTAACTTCCATGAAGATACTGTCTTTCTCAGCTCATTTATTAACTATTGAGCACCTATTATGTGCCGGACATTGGAAGGTAAACCCAGGAATGATTAAGAATGTGGCTGTGGAGTCAGTCAGCAGACATGGTTTTTCTCTTAGACCATTGTCACTTTTTGATTTTGAGGAAGTTCTTAGAGTCTTAGTTTCTTTGTATTAAGTGGAAATACTCCTTTCCTCCTGGGATTGTTATGAAGACTGTGTTGTGTGTGTGAAGCATTTTAAGTGCAGTGTTGGGCACAGATTAAGCAGCTGATAGGCGCTTAAGTGTTTTGATTGAAAGACAGACCCTCCTGTCAAGGAATTTACTTGGTGGGAGAGGGAGTCAGTTTCAGTTTAGGGTTGTTAGGACTCTTCTGGGGGGGGTGAGTGCTGTTGGAACACACAGGAAGGTTGCCTGCCTTCACGGGGACGTCAGCAGTGCTGACGGAGAGAGCTGGAAAGTGGCCCTAGTCCCTCCTTGAGCACAGCAGTTAGGACAGTGTGTTTGAGCAAGTTTTCCAGATGAGAACATACATTTCAGAAAGACCCCCTCCAGTCATTTTTATGTATATTGCCCATTAATCGGTGTACACAGGTCAGCTATGCCCCAGCAAGTAGAAATGAAATGAGGTCCCAATTTATGGGGTAGGTGGAATAAGGTATGAAAGTATATTTAGAAGGGAGTAGGCAACAGAGGACAAGGTGATTCTTTACTCTGGATTGCTTTTTTGACCTTTGCGAGGCAAGTAATATACCCTTTTCAGTAAAATCTGAGTGTTGACCTTTAAAAAATGTTAGATAAATAAATATATTATTTTTAAAACGTTTGTTTGAGAGGAGAAGCCTATTAATTACTCATATTCCTGAAAAACCCTGGATGTCAGCTTAAATGAGTATATACAAATTTTTATTCAGAATATTTTTTCCTATCAGCTAGGGCCCAATCAGAAGATAGGTATTACATAGTAATTTCTGTAGAGGAAGTTTACTATAAAATAGATATAAGGGGGAATTGGAGTAATGGAGGTTGGCTAGTAAAGAGAACCCTGAATATGGCAACAGCAGATATAAATGTATTTATATGTGCATCTGTATGTATAACATAGGAGTGCCCACTCCCTCTGGGCTGGGCTGAGATCCAGAGTCCTTGCGGGGAGGGTGGCCTGGCCTCATTGGATGGCAGGGAGGTTGGGTGCTTGAGCTCGCCTGCAGGAGCCTGGACACAGGCTCCTCACCCACGTCCCCTTGGCGCCCTCTGCTGACCAAACAACGTGTCAGCAGGCAGAGAAGGCTCTCCGGGTCTAGCGCTGTTGTCACAAAGCAGTGAAGAATCGATTTGGAGCTGACAGGCAGTAAATTGAAATCTAGGATATATATTTAGTATTCAATGTTTGGATAAAAAAATACTAATTTTATAATTTTTTTGTAGGCCCTTGAAATAGACCCATCAAATACCAAAGCACTGTACCGTAGAGCCCAAGGATGGCAAGGATTAAAAGAATATGATCAAGCATTGGTAAAACTTTGTTCTAAATTTTAATTACAAAAAAAAGCAACCTTTCATGAATCATAATCTATTATTTCTTTTTTTTTCCTCCCAATTAAAGGCTGATCTTAAGAAAGCTCAGGAGATCGCACCAGAAGATAAAGGTAAGTCGGCAGTTTCTGGAGTGAAAGTCCTGAATGAGTCAGGGTCCCGCCCTCAGCTTGGTCTAGTCTGTGTCCAGAACACTCATCTGCACGAATCTGGACTATTTCCTTTACTGTCCTGTAATGCTAGATGAAGAAGCAGCATTAGAAGATAGTGTTTATGGCAGATTTAATGAATGCTTGGGACCACTCCTTAAGCTGAATGTGGACATATCCCAAATAGCTACTGGAGATGTTGTAGGAAAGTTTTGGAAAGCTGTGACAAAAATAAGCTGCTTTCCAAGTAAACCAATTACAGATAGTGATCATCAGTCTAGATAATGAAATATATCTTGAGTCTTTTGCTAAAATGAAACAGGGGAGGCACTTTAGAGCCACCTCTGATGGAAGGGAGAAGGCACTTCTAAATTATGCTCTGTTAATAGGGCTCAGTTACTCTTCAGAAGAGTTTTATCTTTTTGTTTTTTTTTTTTAAACCATACTAAAGCATCAGTTTGGTCAACCTAATTTTTTGGATGTTTTGAGAAATAACTCATACTCCATATTTATTTTGCAGCTATCCAGGCAGAATTGCTGAAAGTCAAGCAAAAGATAAAGGCACAGAAAGATAAAGAGAAGGCAGCTTATGCAAAAATGTTTGCTTGATGAGGAATTCAGTTTTGCTTCAGTGTGCGTTGATTGTATGAATGAGGAAGACAGTTTAACGGTTTGTCTGTTCAGTGTGATCCCTTTTGTGCTCCTTCTGATGCTTCGGTTCCCCGTTGTTTACAGTCCAGGAATATGGATAGGGACTTGCTCTTTAATACACCAGTGTTACAAACTACAGTGGCGTCGATTCCCTTTTCAGTGACTCTCTGCATTCATTATTCAAAGGATAATGGTGTCTCCAGCTTGTTTTTAAACTCCTAAAGACACATCATGTTTGAATAAACAGACAAAAGCTTGAGTCTGTGTATTGTTTTTCTCAGTTCTTTGATGGATCTCTCTGCAGTACAGGCTCGGGGCTGGCAGGCGTCTCTAAAGGGTCAGACATTACTGTCTGTCTCAGCTACTCAGTTCTGCACTTGCTCAGAAGCAGCCACTGACAGCATGTAAACCAGGAGGTGTTGCTGGGCTCCATAACACTGTAAGAGTGGTGGGCTGGATGCCAGCCTCTGGTCTACAACTTAATACACACTTTACGTGAAATGTTGAACTTGACGAGTCAAATGTACATTACAGGCTGATGGTGTGTCTTGCTTTCGGTGCTGAATCTTGGAAGAACTGGAGAAGTAAATAGATGCTTCAGCACTTAACAAAGTTTTATTTAAGAGAAATAGTCATAATCTTTATGGGACAATTTAGTATAAAATGATTTCACTGGTAATTATTTTTTGAATACTGATCACTAATATATTGTAATATTATCACTAATATATTGTAAGATATTTTGACACCTGTGAACTTCCAAGTATTGGAAGTTAGTTTGCCGTCTGTTTTATAGACCCTGAAGCCAGCTGCAGTTTACATTCCATTGTATGCAGGGCCTCCACCACCTTCGGGTACCACCCAGTTAATGTTCTGACTTGGATCCTTAATATCACATGTTTTACAGTGCACACAGTTCTGAGCATTTATCTGTAGCCGAAATCCATCACCTTGTTCCACAGGGACAAATTCATAAACTCCTGTGAGGAAAAACAGACATGGTGCAGTAGCTAACTTCAAAGTAGAAGCCGAGGTCCTGGAGAAAGTAGCCAGAGAAACCCACCAGGTTTGCTGACGGGATATTTACCCACAGAGAAGATTACAAAGGTCTGGGTGTATGCATCTGCTGTTGGTTTAAATCAGATGTGATAAGAGCAGAAGGTGTGGCAGCACGTGGCTAGCTGGTGTAACTAACAAGGGAACTCTGCGTCAAGCAGTTTCTGAATGTGATGTTATATACAGGCCTGCACAGGAGATGCCACAATACGATGAAATAGTGCATCATGGGGGTTTTGTTTCCCGTGTATGTAGCAGTTACATTACAGTGTTACCATCTGAGCCTTTGGTCAGTCACAGTGGTAACATCAGAGATCAATGATCTCAACATCAAATATAGTGAGAAAGTGGAATTTTGCAAGAATTTCATGTGACCTGTGAAGTAAGCAAATGTTGGGAAAATGGCGCCAGTCAGCCTGTTCAATGCACGACTGCCACAGATCTTCAATTTTTAAAAAGCCCAACATCCACCAAGTGCAGTAAAATGAGATCTGCTCATGTGTATGTGGCTACGGCTGCAAAGATCAGCTCTTACCCTCAATTTACAAGCCAGTGAGATGACAGGGTTAGGAGCGAAAGTCAGAGACGGTCACAGCCCTGCCCCTGTCCAGTTACACTGGTTTTCACACACCTGAGTACTGTCTGTCTCACCGCCACTGGAGACCACCTCCTACTGTAATTCTGCTTGAGAGCTTAGCACTAAAAGATACAGTATTCATGATGGATTTACAGTCGGGAAGCATCTCCCTCGGCTGCATGTGGCCAAAATCTAGTATTTTACGATATCTACATACATACCGTATGTGTATATGTGCGTGCGTGTGTCAGCATACAAACCCGTCAATCCTAAAGGAAATCAACCCTGAACATGCACTGGAAAGACTGATGCTAAAGCTGAAGCTCCAATACTTTGGCTACCTGATGTGAAGAGCTGACTCACTGGAAAAAACCTTGATGCTGGCAGAAGGAGAAGAGGGTGGCAGAGATGGTTAGATAGCATCACTGACTGGGTGGACATGAACTTAAGCAAACTGGGAGATAGTGAAGGACAGAAGCCTGGTGTGCTGCAGTCAATGGGGTAACAGAGTCAGACACGACTTAGCAACTAAACACATGAGTATACACACATACATACGGGAGCAGCTGTGACAAAAATGACTTTTAAGTAGCATGAATATGGAGAGAGATGTTTGGTGCTTTTTCCCACAACCCTCACCTTGGGCTGAGGGTAAACGATTTTTCTGAGAAATGCCATCTAAGTTGGGCTTAAGAAATCCCTACTCTAAATTGCTAATGAGAGTAAGAAACGTAAGAATAATGGTTTTCGAAAGGAATCTAGATGTAGGAGCCATTTACAATTTCTAAGCAATAGGAGAAATTTCTTAAAATAACGGAAGCCTGCGTTTAACGTGTTAAAGCAGCTCCTTGGAGCACATGTGGAAATGAAGTACTAACCTGCGGGGCAGAATCGCTGCTCGGGCCCATCATATACGGACAGGTTTCTGTTTACAGGCACGCTGTCGTCTTTCAAGGTCAGATGTGCTGGCTGGTCGTGTTCATGGTTGGTACCGCTCAGAGCCACGGATGACAGAAGGTCAAAACTGATCTGCCCGTCTGGTTTTGGATACTCAATGGGTGTGCAGTCCTTGGCTGGCTTGAGCTGATCTGAGTCAGATCCTTCCAAAGTTTTGAGGAAGATTTTTAGTAAAAATAGAACTAATTTTAAAGCACTTCCTTAGACATTTAATAACTTGTAAATATTATACTGAAGAAGCAAGATTTTAGCCCCCTTACAACGATACCCTGTTCTCTTAACGACATTGAATTCATATCTCTCATATGGCAAGTTTAGAACAGTAAAGTAAGAAAACTCCCCTCCTTCCCACTGACTGGATCCCGTTCCTGAGTTAACGACTAACGCTCATGCTCATAGGGGCCAGAATTACCTTTATGTTTCAGAGTCCAGGGCTCCATCCCCCTGAATATCCAGTAGAAGATTCCAGTGTAAATCATCCCTCCGTACAAACCCAGGATGCTGTGGCAGGACGGTCGGATGTTCCTGACAGCATAGAGCTCTTTCCACACCCATGACTTCTTCAAATTGTCCTCGTACTCAGTTACATCAAGCCCTTTTTATTACAAAACAAAACAAAACAAAAAACATGAAATACTGTGTTAAATTGCCTCAAGGAGTCTTAACTGTCAAGGTACTTAGCTACCAAAATAAGGGATGTATCTTATGTAATTACAAAAAGCAGGTGGTCATGTAAGACTACACTTGAAGAATCTTTTATGCATAAATGTTGACATCATCCAAAAAGATAGCTATTTGATGTGTTAACAGGCAAGGCAGTAAGGCCAAACTGGTAGCGTGGGAAATAAGTTTCAAAATTCAGTGAACCTGAAAAAGAAGCTAAGAGAGCTTATGCTACTTATGAAAGTGAGAAATTTCAGAACTGATC
The DNA here is from genome assembly GCF_963930625.1 of Muntiacus reevesi. Taxonomy (NCBI): domain Eukaryota; kingdom Metazoa; phylum Chordata; class Mammalia; order Artiodactyla; family Cervidae; genus Muntiacus; species Muntiacus reevesi. The sequence continues at coordinate 32,388,999 of NC_089261.1, read as the reverse complement.
AGTGAAACCCTTCTACCTGCTATGGGTTGCACTGTACCCACCCACAAAGGTATTTTGATGTCATAACCCTGAGCTGTCTCAGACTGGGTCACGCTGGGTTGTCTCAGATGGAGTCAGAATAGGGTCACTGCTGGTGTAATGAGTTAAAATGAGGTTATACTGGAGTGGACTGGGCCCTCAGTCCAATGACTGGTATTTTAAGCAGATGACACACAGAGAAGACTTCAGGGGAAGCCAGGGCAGAGGCTGGAGTTGCTGTGCCAGGAGCCAAGAACGCCAGGGGCTCCCGGCAGCTGGAAACCAACATGGAGACGAGTGGTCCTGCCAACACCTTCACTTCGAGTTGCTGGCGTGGGGAACCCAGAATAAGCAAGTCGCCCAGTCTGTGGTGCGTTGTTGTGACAGCCCTAGGAAATGACAGTGCGGGACAACGCCTACAGCTCGGGGCTTGCGTTTAACCTCTAACAGATGTCTTCCTTCTGGCTACCTGCTGTGAGCTCGGCGGTGAGCAGCCCCACTGCTCCTCCACCTGGGCTCCTCCACCTGCTCACTCCACCCTTCCGGTGAGGAACCCCGGGTGCAGTGAGAGCACCCTGGGGACACACCCTTGGTGAGGATCAGTCCCCTGCAGCTCCTCCCCCTGCCCCTGCCCAGGCCTCCACATCTCCAGGACGCCTGAAGGTACAACCTACTTGGGCAAGCATCAAGTTACCGGACTCTGTGGAGTACGTAAATCAAGTACTGAGTTGCTACTGCTGTTTGTGGTTCACAGGGAATGGAGCCCCTGCTCTTGAGTTTCCACCCAGAAGGCAGGAGATAAAGTTGATCAATTCCGCCAAAAGGTGGAAAATACCATATGGAAAGAGGGGCTGGGTCTGGGAGTGTGTGTGTGAATACATATGTGTATGTGTAGATACGTGTGTACATATGTGTGTGTGCTGCAGATTCACTGATCAACATGGAGCCACTAAAGAGATCTGAGCAGAGGTGCAGGGAACTCAGGGGTGCCTGGCGCTCCCAGGACCTGGAGAGTGAAAGGAGGTGATGGCAGAGGGTGGGGCAGGTCCCGCTGTTCTTGGGGAAGAGATGAGACTGCCTGAGAAGAGGCTGTCCTCGGATGAAGGGTCTCCTGAGGGGTCCTTGGGCCAGGCCTGTGGAGCCTGCAGCCATGACCCCTCTGCCTGCCCAGGAGTGAACATCTAGGGGTGCTGCCGTGTGTGTGATGTGATGTGGGGCCCTCATGCTGATCGTGCTACTGGCGAGGGTCTCTCTGGGCGTGTGTGTGTGGGGGGCCCTCATGCTGACGGTGTTCCTGGGGCCAGGACACTGCGGGCACTGCTCCGCTTTCCACGTTCATAAACGAGAAGGTGGCCGGAAAAACCTCGCTCGCGGTGCGTGGGCCACAGGCTTCTTTGCCCAGCACGCATCTTAGCGCTTTGTGTAAAGGACAGACACAGTGGGCATCTTCCAGTATCCAGTGAAATAAACATGAAGACCAAGACTCTTAATTGTATTTATTGTCCTCCTCTATCTGCACTCTGAGTGTATGTTTCAATAGCTTCTTTCTAAATGTCCTTGTGAAGAAACTGAGAATACATAGGAAGTTCTTACCTATTGTCTTTGATTGGAGATTTTCATTAGTTAGTTGATTAAAAATAGATTCTGCTGCCAGAATACCACTTTTCATTGCTGTGTGAGTGCCTTTGATCTTGGGAACATTCATGAAACCAGGGCTACAACCAATAAGTAAACCCCCAGGGAAGGTGAGCTTTGGTATAGACTGAGGAAAGAAAGAAAGCGCATTTGTTAGTTCAGATTCAACCAACACTCTAAAACTAAATGCTCCACACTATAGCCTCTTTTAAAGCTGTAGAGAAAAGCTGAAAAAAAAAAATTACATGAAAATGAATACAGTGAAAGGAAAAATAGGAGCAAAAGCAGTTTTTCCCTGGGAGTGAGGGTCAGGACTGTCCCTCTTTAAGGGTTCCTTAAATTCTATTAAGGAATTTCCCATCTCCCTCCCCATGACTTACCTACATGAGACCTATGTAAGACCAGAGCATCAACACTTAGATAAAATGTTATTTATACATATCCATGTCATAATTAAAAATATTCTCTAAACCTGAAAGACTATTATGTAAAATGTGATTTGCTTTCATAGCCATTCTGGGTAACACAGAATTTACCAAGAATGCTATCTTCACTCTACGTGCCCTTTTACCCTGGTGTTCAGGGGTGGAAACCTAGATTGTAGTCATGGCATCACCACAATTAGCTACCACCCTAAATAATATATTTTACTTAACCTAAGAGTAAATTGAATTTCCCAAAATAAATTTTTTTAAATTTATTTTTATTTTTTTCAAAATAAATTTTAAGACGATTGTTTGGACCTCAGTACACACTTCTGATGAAAAACAATGTAATCAAAGGTGGTGATGTTTTGGTTTAGTCCCAGAATGTAGCAGCTAAGTTGCGGATAGTTAGCACAGGAAAATGTACTGTCATCTAACCTGCAGAGTAAAAATGAAAAAAGAGATAGTCGGTGGCGTGGCTCTCTCCTCGTCATGTATTATTTCCTTCTCTGGAAGCTTCCTAAGGTACGCCATGAGTCTCTGCTGAGAAAGCGGAGGGCGTGACAGCCTGCCAGATGAAGCTGACGGGGACCCCGAGGCGAGGAGGCCCACGGGGAGGCCCTGCCACCAGCCGCCACGCCGAGGGCGCGCTGGCCCAGCTCCTGGCGGTTACAGGAGCCTGGCCTCGAGGGAGCGGGGTGACAAGCAAACGGGGCTGGGCCAGGGCCTTCACAGCACGTGTGGGTCACTGATGGCCGGGTTCTCAGACCACCTCAGTAACAACCACAGGGACAAGAGCCCAAAGTCAGGAGCACGGAGCAGACCACAGAAAGAATGCCCGGGGCCGAAAACAGAGAACCGTCAGCACCTGATCCTGACAACGCTTCTCTCAAATAAGGCTTGCTATTCCTAGATTTGATTCAAGAACCAGAAGATGGAAGTTTAATAAAAGGACATGGATTGCTAGTGTAAATTCTTCCCAAGGGGCGCTTACGTCCTAAGTGTTGTGGTCCAAGGGAAATGCGTGTTTTTCAGTTCTGGGAGGACCCCAACCTGTGTGGGAGGAGTTATTGGCAGCTGAGCATCTTGTTAAGGAGCTAGGGGCCCAGGGAAACTCGTACTGAGAAATGGATCCTGGGAAAACTGTTGAACAGGGCTAAATAATTAGAAAGCTTTGGTACAGACTGAGGAAAGAAAAACAAAAAGTCATGTAATACTTGTTATACTCAAAATAATACTTGTAATACTCAAAATAAAATCCCATGTCCTCAAATTTTGCATCTTAAGGGTCTTCAAAAACTTAATAGGAGTTTCCAAATTTCTGACTAATTAAATCAGAAAACTTAGGTAAGAAGTGTGCGTGTGTGTGGGGCGGGTGCGGATCATCTCTTCCTGCCCATCTAAAGATCATCTGGGGCTTTGAAGTGAACAGGCAGATGATGTAAATACGAATCTGTATGTACTGTTGAGTATACAGAAGCCTTCATAGTAGAAATTCAAGAGTAGCATCAGGGGGGCAGTAGCTATTGTGGACATTATTCAAAAGAGTTAAATGGGCTTGAACACTGGCAATTTAACAAAAATTATTGCAAATGAGTAACTATACTCTAGAAAAAAAACCTCATGAGAGGTAATCCTATAGCAATGGAACTTAGGAACAGTGTTATTTTAGAACTCTAGCAATTCCATTCATAATTTAGTTGTGATTTTACTTGACTTTATGAATGTATTTAGAACTTCACTTAAGGTTAAGTTAACTTTTCTCAATTTTCTATGATCTATTTGTTACTTTTACAATAAATTTAAAAAGATATCCAATTTCTGAAGTAGTTCTAATTTTGAACATATACTAAAATAGGACACATAAGGGTAAAAACTTAGCAGAGGCCACTTAAAGGGCTTGGATATTACTAGGTAGTTGAGATGAATTAATTACCTTTGCTAAAAACTACTATCATTCTTGACTTTCCTGGCAGCTAGCTAAGGAATAAAGGAGAAGACCTTGTTTAAACTTTCTGGTTAAAAACAAGCCAACAAACAAAAAAAGGCCCATGAATTTTTCTCTAGAAACAAGTATATCCTTAAAACCAAATCCATGGTATAATTTATTTACCTCTGGTGTGGTAGGTACGTTTTATAAATACTAGAGTGCTTTGCTTGGTTACTTAAATTTTCTCCCTATGAGATAACCTTCTATTCTTTACCTAGGGTTGTGATCTCATGCTTCAACGCTGCATTCGCGATACAGAAATCAGGAATAAAAGAGAAGGCAGAGTTACCTGAAGGCCACCTTCATTGAGTGCTCTGGCTCCATAGGCAATCCTCTTCCCACCTTCCAGTGTTGGCTGGATGCTGGGGTGGTGTTTCCACCTCTGAAACTCTCTAAATGGACTGAGGTATGGGTTTTGATAGTCCAGACCAACCTTAAAATGTTTATATCTAAATGAGACATTGCTATTTCAAATTATATCAAGTATGAAGTATGAGCAATTATTTATAAGAAAACATGTACATTAAAATTCTTATTCTCAAAGGACTTACAGAAATACATGCAATGATTCAAATATAATTAAATAATTGGAATAAAATCTCTTTGAAAAAGAAGGGCAAACAATAGATGCCATGATTTTATAACTTGCAAAACTTAAAATACTTAGAAGATATTGATAAATCACTGTACTCTCTAAATCAAAATCAAAATTAAAAAATATTTGTAGGTAGATGTCATGCATTATGTGTCTACAAAAGGAGTTGTAATAATTTATTATTCATTTATCAACACCAACTCTAGACATCAACTAATAAGCTCTATACAGTACACTGAGGCAAAAATTAAGAAACTGAATATAATCATACTTATAAAGAGGGCAAGAAATAATGGAGGTCATATTTTACATGGCATTGCAAAATGCTGAAATTAATAACAAAGCCTTTTTTGCTCTGAGAAGGTTAAATCACTATAAAAAATAAACAAAAGGAATGCACTGAACACACCAATAGTGCACACATTTAACGTATCATACACAAGTCTAATCGACATTGAAACTATAAAGCTGCAACCAACGGCAAGGTGCAGTAACTCATATTGTTTTTCCATTCCCTGTAATGTTCAAGATATAATTTATTGCAAAGATGTAAGTGACCAAGAGGGAGAAAAGGTTCCTGTTGAAAATTACAGGTTCAAACCCGCTGTGGACTGCATTTCCAGTGATGGCGTGCCTCAGTGGACACGGGCTTCAGGTAGGACAGGTCTGGGCGGGAGTCCTGCCTCTGTCACTTAATGGGTGTGTTTGGGAAGGCTGTTTCGCCTATGTGAACTTCAGTTTTCCCATAAGTAAAATAAGGATGGACAGACTTCATGGGAATCTTATGGAACAGGATTCCCAGGGAAGCACCCAGCATAGGGTCTGGCGTGTAGCAGAAGTGGACTGATGTTGACAACGGTCACAAGCATTTCATGCGTGGATAAAAGCAGAAAGTAAGCTTTACATGACTATCCTTTTACATTCTCCAGATGTGACTCCCTGGTTTTGTAACACTAAGGAGCACTGACTCTCGCAGTGGAATTTCCCATCACGGGCACATGACTCACCACAAAGCCAAGCGCTACCAGGGGCTCCCCTTCATTCAGGTGGTAGAGGAACGAGCCCCCGTAGGTGTGTCTGTCCAGGGGCCAGCCGACGGTGTGATCCACTCTCCCAGGTTTCCACTTCTTCTCATCAATAACCCATAACTTTAAAAAAAAAAAGGGTCCTGGTGTATTATTTAGATATTTTATGTCACCACATGTACAAAACCTGCTAAGTTCTATGTTTTATTTATGAAGTTTAATGGAAAACTCTAACAAGAGAAACACATAAAAGGCATTTCAAACATCCCAGCAAACTGCAGGGATGAACAGAAGTAAAGAAACTAGTTAGGAAAGTGAGGAATGCTTTAAGACATTAATCAGGTTCTCAAATGGGTAAGGTGTTCATGTTCGTAGGAAACGCCATAGAGGGGATGAGGTGCTGGCAGCCACCTACACCTGGATCCAGGTGGGGGCCTCGTGGGAGTGCTTGCCTCATAAAGTGCACTGAGCCCTGCACGTCAGAGCTGCTACTTTACAGGATAGATGCTAGTTTTCAGTAGAAAAGTTTATTTCCTCCTGCACTGCCTTCTCCCCAACTGAAGCAAATTGATGATCCTACTTTCAGAAGGGTAAGGTCTAAATTTTATACAACAATGTCCATGTGAAATACTATCTAAAAATCAGATTTTATGTGACATCACATAGTGTTAAGTGCAATCTGCCAAATGAAGGTTGCTCAGTCATGTCCGACTCTTTGCGACCCCATGGAAGATACAGTCCATGGAATTCCCTAGGCTAGAATACTGGAGAGGGTAGCCTTTCCCTTTTCCAGGGAATCTTTCCAACCTAGGGATCGAACCCAGGTCTCCCATATTGCAGGCAGATTCTTTACCAGCTGAGCCACAAGAGAAGCCCAAGAATACTGGAGTAGGTAACCTATCCCATCTCCGGCAGATCTCCCTGACCCAGGAATCGAACCAGGGTCTCCTGCATTGCAGGCGGATTCTTTACCAATTGAGCCACAAAGGAAGCAATCTGCCAAAACAAGCCCTTATTCACAATATAACAAATCTAGCTATGTACAGAATTTGAACCTTTCTGAGTTTTACCCCCAAAAATATTTTTAACAAAAGAATTATAATGAAACTTTTATGCTAATAAACCTAAGGTTTTGGAAAACAGCCTAGAGATTGAATAAGCTGAGAAAATATACATTTAACCTAATAAAAATGTATGCTGTAGATTAAATATATTGAGTGGGTATTCCATAAACTAAATTATATTTACATTATAATTTTGAATAAATAATTCTTATAGGATGTGGTCATCTTAAAAAGAGCATATGGATAACAGGTCAAATCCTATTAAGGAAATGGAATTACAATGAAAAAAAATTAATGTCACAAATATTTTCAAATTCAAGACTTATTTCAATCAACATTTGATAAAACAATTAGAACATGCAGACACAATTTATATAATAGTGAAATTTGATTAGCAATATTCACTAGCCCCTTGAAAGAAAGTGAAGTTGCCCAGTCATGTCTGACTCTTTGCGACCCCATAAACTGTAGCCTACCAGGCTCCTCCATCCATGGGATTTTTCCAGGCAAGAGTACTGGAGTGGCTCTGACATAAATCACAGCAGAATCCTCTATGACCCACCTCCCAGAATATTGGAAATAAAAGCAAAAATAAACAAATGGGACCTAATGAAACTTAAAAAGCTTTTGCACAACAAAGGAAACTATAAGCAAGGTGAAAAGACAGCCCTCAGATTGGGAGAAAATAATAGCAAATGAAGAAACAGACAAAGGATTAATCTCAAAAATATACAAGCGACTCCTGAAGCTCAATTCCAGAAAAACAAATGACCCAATCAAAAAATGGACCAAAGAACTAAACAGACATTTCTCCAAAGAAGACATACAGATGGCTAACAAACACATGAAAAGATGCTCAACATCACTCATTATCAGAGAAATGCAAATCAAAACCACAATGAGGAACCATTACACGCCAGTCAGGATGGCTGCTATCCAAAAGTCTACAAGCAATAAATGCTGGAGAGGGTGTGGAGAAAAGGGAACCCTCTTACACTGTTGGTGGGAATGCAAACTAGTACAGCCACTATGGAGAACAGTGTGGAGATTTCTTAAAAAACTGGAAATAGAACTGCCATATGACCCAGCAATACCACTCCTGGGCATACACACTGAGGAAACCAGATCTGAAAGAGACACGTGCACCCCAATGTTCATCGCAGCACTGTTTATAATAGCCAGGACATGGAAGCAACCTAGATGTCCATCAGCAGATGAAAGGATAAGGAAGCTGTGGTACATATACACCATGGAATATTACTCAGCCACTAAAAAGAATTCATTTGAATCAGTTCTAATGAGATGGATGAAACTGAAACCCATTATACAGAGTGAAGTAAGCCAGAAAGATAAAGACCAATACAGTATACTAACGCTTATATATGGAATTTAGAAAGATGGTAACGATAACCATATATGCAAAACAGAAAAAGAGACACAGAAGTACAGAACAGACTTTTGGACTCTGGGAGAAGGTGAGGGTGGGATGATCTGAGAGAACAGCATCGAAACATGTATATTATCAAGGGTGAAACAGATCACCAGCCCAGGTGGGATGCATGAGACAAGTGCTCAGGGCTGGTGCACTGGGAAGACCCAGAGGGATCGGGTGGAGAGGGAGGTGGGAGGGGGGTTCAGGATGGGGAACACATGTGAATCCATGGCTGATTCATGTCAATGTATGGCAAAAACCACTACAATACTGTAAAGTAATTAGCCTCCAACTAATAAAAATAAATGGAAAAAAAAAAAAGAGTACTGGAGTGGACTGCCATTTCCCTCTCCAGGGGATCTTCCCAACCCAGGGATCGAACCCGGGTCTCCTGCATTGCAGACAGACGCTTTACTGTCTGAGCCACCAGCAAAGCCCCTTGAAAAATATCCCAAATATTTTCAGTCATTGTGAACATTTCTGACTAATGATAATTACATGAGAACACAAATGAGTGTAAGCTTCATCCTGCCACATTAAAATTACACCAGCAAATGCAGGTACCTCCTTCAGCCCGATTCCGTAGGTCTGAGGCTGGCAGCTGGCCCTTAAGTCAAACTTGCGGTACAGCTGCTTGGCCAGGTGTCCGTGGCAGCCCTCTGCAAAAATCGTGACTTTAGCATGTAGTTCCAATCCCCGCTCGAAAGTTGTCTAAGAAATAAGAACACGTTAAATTGCAACATTTGACAGTTTTTAAAATGTTCACATTCTGGTTCGTTTTGAATTGAACTATGATTCAGATATAGAAGAGAAAGTACAAATATATAATTCTAGGAGTAAAACTAATTACTGTTATAAGTGGAAATTAAATTTATAAGGCAGTCAATCAATATCTTGTGTCTTTATTATATTTACTTTTTCACTTCAAAAGTACTTGATTGAATGGTTAAGTTTGTAAGCATTAAAACAAACAAACAGAGCACGCTCCCTCTTCCCACCACCTACAAATGAATATACAGTGAGAAGTGAGGGGAAAGGCAAATGGACGAAGGGGCTCAACTGTGTGGTGACAGATGGTAACCAGGCTTGGCGTGGTTGTCACTCTCCAGTGCATACAGACGTTGGATTATAACACTGGATACCTGAAACTTCTATCATTAAAAAACATTTTTTACCTCACACCAGTTGGCAGAGCCATCATCAAAAAGTCTACAAATAACAAATGTTGGAGAGGGGCTGGGGAAAAGGAAACTCTCCTACACTGTTGATGGGAATGTAAGCTGATGCAGCTACTATGGAGAACAGTATGGAGATTCCTTAAGAAACTAAAAACAGAACTACCATATTATCCAGCAATCCTACTCTTGTGCATATATCTGGAGAAAACTCTTAATTCAAAAAGATGGAAGCACTCCTACAGTCATTGCAGCACTGTTTACATTAGCCAAGACATGGAAGCAACTTAAATGTTCATTAACAGATGAAAGGATAAAGAAGATGTGGTACATATACAGAAAGAAATATTACTCAGCCATAAAAAAGAATGAAATAATACCATCTGCAGCAACATGAATGGACCCAGAGATGATCATTCTAAGTAAGTCAGACAGAGAAAAACAACTATCACATGGTACCACTCATAAGTGGGATCTAATTTTCAAAAAATGATACAAATGAACTTATTTACACAACAGAAACAGACTCACAGGCTTCGAAAATAAACCTATGGTTACCAAAGAAGAAATGTATGGGGAGGTGGGGAGGGATAAATCAGGAACTTCCATTACTGGGCGTGTGAACACTTTTGCATTTGCCGGTACATCTGTGCTTGTCTTGTGCATCATCCACACACACATGCACCCTATATATGCCTATGATTAGTACCTCTGAATTTGTTTTTGTCTTCCTCTTACTACACTTCATCATCCATAAACCATGTTAAGAACCTAGTGTGCGGAGTGTTACCCAAATATATACACACGCCTATATACTGAGATCTTACATATACACCCAAACTTTTCTGGCTCCTGATTTCACAAAAATAGGATCATATAATCCAACCTTTTGTGCATCTTACTTTTCTCACCATAACACTTCATGGAAATCTCCCAAGTCACTGTGTGGCTCAAATCTTTCCATGTGGGAACACCACAGGTTGGTGCTTCTGCTAACGGGTAACAGACATTCACTGTTTCCGGTCATTTGTGATGAATAGCAGGTTATAAAACATACACCCTGTATACGTGCCCTTACAACATTGGTGCTTTTGTTCCTCTAAGTTAGGTTCCAGGAGTGGCACTGCTACTCCTGGACACACCTTCTTTAATTTTACTAGATATCCTCAGAATGTCTTCCCCAGAGTCTGAACAACTCACACTGCTGCCCGCATTACGTAAGAAGACACTTACCCTATTTCCAGCTAGTGACAATGTGTGTGTGTGCTCAGCTGTGTCTGACTCTTTGCGACCCCATGGACTGCAGCTCACCAGGGCTTCTCCGGCAAGAGCACTGGACTGGGTTGCCATTTCCCTCTCCAGGGGATGTTCCCAACCCAGAGATCGAATCTGCACCTCCTGTATTGGCAGGCGGATTCTTTACCCCTGAGCCACCGGGCAAGCCCATACCTTTTCTTCTTATGCTTTTGCTAAGGGTAGTACTAATGCATTGCTGTGCTAATTTGCATTTTCCTGATTACTCTCTTCAGCATCTTTTTCTTTTTGATTCAAGAAATATTAGCTGAATGCATCCGGTGTACCAGGTTCTACGAGAGGCACTGGGGAAGAGGTGACAGAAAAACACCGTTCATTCCCTGGGGCGAGGCACAGGGGCAGGACTAAATATCAATAACTACGTGGGTGTACAAGGACCAAGTGTGACTGCACGCCTGGAGGGGGGAGTACGGCGCTGGCAGGGGTTCTGGGGGAGAGCCGCATGACTGGGGGAGCAGGAAGGGTCTCTGTGAGGCGCTGGCCTGGGAGCCATGGACCCTGGACAAGAGACATCCAAGGACCTGCCTCCCGGTCAGTGCTCACCTGGATCTGCTCTTCTGTCCACTCTCATTTTTTAAGATTCTGCCCGTTTTTCTAACGTGTTCTCTTTTTCTTGTCAATGTAGAAGTGCTCTTCGATATCACTGGCACTCAAATTATTTTCCCCAGTCTACTGCTTATCTGCAGACTTCTCGGTATTTTTGCTATACAGTCATTTAAAAAGGCCTGTCTTATAGGTTTCTAATTTCTGTTATAGGATGGCCTACCTTACACCTAGGTTGTAATTATAATCTAGGTTTCCTTCTACCTTTTTTTTTTAATTGTTTTAAGAAGTCATCAGAATTTTTATAAAACAAAGGTCCAACCCCATCTGCTTCCAGATAGACATGCAGTTTATTCAGCTTAACTTACACCACAACAATTCAGTCTCAGTGAACTAAAGTACTCCTCAGTATAATTCTGCTTCCTCTTAGAGGCAACACACCCCACTGTGTGCAAGGGGCAGTCCTGGAGCCATACCGCTTCTATTCCAATCCTAGCCACACCGCCTACCAGGGGTCTGACCCTGGGCAAGTCATTTAACCTCCGAAATGTGAAAACGTCCACATCAGAATTCTGACAGGGGGCTTCCCTGGTGGCTCAGCGGTAAAGAATCCCATGCCAGTGCAGGAGACGCGGGTTCGATGCCTGGTCGGTGAGGATCCCACATGCTGCGGAACTAAGCCCATGTGCCACAACTACTGAGCCTCTGCTCTAGACCCTGGGAGCTGCAGCTACTGAAGCCTGCATGCCTTGGAGCCCAGAAGCCACTGCAATGAGAGAAGCCCAGGCACTGCAGTGAAGAGTAGCACCCACTTGCCGCAGCTAGAGCAAAGTCCTCACACAGCAACAGAGACCCAGAGCGGCCAAAAATATACAAATAAATAAAAACTAAAAAAAAAAGGAATTCTGACAGTAAGAAGCCTGACAGATCTAAGATTAGAGCTACTGAATGAGCAGCTGGACAATAATTCTGGGACTTGGGGGAGAGGTGTTTAAAGTTGTGTCACCAAATGAGGCCACTATGGAGAAAATATAGCCAGAGGATCCCACAGTGAAGCCTAGAGCCCAGATACTTGGAGGATGGGCAGGGTGGGGGTGGCAGAGGATGAGCAGGCAAAGGCAGAAGGGGGCCCATGAAACACCAGGAAGACCAGGAGAAGGCGGGGTGAAAAGCAGGAAGCGTTTCTGGAAGGAAGTTATTCAGCTGGGCCAGCATTCCCGCCAGGAGGCCGGGTGACAGGAGAGAACTGGGTCTGCAGGCGAGGTGTCTGTGAGCCACCAGAGGGGCAGGGGGAAGCCCAGCCATGCCCGGATAAATCAGCCGAACAGCAGAGGACACAGTCGACCCTTGGTTCTTCCCCTTCCACACGGCTATATGAAGACAAAGTGAAAAACTTAGACTCTGTAGCTCAAATTACTGAGATTCCACTGTACTCTTCTATGCTGTTACATCTATATATACACAATATATAAAACATAAAAACGTTTTTACAACTACAAAGCACAGAACACAAAAATATACATTTGGACAAATACCACAAGAACACACACAAAAAGAAAGTATCAGAATGGGAGAATTTGTGTGCCTCAATGTTGTGGTAATATTAAACACAAAAATTTTTAAAGAGTAAATGGCAATTTATAATTAACTGATCATAATATAGAAAAGAATAGCCATAACACAGGAAGAACATAGGAAAAACAATATTCTTTTGTTATTATTAAGTCCCCTTAGAATTAAGTTCCCCTTCTTACACTGTGAGTAGGAATGTAAGCTGGTGCAGTCACTATGGAGAACAGAATCAAGGGTCCTTTACAAACTAAAAATAGAACTACCATATGATTGAATAACCCTATTCCTAGGCATATACCCAGAGAAAACCATAATTTGAAAAAACACATGAACTTCAATGTTTACTGCAGCACTGTTTACAATAGCCAGGACATGGAAGCAACCTAAAACGTCCATCAACAGAGAAACAGATAAAGACGGCGTGGTACACATACATGATGGAATACTACTCAGCCTTAAAAAGGAATGGAACTGTGCCATTTGCAGAGACATGGATGGACCTAGAGACTGTCACACAGAGTGAAGTAAGTCAGAAACAGAAAAAAAAAGTGTATATTAATGCATATGTATGAAATCTAGAAAAATGGTACAGATGATATTATCAACACTTGCAGAGCAGAAACAGAGACACAGATGAAGTGAACAAACATATGGCTACCAAGAAGGGAAGGGGAGGTGAAATAAATTGGGAGATTGGGACTGACATATATACAATACTGATACTATGTGTAAGATAGATAGCTAGTGAGAACCTACTGTATAGCATGGGGCTATACTCAGGGTTCTGTGGTGACCTAAACAGGAAGGAAATCCAAAACAGAGGGGACACACATACAGGTCATTCACTATGTTGCACAGCGGACGCTAACATTTTAAAACAACTGCACTCCAATAAAAATTAAAAAGGACAAAGACAAGAGCAGTCATTTCTTGACCGAACTACATCTTGGACAAGGCTTACTCTCTTTTCAATAACAGTCAATAAAAAATACTATGTACTACTTAAAAAAAAGTTGAAAGTGTAAAAAACAAAACAAAACAAAAAACACACAGAAAACTGAGTTTCCTTAACCAAGTTTCTTGATCCAGAATTTTATTCCCTTTCTGTCGCCTCTGACCTCACCCTGTGCTCTCTGAACAGCAATCAACCAGAGTCAGGTGACTACAGTGGCTATCATGAAAATACCTTCCATGTACTACAACTGCTGTTACAGATCCATCACTAATGTACAAACTCAGGCTGTTTCTCCAGTGCGAGATGAGCCCACAAACCCTGGAGGCACAGAGTACCTGGCCCAGAGAGTCGTAAACCAGAGACATCCCGACTCCCCAGTCAGAGGAAGTGGTTAATCCCAGCTTTTTTTTCCCTCTCGGCCACACTGTGTGGCTTGCGGGATCTTAGTTCCCCGACTAGCAATTGAACCTGGGCCCTCAGCAGTGAGATTGCCAATTCTTAACCACTGGACCCCCAGGGAATTTCCAATCCTAACTTCTTTATTTTTCTGCTTTAAGACACCCTCAGCTCAAAGACCAAGCTGGACTGGATCTGAGGGACTTCTTTCCCCAAGTTGCCCGCCATCCTGGAATAAACCCTTACTTCGTCATAAACTGTTTTCAGAGTTTTGGCTGTTTGTGCTGCAGGCACATGCCATACTAAGAGAAGCAGGATGAGAGAACAGGTGTCCGCAAACCTGGCTGTGCATCAGAATCCCTGGGGCCAGTTACAAGCCAGCTCCATGGCCCTGCCATAGGACAGGCTGAGTCCTACGACCTCATGTGATTCTGTGCAGCCAGGTAAGCCACCGGGAGGAACAGTGAGGCAGTAAGACTTGAGGACTTGGGCACGTGCTTCTTGCTAAGCATGAAGGAGTGAGAAGCAGGAAGACCTGCTGGAGGAAATGCTAGATTAGATGCCCAGTTCTGCTGTATAATTGGAGAAAAGGAGGCAACCCATCTTTCCTGAGGCCCTGGCATTACCTGGCACTGTGCCAGCCTTGGCGTAACCCTCCAAGATCTCAGCCTTCAAGGGCTTCTAATCTAGTTGAGAAATTAAGACAATAAACAAATATGAATAGACAAGTTTGTTTATCAAGATGTTAATCTGTGTTTTGTTCTTGTTATAGGAAAGGAAGGTTATTTTTCCCTTGTCCTTTCCAAGGGACCTAACAGAGCTGAGATCCACGTATTAAGAGCTCTTCTTTTGCAAATTCAAAAATAATGAGCTGTGAAAACTGGAAGGCCATTCAGGCATATTCTGAAAGTGAGAAAGGCAATCAGTCTTATATTTACTAAAAGATGTCAAAGATTCAATCCACATTACTGACAGTAGTGATGCAAATGACTCTTGTCCACGGAAGTGGAGGACTGTGGAGGGAAGTTGAGCAGCTGACCCACGTGTGTATGTCTTTTGATTTTCCTTGAACTGGCTATAACATCTTATCAATTTCCTCATGAATGAATGAATGAAATAATATCTGTGACCTGTGTTTGTTTTATATTTATAGGAATCATGTTTTTACCTTTTAAGAAAATTGTTCTTAAACATGTTATATCTACTTATCTAAATTATGTTTAATTCAAAGATGTTTATTTTTTAACAATGAGACAAAATTCCACATTAATAACTAAACACTAACATGCACTTAATTAATGTGCAGTTTGTAGCAAGACTAGATCATTGAGTATGAGTTAGTTTTATATTTTACTGTCAGTGTGCTGAGCACGAACTGTCCACAGGCTCACCTTTGGTGCACCATCCTTCTGTATCCCTACGTCATTTGTGGCAATTCCTTTTACACTGCCATCTTCATGAAAAAGGACCTAAAATGAAAACACTTTCATTATCACCTAGAGACTCATAACTGTCTTGCAAGCAAACAACAAACAGCCTTCAATTTTTAGAAGGTGAACTTATTCTCTAGATTATAGAGACACAGGCTTAAGAATGTTTAGGTAAGAATGTTGAGGTAAGAATGTTCATAAGAGATGTGCTTTTAAGATACTCCCTTCAAGATGCAACAGAACTCAGCTCAAACAGCTGGGAATGGAGGAAATGTCCCGACCTGATGAGGAAAAATGGGAGAGCTACCGAGAGGACACCAGGGAGCCAGGAAGAGGCAGTGGGAGGCCGTCTGCCACGTTCAGAGGTCAAGGGCGTGTGTACGGAGCCTGGACTCGGGGTCTGTGACATAATGGACTGTCAGCTGGGGGCACTGAGGACAGTGTCAGGAAAGCCTCTTCCCCAGTGAGCCCAGACCCCAAAACCAAACCCTCAAACAAGACAAAACAGAGTGGGGCTGCAGACAGCCCGGGGGGATTAAAGCTTATTTCTGGACCACAAAGAAAGAGGGCAAAGCGGTCAGAAGTGT
Organism: Muntiacus reevesi; assembly: GCF_963930625.1. Lineage (NCBI taxonomy): Eukaryota > Metazoa > Chordata > Mammalia > Artiodactyla > Cervidae > Muntiacus > Muntiacus reevesi. The sequence continues at coordinate 32,372,843 of NC_089261.1, read as the reverse complement.
GATTCTGAAGATGAGAAGGAACAACTCTCTGTCTCACTTGGTTTCTGTCTCTTCTAGAGGAAGATGCTCTTTGGACAGGAAAGAACTAGAACCTCATGCCAGAAAGCATGCGAGCGAAAAGCCGAGACCAGAGCCACCGGCAATGCACATGACCCCGTGAAAACAAACCCACGCTAGGACAGGGCTGTGGCCTGGACCTGTAGGTGGCCCTGGCAAACAGGAAACTGGGGAGGAGAGGAGAGCTGCTGGGGGCTCAGAGTGTGAGTGTGTGTGCGTAAACCATGGATGCCACAAACCACCTGCTTGTGACTTGGACACTGATTCCCATTAAGAACAGTTTATTCGGGAGAAACGTAAACCCAAATCCACGTGTGTGAACTGGGAACACAGAAACTAGTAGCAGGATGTGTAGGGCAGAGGCCCATGTGTTTTATCTGGCTTACATCTACTGTAATGGGAAAAACAAAGATGATTTTAATTTCACTGGTGACAAAAAGAACAACTCCCTCTCCTATCCAGATTCCTTCAGCATTTCCTTTAGAAAATTTGACTGTAAATTCTTTCTGTCTCTCTTAGATATATGGGAATCATGTAAAAAGCTAAGTAAGATTCCTGGTAGGTTAGCATCTTAGTGTTTCTTGGGTCCTCAGAGCCACATCTGACATGTGACCACAGAGGATGGTGTCCAGTCTCCCTGTCTCTGGGGGACAGTCTGGGCTACGCGCCTGCCTCCATGCTGTCACTTGCTACCGGTCAAAAAGATATAGGATGCTTTATTTTTCCTTTGGAGAAAGACGATTAACATGTATGTAATGGGCTGTATCTGTCTGGCTGAGTAAAAGGCTAAGAGTTTTTCGTCTTGGCAACCTCCCTAGCAGATGGCCTGTAATTGCACTGCACTCTTGGTTTAATGCTCATTCAGTAATAAAACTGCTTCACTCTTGTTTATAATTTGTAGAGGTGATTTTTTTCTGGTTTGGCTGGAGATTTTATTTTCTAGTAATTTCCCCAACAAAAAGTAGTGAGAATCTATAGTGCCATGTAGTTACCAGAGTTATTTTGAAGGAATTATTGGAAGAACAGTTTCTAGAATGAACATGGTAACCTGCCTTGCTGTAACCAGGCTTGAAGTAGTTGATTCACTCTGGGTGCCACATAAAAGGGAATGCATTCAGAGGGCAATGAGAATACTGCAGGAATGCAAAATACGTGACATGGTGGTTGTAAGAATTGAGACTATTTAACCTGGAAAAAAAAAAACAAGTGAAGGTTGGGCAGGAGAGCAGGGCATAATAATTGGAAAGCTGTCCTTGGGGGAGGGCACAGATTTGTTCTACACACTGTAAGAAAATAAAGAAATGTCTACTCAATTTACAGGAGAGCGCATTACCAACAATCCGTACATCGGAGGCTTTTTTTCATTCTAGGTTGACCAGTCACCTGACGTGGAACAATACCAGGGCTTCAAGTACTCTTTGGATTGATCCTGCTAAGACTTCTTCTGATCTTACAATTCTAATATCCTAAGGCTTTTTGAAAATATTTATCTATTTACTTCTGTATCATTCTTGGTTTAGTTTCAAAAGGAAAAGAGACCACTTCCCATCAGCATGAGGAACAGAGGGGCACAAACCTCAGCAGCCGCGTAGCCAGGGTACACCTCCACACCCAGGGCTTCCGCCTGCTCCCCCATCCAGCTCACCAGATGGCCCAGGCGCACGATGTAATTGCCGTGATTGTTCATTGGGAGACCTACAGACAGAGGCTGGATTCAGAAGTCTGACTTTTTAGCGGTAAGTCTCAAAATCCTAAATACTAAATTTAGAAATTCTAAGGTCTAATTTCTGCATTAAATACACACATCATCCTCTGGCCATAATTTCAATTTATTTCCTAACAATTCTGGCCTAGAGTTCAAACTATTAAGTTGAAAATAACATTACAGAACTAAATCAGAAATTCCCGGTTGCTTTACAGGACTATCTCAATTCTCCTAGACTGGAAGACAAAAAAGCACTGGGCTCTGGTCCTGCTTTCTTTTCCACAAGCTAGCTGTGTAATTTTGGGCAAGTCCTTCAAGTCTCTGGGCCTTTGTTTTCTCATCTGTAAAAGGATAGGATTTAACCAGATGAAATGTAGTTCCTTCCAGCTGTGGAATTCTGTAAGTCCACAATATTTATCATTCTTTACCTGGAAGAATTGGCACAGGAATTCTGTATTTCTCCGTTAAAATTCCAAATCTATCTTCTGTTACAGGAGTGTTGAGAGGAGCCTGGAAACAAAAGGAGGAGAGAAAAAGATGTTTTGTGTTCATATCTGTAAGGGTAAACACAAAATAATAAAATAATGTGTCAAAAAGGAAAGAGAACTGTCTTCCTCACTTTTCTTCCATCACTTCCTTTGGAAAACCTGACACTGTAAACCCTTTCTCTCTTTCAGATGCGTGGGAATCTTTTTAAAAACTAAACAAGCCAGTTTGCATTTCAAGACTGTCTTTCCTAGGGGCCTTGGAGCCACCTTTGAAGTGAAACTCAAGGAGGCTGGCCTCCTGTCTCCCTGCCTCTGTGGAGGTCAGGCAGACACTGGCTCCAGTGCTCAATGGACACAGAAGAGAAGCTTTATTTTTCTTTGGACAAAGACAATTAACAGGTATAGAATGGACTGGATCTGCCTGGCTACATAAGGCTTTGATGTGAAAAATTTTTTTCTATTCATATTAGAATTGCCATTTTGTCAATACTAATTCAATGATGCCTATTTCTGAAATACACTGAAGAGAGAAATTAGGCATAATTACAGCATGTCAAGTTTCAAGAAGTTTGCTACTTCAGAAGGAAAAGCATTGTCACTTGTGCTAAGCCCCGGGTCAGCACACCCAGCCTCAGCGCTAACCTCATTCCATCTTAGCCTCTCTGCCAGTCCTCGTGAGGTGTCCTCCTGGAGCCCCCGCCTGGGAGGCGACAGCGCCTGAAACAGTGCTTTTGCTTATGACTTCCATGCCCCAACCACGTTCTGTCTGTCAAAACCTCTCCTGTTCTGCTGCTCTTTGGCGCTCCTTTCTGTCTGCTAGATGGGGTGCTGCTCAGAATCACTGAATGAAGCCAATTTGACCTTTAGATTTACTCGGGTGAATTTTGTTTGTTAACAGTCTTCACAACTGTTTATATAGAATATTTAGTATTCACAGATACTAACTAGTCTAACCTTGAATACCTTGAACAGGAATAACATAGCTCATCTCACAGAAGAAAAAACTGAGTTACGCAGAGTATAACATTTTAATCAAGGTCACACAAATGATGAGCGCAGTAAGACTAGCGCCTGGGTTCTCTGTATATCTTGCCAGTGACGTGTCTGCTTAGGTTATAAGAGGTCTTACTAAAGTATTTCTTTAGAAAACTAGATTACCCTTTTTGGCTTTAGGTATTAAAAAAAATAGGAAAGTTAAAGAACATTTTACTAAGAACAATGATATAAACACCTATGGAATAAGTTAGGAAATACCCTCAAAATCAAAAAGCTGTATTTATTCAAAGACCTTCTCAAGATGTCTTCTCATAAATCAGTACACAAATACAACATGTAGAAGGCACTATGTGAAAATGAGTTAATTTAAAAATTATTAACTATATTTGATGTTAGTCAATTTTTTGGACGCTTTTAAAATTAAAAACCTATCTACAGTTATACTCTAAGAGCTAGAACCAGGTGTAAAGGGTTCTCCATATTCCTTTCATCTGGACATAGAAATACAATCAAGATGAGACTTGGTATAAATAACAACTTATCATACTCCCTTCTCCTTCCAGTCTGGGAACAGCTCTTGTAAAGCTCGTGGATCCAGGCATGCCCCTGAGAGGGTGTGAGCGCCTATCTGAGCAGCTTTCTCCACCAGACACACGCGGATGTCCTTCTCGTGCTGGGCGGCCAGCTGCTTGAGCCGTGCAGCCGCGGAGAGCCCCGCGGGACCAGCCCCCACAATCACCACGTCCGCCTCCTCTGCAAACCGCTCCATGTTCACTCCTGGGAGTGAAGAGGGTTGAAACATGCATGACAATTCTGGGGTGACTACGACCTGATAAAATCACAAGGTTGGGTTATGAGTACTCACTATTCTTTACAGCATTATTATTTTTTTAAATAAACTTTTTATTTTGTTTTGGGGTACAGCTGATTAACAATGCTGTGATGGTTTCAGGTGAATAGCAAAAGGGGCTCAGCCACACACATACACGTATCCATTGTCCCCCAAACTCCCCTCCCATACAGGCTGCCACAGGCACTGAGCAGAGCTCTCTGTGCTAGACAGTCGGTTCTTGTTGGTTATCCATTTTAAATACAGCAGTGTGTACTAGACCACCCCAAACTCCCTAACTATCTGTCCCCCCATTCTCCCCTCCCCCTCACACCCCCCCCAAACATAAGTTCATTCTTTGTGAGTTACAGCATTATTTATATAAACTGCCCCTCTGCTTCCTGCGAGAGCTATACAGAGTATATTATTGTTTGAGTAGAATGTTCTCTTAGTTTCTGTTTGAGGGCATTATCTTACTTCAGCTTCCATAAATCAACTTTTATTACTGAGATCTATTAGTGTAAGTTTGCAAATATTTGCTTATCTAAATATTAATATGTAACAGATTTGATACAGTTACAAAATATTAGGTGATTTTACGCTCTCATGAAAAACATAATATCAATATTTACCTCCACAAAATGATACAAAGTGTCTAGAAAGATCTCAACAATTTTACAGAAATGATGACTTACCTTCCCATCGCTTGTCCTGATCCCGGGGATAAACAGTATAGTGGGTAGTAATTCGAGGTACAACAGAAGTTGAAGACCATCGTGTAGCACACAGAGGTAGGTAATTTTTCTTAATTTTTATGGCATGAAAGCACTGGTATGCTGCACAAAAATTATGAACAGTATTATTTTTTCAAATAGCTCTTCTCAGGAGTAGTTTGAAAAAATTTTAAAGCAAACACACACACAAAATCTAGGATTGAGGATCTGATCTGTTTTTTGTTTGTTGTTGAGTCACTAAGTCATGTCAACTCTTTTGTGACCCCATAGACTGTAACCTGCCAGGCTCCTCTGTCCATGGGATTTTTCATGCAAGAATACTGGAGTTTTCTGTTAATTAGCCCTAAAACCTTAAAGAATAACTCAACCGTTATAGATTTCAGTTTCCTCATTCAAAAAAGTAAAGGGCTACCAGGTGATCATTAAGGTACCATTTTTTGGTTTTGTTTTTTTTTAGTCTTGCCACATAGCTTACAAGGTCTTAGCTCCCTGACCAGGGATTGAACCCAGGGCCACGGCAGTGAAAGTGCTGAGTCTTCCCCACTGGATGCCAGGAAACCGCCCCACTAAGGTAACTGTGTGGGTCCACGTGACGCCTTCTCTTTGGAAACCTGTTTATCTTCCGGCCACATCAACACTGCAGACATTCAGTCAGTGAGCGGTTAGAGCTACACTGCAGAGCCCTCAGCTGGGAGAGGACTGAAGCGGACGGTCCTCTTTCCAAGGCAGGCAGTTCAGTTGGCTTTTCTCATAAAGCAGTGTTAACAAACTAGAACATTTTAAAAGCTTTTAAATAAGCTAATCTATTCAATTTGCCTTATGTCAAGCTACACCTATAAATAGGATGACCGTATAATTTGCCACCTAAACCAGATACTTGGAGAGCACTACAGTGAAAGCGAAAGTCGCTCAGTCATGTCTGACTCTTTGTGACCCCAGGGACTATACAGTCCATGGAGTTCTCCAGGCCAGAATACTGGAGTGGGTAGCCTTTCCCTTCTCCAGGGGATCTTCCCAACCCAGGATCGAAGCCAGGTCTCCCACACTGTGGGCAGATTCTTTACCAGCTGAGCCACAAGGGAAGCGCTTGGTGGTGAGCACCAAGGGGAGGTACTAACGGTTATACTGGGACCATGTGGGCAAACTGCACGTTAGGGTTGGCTTCATTTTAAATTAAGGGGACCCACCTTCCAACTTAGTTAATGTATATATTCTTTGAGTTAGCAAATAAAATTTTATAGAAATAAACACAAGTATGCCAAGATTTATCTGTGGGAATGTTCATTAAACTCCCACTGTCCTTAAACCTGCACCTCTCTCTCTCCCCTCCGTGCCTTACCTGACGCCGAGCACAGCAGGCCTCACAGACAGAGAAAACTAGTTGGGTGGGAACTGTCTCAGCTCCCGGCAAGAAGTCCTAAAGTCATCTGTGTTGTGTTGGACCTTTGTTCATTCACTCAGGTTACGATAAAGAGAGGTCTTTTCTCTTCACTTAGATGAATCCTTCCACCTGGATGATGAGGCTTTTCCTTCCCATCTTCTTAGAGATATTCCTACTTTAAATATTAATACCCTCTTTTACTCCTGGATCTTCAATTTCTTCCCCTCTTCTCTAGTACTCCTCTCCACAGGGGTCCTTCCCTTAATAATAATAAAAATAAAAAGACAGACTCCTTCCTTGGGAATAGCCCTGAATGCTATCAAAACTTACATGTGGAGCTATGGGAGTCTGTCATGGGAGAAGGAATAAAATCATCAAAGGAACAGAATAAAGAATTCATAAAAAGGTAGAATACATATAAGGATTTGGTATATGATAATCAGGAAGACGAGATAGTTCTTCATTAAATGGTCAGAGACTGGCAGAAAGTTAGCTCTTTCTTAAAATCAAAATGAATTTCATTTGATCAATGATTTTAATAGAAAAAAAGTGAAAGTATAAAGGATTACAGTGATAAATCCACAAATTACTTGATTTTCTGCTTTTGAGTGTGGGCTGAACTTCAGGGTCAGCTTCCAGTGAGTAGAGTGTGGCAAGGAAAATATGAACTTTACAGTGGAGAACCATGGCAGACACTTTGACCAAGTGATCAAGTTTACCATTACTGCAATCAGATACATTAGTATCACATGATGTGATGAGAACGGTATGCATATGTATATAAGAGGTGAAAGGCTCCTCACCTCTGTGGCACACCTCCCCCACGTCTACAGTCTTGATCTAACTGTGAGAAATCACCAGACAAACTCAGACCAAGGGACGTCCAACAGAATGCCTGACCAGTGCACACTGAAGGTGTCACGGTCATGAGACACAAGACAGACAGGAAGCCACACTGAAGTAGGCGTGACATGAGAGGACGTGACACCTAAAGCAAGCGGGGGACCAGGTCTGGGTCCTGGACAGAAAAAGACTCTGGATAAAGGCCTCAGTTTAGTTAATATTGTTGTATTGATGTTAATTTCTTTACATTTGACGATTATTTTATGGATGCAAACTTAAGCGATGAAGGATATAATATCGAGAATTCCTCATGCTATCAGAAAAGATTTTAAAAGAGTGTAAATGCTTGTGACCTTGGATCAGGCAATGGTTTCTTAGCTGTGACACCAAAGCACAAGCAACAAAAGAGAAAATGGATAAACTGTACTTCACTGAAATTAAAATCTTTTGTTTTCAAAAGATATCAAGAAAGAGAAAAGATAACTCACAGAAGGGGAGAAAATATCTGCAAATCATATCTCTGATAAGGGGCTTGTATCTAACATATACAAAGAATGCATTTCTAGTAATAAAAAGACAAATAACCTGATTAAAAACACATAAACCCTGAATAGCTGCTTCTCCAAAGAAGATAAACAAATGTCCAATATGCACATGAAAAGATGATCAATATCATTAACCATCAGAGAAATACAAATCAAAACCACAATAAGATCCACTTGATATCCACTAGATGGTTATAATCAATAAGATAGATAACAACAAGTGTTGGTGAGGAGGTGGAGAAACTGGAACCCTCTCCTACACTGTTGGTGAGAATGTAAATGGTGCAGCAGCTTTGGAAAACAGTCTGTCATTTCCTCAAAACGTTAAGCATGGTTTCCATGTAATTCACTCTTAGGTATATATTTAAGATCCAAGAAAACACGTCCACACAAAACCTTCTACATGAATGTTCACAGGTACATTATTCACAGCAAAGTGGAAATGACCAAATGTCCATTAGTGAATGGACAAATAAAAAGTGACACGGTAATCCTATTCAGCAATAGAAAGAAGTAAACATGGACAGACCTTGAAAACATTACGTTAAAGTGACTAGCAGCCAGCCACAAAAAGACCACATTAGGGACTTCCCTGGTGGTCCACTGGCTAAGATTCTGTCCCACTGCAGGGGGTCCAGATTCAATTCCTGGTCAGGGAGCTAGATTCCATAATGCTGCAACCAAGAGTTCACATTCCTCAATGAAAGAGTTCACATGCTGCAACCAAGGATCCTGAATGCCACAACTAAGACTCAGTGCAGTCAAATAAATATATATTTTTAAAAGACCACATATTATATGATTCTATATATATGGAATATCCAGAATAATTTATAGGAATAGAAAATAAATTAGGTGTTGCCTAGGGTTGGAGAGTTGGGATTGATTTCTAAAGGGTATGAGGTTTCTTCCTGGGATGATGAAAATGTTCTAACACTGTGTGATGGTTGCAGAACTTTGTGGACATACTAAAAACTACTGAATGGTACATTTCAGATGATGTAATGATATGGTATATAACTTACATTTCAATAAAACTGTTATTATGGGAAAGACATTATGGGATTATGGGAAAAACATTTTATAATTTTTAAAAAGAAAATTGGTTTTGGGAAAGTTTTTCTAACTATAGTTAAAAAATCTCAAAAATCATAAAATCATTTAACTAAAATTTTAAACATCTATAAGACCAAAATATGACATAAACATTAGTGTCTTATTTGTATCCTACAGTAGATAGCATACTGCTATTTATTTTCCTTTTTGTGTGCTAAATCTCAGTGCTAGCCTATATATAGGTATAAATATTTGTTGATTGAGTACCAGTCCTTTTTATCAGAGTACTTACTTATGACTGACTCATGCTATTATGAAACAGGTTATTCTTGTTTTATTGTAATTCTCTGTGAAAAGGCAGGCTAGTCATAAATCATAAGCATTAAAAGGTCAACAAGAGGGAAAGAAAATCTAAGCCATAGGCTGGGAGGAAATATTTGCAGAAAACAAAGCTGATAAAGGGCTGATATACAATATATACGAAGAATTCATATATCGATAATTCAACAAGAAAATAAACAGATCAATTTAAAAACAGGCAAAAAGATCTGGACAGACACCTGGCCAAAGCAAATATTCAGATGGAAAATAAGTATAGGAAAGCTAAACACCCTGTTTCATCAAGGAATTGCAAATTAAAACAACTGCAAACTAAAACACCTATCAGAATGGCCAAAACCCATTCTGGAGAACACCTTTCAGGAGGTGGAGCAGCAGAACTCATTCATTGCTTCTGGGAACGCAAAACGGTACAGACACTGTGGAAGACAGTTTGGCAGTTTCTCACAAAGCTAAACATACTCTTTTCTTCCCCCTCCTTTAAACTCTTTTATTAAATAAATACCTCATGATCCAACGTAAGTATTAAAATAACACAATGCTGAATAAAAGGGAAAGTGAAAATGCCCCTTCTCAAAATGTTTCGAGAATAAATGAACGCAGGACTTCCCTGGTGGTCCAATGGTTAAGAATCTGCCTTGCAATGCAGGGATGTGGGTTTGACCCCTGGTTTGGGAACTAAGATCCCACATGCCGCAGAGCAACTAAGCCTATGCCACACCTACTGAGCCCACGTGCTCTGAGGCCCACGTGCCACAACTAACTGAAGCCCATGTGTCCCAACTACAGAGTCCGTGCATCAGTCAAGATCTTGGCTGCAGGAACTAAGACCCTACACAGCCAAATAAATAAATCTGACAAAAGAGAATAAATGAGGCCATGCTGCGGTCCCCCTGCCAGCCCTTCCTCCACCTCTGCCACCTCTACACGACCCCCGCCCTCCGTCCCTGAGAGGAAGCCATATTCGGTCTCCTCCGTGGCCCGAGGTGCAGCCACGGCAGACAGTGGGGACACCCATGTGGTGGGCAGCGGCAGCGCGGGCCAGGCCTCCACGGGAGCTGCGATGGCATGATGGGCGCTCTCGGGAGCAGTGGCCCCATCAGCCCAGCCTCAGTGCCTCTCCGGGACCTCGCACTCATCACGCTCGTCTTGGAGCAGTTCAAGAGCCAGGGCCTGTTTGACACCTTCTGCCAGGACTGCCTGGCCCAGATGGACAACAAGCCAGCTTACCAAAACTGGAGGCAGAAAGTGGATAATTTTGTTGTCAACACATCTGGATAAGTGGGAATGGAATCCTACTATGAACGAAAACCAGCTGTAAAATGGTCTGAGGCAAGAGTGTGGTTCAGTCAGGGATGCTGGAAGCTGGAGTGGACAGAATTCTTTCTGAAGTGGTGGATCCCAAACTAAACCATATCTTCTGGCCACAAACAGAAAGAGCAATTCATGAATTCCTGGCGGCCCAGAAAAAAGCAGCTGTGCCAGCACCCACCCCAGAACCTGGAAGCCAAGACCCTCCAGCTCCATCCCAGAAGGCTTCCCAAGAATACATCTGCCACATTTTGGAAGCTCCTTTGAATTAACGGTGAATAACTGGATTCAGTTACTTCATTCAACTTCAAAAATGAAGACAAGCCAAGGTCCTCACTGACTTCAGGGTTCAATGCTGACTGTGGGGTGTTTAGATAGAAGAGGGATCAAGCAGGGCTGTAGGAAAGTGACTATGTGGGCCCCCACATGGTGCTGCCATCTGGCCAGCCTGTCCTAGGGATGCCACCCAGCAGACACTACAGCTATATTAAGAAGCACCACATCACCTTGGGGTTGTCCTGAAAGTGACCTTTGTTACCTAAGAGACTGTGCAGGGATTTTAGCATCTGTGCTTCAGGATAAGCAGATGCTACAGTGCAGCAACACAACCGGTCTCAAAGATGCAGTTTAAAAGAATGACAGTAAAGGTTAGCCAGCAGCAGGTATTTGACAATGCTTATTTGATACTGTTTCTCAAAGTTGCAAATCAGAGTGTACAAGCTATTAGCACCAGATAGCTGTAAGATTGTTACCACCCTCTTTACATAACTCTTGTAGCTTCTGCTTCCTTTCCACTGTCAGTCAGTTCAGTTCAGTCACTCAGTCGTGTCCGACTCTTTGTGACCCCATGAATTGCAGCACACCAGGCCTCCCTGTTCATCACCAACTCCCGGAGTCCACCCAAACTCATGTCCATCAAGTCGGTGATGCCATCCAGACATCTCACCTTCTGTCGTCCCCTTATCCTCCTGCCCCCAATCCCTCCCAGCATCAGGGTCTTTTCCAATGAGTCAACTCTTCGCATGAGGTTCAAGAGGTGTCAAAACATGGGACACTCGAATGCATGAGGAAATGCAGAGTTGGGGGTAGGGAAAAACATTAGCAGACTCTCTGTCCAGGGCTTTTTCCTATCCTGCAAGGACTAGTGAGTCTTGGGTGTGTTTATTTTATTCTCATGTTTGTGTTTTTTAGAAGGTGAATAAGTGGCTTAAGTTTTATAATTAAATCATTTGATACTCTGAAAAAAAATAAATGAATGCAAGATAAATTATATACTCTTTAGAAGAGCATATAAGATCTCTTACTATCTGAACCCAGTTTATCTTTTGAAACTACTTTCCAGCATTGATCTATTAAACACATTCCCAAATACTGTATTTTTTAATACCACTAGGCCCTTTGCTTGCTGTTTTGGTGTTTTTTTATATTACTATTATGGTCAACTATATATAACATAGGATTTATTATCTTAAAAATTCTTAAGTGGATAACTTGCTATTTTCTTTGTCTGGAATTTTAAGAAAAAAAAAATTTTTTTTTTTGGGCTGGGCAGCAAGGCAGGCAGGATCCTAGATCTCAGACCAGAGATGGAACCTGTGCCCCCTGCAGTGGAAACGCAGAGCTTTAACCACTGAGCTTTCGGGAAATCCCCTCTTTGCCTGGAATTTTCCTTCACTTTTCTATACTGGTTAAACTTCCTCTGGAAATTTTGAAAACTCTTCTTGATAGTTCTAACCCCCTCCTTGCTCTTGTAACACATTGTACATTGTCTTATCTGTCTCCTCTCAGCTCATGGGTTCCTCAAAGGCAGAGACGGTCTGATTTATCCTGAAAACCTAGTGCCTGTTGCTGGGGCTGAGCAAAGAAAGTGTTCCATTAACTCTTCCTACACTCCTTTGTATCTCTGATACTTGCTTCTGAAGCTAAACATACTCTTAACATAGGATCCAGCAATTCCTATTGCATTTGGCATTCACCAAAATGAGTTGAAAATTAACATCCATACAAAAATCCACCAACAAAATGAACAAACTCTAGAGATCTACTGTACAGCGCTGCACCTATAGTCAATAACATACATTTAAAATTTTGTCAAAAGTGTGTGTGTCATGTTGTGTTCTTATCACAATAAAATATGCAGAATTTAAAAGTTTCACCTGACTGTTTATAGCAACTTTATTCATAACTATCAAAACTTGGGAGATGTCCTTTAATAGGTAAGTGGATAAACAGACTGTGGTGCACCCATACAATGGAATGTTAATCAGTGTTAAAAAGAATTGCAGAGACACTGGAGGAAATGAAAATGCATACTGAAAATGTTACATCCTTTATGATTCCAACTCTATGACATTCTAGAAAAGGGACAGTAACAGATCAGTGGGTGTCAGGTGTTCAGAAAGAGGGAGGAAGGGATGAATATGTGGAAAAAAGGGTATCTGTGGGGCAGCAAGGCTATTCTGTATGATAATGTTATTAATAGAGGATATGTGTTATTACACATTTGTCAGAACCCACAGAATGTACGACACACAGAATGAACCTGATACAAACTCTGACCTTTAATGTATCAATACTGGCTCCCCAAGTGTGACCCATGTACCACACCAATGCAAGATGTTATCAGGGAATGGGAGAAAGTTAGAAGGAAACTGTGTACTTTCTGCTCAGTTTTTTTTTTTTAATCTAAAGCTGCTAAAAGAAATAACACTTATTAACTGAAGAAACAAACAAAAAAGACAACACAGAATAAGGCAGAGGCCAAGTGAACAGACGTTGGAGTTTGTCTACTCTGTGTTTGAATTCAGCAAGTTACGAACTCTCCCCACTTCATCAGCTCAATAAACTTCAGTTTATTGTCAACCTTTGCCTAGAAAACACTACTGTGCAGGACCCAGTACGTCTCACACAAAGCAAGTGACTAATACACACCTGTTGACCTGACAGGTACCCTCCTAATCACAAGTGACTAATACACATTTGTTAACCCAATAGGTACCTTCCTAAGTACAGTTTTAACTGTCACCCAGGAATTCGAAAATCTCTGGTTTATTTTCCTAAAACTAATTCCTGGATTATAATGGTAACAATGAGGCCTTTCTCAGTTTTTGTCTCTCATAGTGAAGCATCTGTCTGCATGTGAACGAGTTTCTAAACATGGAACAATAAATAAACAGTGAATCTCAACAAAGGTTTTTTGCATTTTGAATTTGGAGTATAAAATACAATTTATATTTTCATGGGCATATATAACAGTTATGAAATTTCAATTTTATTACCACATGGTACTCTTTACGACTTTATGAGACAATCCTCATTTACAGCAGAGAGAGAGAAATTCAGATGACCCCAGCCAACCCAGGCTCTATCCTTGCAATACCAGTCAAACTCTGAGGCTACAGCTGGACTTGACCTGGTCTCTGAAGTTACAGGACCTGAAACTAGCTGTTTCCTTCCTCCCTCCCTTCCTCTTCTTGCTTTCCTTCTTTTCTGATTAAAAGGAGATGTCAGCCTGGCAAAGGCTAATTATTTATATTCTTAAGCACTCAACTGCATAACATTTATTTTTATGCTTCATTCTTTCCAATAAAATGAACTTTTTAAAAGTAAAACTTAGCATCAGACAATCAATTAGATTATGATGAACACAGGGGGGGAAGAGGTCTGAAGCACTGAACCCTAAAGCCTCTTAAACACTAAAAATCTGTTTTCTGAGTCATTCTTTTATAAATAAAAAAAAAGTCAAGGTATTAATTTTCTCTACTTGCAAACAGCATACTAGAAACTATAATATTGGGAATAACTTTTTAAAATCTACTTATCCCTTTTTACCTTTACTAAATCTTAAAAAAAAAAAGGTAAATAAAAATAGTATGGGAAGCTTTGCACAGTGGCAGTATCGTAGCCAATGAGGTTTTACAGCTGCTATGGAGAACAGTGTGGAGATTTCTTTAAAAACTGGAAATAGAACTGCCATATGACCCAGCAATACCACTTCTGGGCATACACACCAAGGAAACCAGATCTGAAAGGGACACGTGCACCCCAATGTTCATCGCAGCACTGTTTATAATAGCCAGGACATGGAAGCAACCAAGATGCCCATCAGCAGACGAATGGATAAGGAAGCTGTGGTCCATATACACCATGGAATATTACTCAGCCGTTAAAAAGAATTCATTTGAATTAGTTCTAATGAGATAGATGAAACTGGAGCCCATTATACAGAGTGAAGTAAGCCAGAAAGATAAAGACCATTACAGTATACTAACACATATATATGGAATTTAGAAAGATGGTAATGATAACCCTATATGCAAAACAGAAAAAGAGACACAGAAGTACAGAACAGACTTTTGAATTCTATGGGAGAAGGTGAGGGTGGCATGTTTCGAAAGAACAGCATGTATATTATCTATGGTGAAACAGATCACCAGCCCAGGTGGGATGCATGACACAAGTGCTCGGGCCTGGTGCACTGGGAGGACCCAGAGGAATCGGGTGGAGAGGGAGGTGGGAGGGGGGATCGGGATGGGGAATACATGTAACTCCATGGCTGATTCATGTCAATGTATGACAAAACACAGTGAAATGTTGTGAAGTAATTAGCCTCCAACTAATAAAAAAAAAAATAGTATGGGAGAGCTCAGTTCCAGAGTTCAAATAGAGTATTATCATCATTTAAAATAATACTTATTTACTATAAAAAAACAAATTTTTTTGATGCATTGTAATTTAGCATACAGAAGTTATCATTTGCTTTTTAAATCTGATGATTTGGTACCAGACAAAACTGTAACTCCATTGCTTATACAGCTAATAATTTTCTTAAAAATAATCTGGAATTGGGTAGTCTAATTTCCTTCAGAGGGTTAAAAAAAATCACAACCTTTACCCCTTTTCTGAATACAAATCTGACACTTAACTTTAGAGGTTTAACACTTAGACACCTTAGCTAAATTTTGGTAGAGAAGTGAGGTCAAAAAGTTCAGAGAACTCATGATATCACCATACAAAATCACACTGATGGCAATTCTGTGTCCATCTCTTTGATGTCTGTAGTCCTAACACCAGGCCATGAAAACAGCAATGATTTAGAGACCCAGTGAAAACAGAAATAGTAATTTTAGTGGGATTTGGATAGCACCTGACCCAAGAATGATTTCAATTAAATTAAGAGGAGGACAGATTGCACCTGATTACTCTGATATTTTGAAAAACATAGAGCATATTGTGGACAAAAAATGTCACCTGCTAACTTCAGTATACAAAAGATGTTGTGGCCATCAAGCCATCAGCCACGGCAGCTGCCTCCAACAGTACACCCTGAGGGGATTCAGAATGGAGAAGAGCAAGGTGCTGGCCCTAGATAGTAAAGATGCCTGTCAAAGGAATAACTGCAATGAGACCAGAATCTTGTGTCTTCCCACACAGAGAAAAGTGCTAAATTCGTTAATTTGAGATGTCTAGTTTTCTCTAATTAGCAGTAACATTTTGATGTTCCAGCTACCTGGATTTTCTGTTTTTACTCCCTGGCCCTAAACTCCTGTATATCCTGGCTCTTCCCGTTACTCTCTGGAACAGTCCTTCAGAGCTATCTCAGAGGCTGTTTCCTGGGTTTAACCCCTCAGCATATATGTTGATCATATCAGGCTTCCCTGGTGGCTCAGTGGTAAAGAATCTGACTGCCAATGCAGGAGACACGGGTTCAATCCCTGAGTCAGGAAGATCCCCTGGAGAAGGAAATGGCAACCCACTCCAGTATTCTTGCCTGGAAAATCCCATGGACAGAGGAGCCTGGTGGGCTACAGTCCATGGGATCGCAAAGAGTCAGACATGACTTAACAACTGAGCATGCACTCATGTCTGCTGAATAAAACATAATGCTCAACTTTCAGGTTTTGCTTCCCACCCTCCACTAGTTGACCTGACTAGTTGGTGACCCCAAAATGACCTAGAGCTGACTTCTGTCCTTCATCTGAACTCTACAAGGAACAAGAGCCTTGGTACCAGCAGTGGCCTCTTCTGCTTACCCACCTCCCTGGACAGTCAAGATGAATCTGGGTGACTCTTTCCTGGTTCTAGGTGCTCCAGACTATTGGCTGATGATTCTGAGTTTTATCTGGCGAAGTATAATAGGTACCTAGCTGCCCAGTTGAAAGATATTGAGTTGAAAGCTCCCTGGCTGAAAGACACTGAGTGCTCTGGATTGGGTGATTAAGTGAGAGGTTGGCCTAACATCTTTGCCTCCAGTTAACATTCCAGCCAGGTTTATCTATATACAAAACTTATACTTCCAAGTACTTACTTAATTGGGAATTACAGGAAATCACGCCTTGAAAATGACTAAGATGGGGTTCTTTCATTGTGTACAGAGTTAAGTCAGACAAAGACAGCTTAATAAAACATCTTTTCAGAATTATGACCTTAAACAAACAAAAGCCCCCTAGGAAGAACTTGCATTTCTCTGTGTCTTTGCCTACTTGCCTAAATGCCTACTTGATCTTTGGTGGTGTACGGGTATGCGTGTGCGTGTGTGTGTCCTGAAACTTGGTCTCTGCCATCCAGAAGGTACACATATGGTGTACATCTGTCAGCCAATCGAACAGACTGAGATTCTGCACAGTCTGTTGTCCACTGTGCCAACTCCCAGGCACTTCGTAATCTTAACCTTTATTGTGTCAGCCTTCATTTTCTTCGACTACTTTGGGGAGTAAAGCTTCTGGATCTTGTTTAGGTGGCATCCTCCACACTCTCTTGTGGGGAAGCCTCTTGCATCTTATAGGTTTGAGTCACTATTAACATATCGCTCACTAATGGCCAGATGATGATCTTTTAAATGGAAAAACAAATTGGTAAATTTTTAGAGAGCTCTCGTAACAAGCACTGTTTTATTGGTACCCATGAAAGAAGCAAATTAGAGGGTGGGAAAACATATATAATGATTAACCTAAGAACTCCTTTAAAACAAACAAAGAAAAAAAGTTTGGGAAGACTTATTTGTGGTCTCTGCTTCCCCTCAATGGGTCTTATAGATGCTAATAAAAGCATTAGAATAATTAATGTTAAGATGAAAGTTAAAAAAAAACAGAAACAGAAGTCTACAGACTTGTTCCCAACAAGAAGAAAAATTTTAAGGTGCTTGTTCCCCCCAAATAAAGAAATCTATAGGTGGCTGTTAATAAATGGGATAAATAAGACAGGTGTTAATGGGATTAAAGTAGAAAGTTTTGATGCAACACTAAGTAAAGACGGATGAGCCAAAGGGACACCCTGTTGGTTCCCAGTATTAATGAGCCCCAAACAAGTCTGCTCTATTTACCCAGTTTAAAAAATATATATCCTTAAAAGGCTGGGGAAAAAAATTATAATTAGCTATCTGACCAACAATTAGTTGGGGCAACAATTAGACCTATTAGTCAAGTTACAAGACTGACAAGAGGGCTTGCGTCCCTTGGCTCAATCCCTCACTAGGGATCTGAGTCTTTTATACAAAACAGATAAAATGGTTGGAGAATGTAAGAAAGGAAAGCTTCTAGGACTCCTTTTAAGACCAAAGCTTGTTGACTGGGTCCTAATGGGAACCAAAGTTAAAGGTATAAAAGTTGACAGAATTGTGATGAAAGTTTATAAAAATAGGTACATTTAAATAGGCTTCATATAAGATGTTTACGTCTCTTCTGCAGAATTATATTGTGGGATAGACATGTTTCACTGGGCTTCCTCTGCTTGGTATAAGACAGGGTATTTGAATCTGGCCCTCAGAAAATATTATTTAAACATATGAAAGGAAACCAATATAGTTACCTGAGCCAAGACAATATAAAGTAAAAACTGGGAACTAATATTCAGGGGCTAAAAAAATAATAATAGACATTTTGCTCTGGGTCTAACCTGTGTTCTCAAAAGAGGGGCTTTGTCAATGTCTCATGCAAGTTTTTGAAGGCATGACAAATTAAATCCTAAAGTTCTATAACCCAGGACTCTTTTGTGATTTTCAGTTTAGCTGGAAATCTCTGATACAAAAGCAAATCAAAGTAAGTATAGTTGGGCAAATCAACCTTTTAATATCAGGAGCTACTGTATCTTGCAAGTCTCTACAGATCAGAAATGTAAATACAGCTCCCAAAGAACTGAGACTGAGCCTAATTAGCTCAATCAAATAAAACCTGCAATGGAGTAGGGGAAATGGGAAAAAGACCTTTTAAAACTCAAACTGTTGGAAAGGTTCCCTCACCCAAAATCTAATTCTTAGCCTCCTTAAGGGTTTATCAAGGACAAATATAAATCTGAAGACTTTTCTACAAATAGTGAAGTAGTAATCTGAGCAAGCAAATTTATCTTATTCCAACTGTTACTTATAAACTTGTGAGTTTATATGGTAATACCTGATTCATAATGAAGCTTTTAGAGTGAAGCTATGCGATCTCTAGTTTTGTTTGTTTATGTGTCTGGGTGTACGTCACATATGAGATATCTCTAACTCTGGAAAATATGAACAAAATTAAACTTATAAAAGAGCTCTATTTAATTGACTTAAAGTAAGTACTTACAAACTAAATATTTCTAAATATATAAGAAACTTGGAGGGAATTTGGGGCTCACATGGTCTAGAAAATATTCAATATTAAATTAATATCTAATATTAAAGTTATCTTAAGCTCATTGGTTTAGTCAATACAGACATGTCTTACTTTTATTGTACGTAAGATAACTGAAGGTCAGTAAGTTCATGTCATTTCTGTTACAGAGTATGTCAATGTGAAAAAAAAAATTTAACTTGGTATGACTTTAAGTTACCAAATAAAGGTAAATGAGATAAGAATTTTCAGGTCAACTCTTTAGGAATTCTTTTGTTTTGGGTATGTTTATCTTAAAATAGTCTGTTCAGATTTTTGGTAATCTGAATTTTGATAAGTTAAATGATGGGAATTCCTTGAATATCCACGTCATTTCAAATAAGATAAAATAGTGGAATATTAATTGCTAAACAAGTCTAAATTTACCTACTTTTGTTTTCTCACAAGAGGGAAACTAAAGATCTTTGGCTTTATTAGACACGTCTTGTATCATATAGAAGAAAGAAATTACGTTATGAGAAAATATATGTTTCTAGAAGTTATAGAATATCCCAAATGGGACATGCTGGTTTCACAAACAGTTCACAATCACTTGTTCGTTTTAGGTTTCTGCTAAAGATTAAGGTTTTTAAGGGTTAAAACTATAACATGTAATCAAAGCTACTAAAACTATCAAGGGAAGTAGTTCACTGTATAAGGAAAGTAGGATGTATGTTTTCAGCAAAAGAAGATTGAAGAATAGAAATGAACCTGTTGGAAATGTAAGAGTGATTTTGTCCTAGAGTCAGTTATTTCTGGATAAAAAAATTAAGGAACAAACTAATAAGAACAGAGAAAGTTGTGGAAGGTCTATAGAAAAGGAGCCCTGAAAAATGAGTTTTGGAAATGGTCAGGCTAGGATTAGATTAAATTTAATAACGTAAATGGATTTTGTAATTAAAAGTACGCTGGAGTAGGACTGGTCTTGGTTCCTCTCTCTGTTAAAAGAGAACAAAATTTTCCCTGCTTTTGATAACAGATTGAGTTTCTGTGCCTCTAAATGATCTGTTTTTGCTTTTGAAATATTTTGTCACTTTGGTTAAGTGAATAAGTATTGTTTCACAATGACCTATGATCCTACTTGACCAGTGTTTTGAAACCTTTTTGATATTTTTGACAAACTTCCCAAATAGTAAATTCTAACTAAAGTCCTTCTGACCTTCAACTAACTCTGGGATACTCCAAAGGAGCCCTGATATCACAAAGAGAGATTTTAAACTAATTAGGTTTATTTATGTTAACATACATGGGAAACATTGTCACATAAAGCCATCTAAGGTTAGATGTCATTAATGCAGATATTCTAAAATTTATAAAGAACTCCCAGAAGTCTGGTATGTCCTGTTATCAATATAATGCTATCAATCATAATTATAGTTATTATCTTAAAATGCTGTTTGTCACAGAAATATCCAAGTTTCTTGTCAATTGCATTGTAATCAGATCTTTAACCATGTCATTTGAAGTATTTTGTCATTTATAGACAATCATTGCTTCACTCTGTTGCTTTTGTAAAATGAAGATCTTCAAGATTTATAAAAATGACTTTTTGGCAAAAAAAAATTCCTGATAACTTTCAGATCATATCACTGAACTGAAAAACCTTTCCTCTTACACTTACCTACAAGTTGATAAAGTATACCTTTGTAAATGAAGATGAAACATTATCTTTCTTTCTACGTGATCCCTCCAAAATTTGGCTTGTTCAGCTGGTTCTCCTGTGGATTGGAGGGCTTATTTCAACCAGACTAAAACTAGTTATACTGATCATTGTTTTAATTTGCTCTCTTGTTGGATTCAAATTACTTATGATTTGTCCCTCTCTCTGCTGCACTATGACCTTATTAATGTAATTAGCTGAATTACTTATATCCTTTCTATTTCATAAGATTTCCTTTGGCATCATCCAATGTTTAACCAGGCCTCCAACAAAATTAATGTCTTAAGACAATTTACATATAGATTAACTCTATACAGAATAATTGTAACAGTGCAACTTCAGATATGGGAAGAAATGACAAGGGAAAACATCTCCTGGATCATAATAAACTAGTGAGACAGGCACTCCAGAGAATTTCAGATTATCAACAGGGCCGGATCCAAAAACAACACATTGGGTGGCCTATCAACAGATTCTTTGCCTGATCTAGGAATGAACCTTCCTAGCACCAAGGGACAAAAACTGGTCATGAAATGACTCCCAAATGTTGGTCAAATTTATGAGTTAGAGGAGGCACTGTGGACAAGGAATATCACCTACTGTATCAGTAAACAAAGGATGTTGTGGCCATCAAGCTCTCAGCTACTGCAGCCGTCCCTGACTGTGTACTCTGAAGGGATTCAGAATAGAGAAAAGCAGGACACTGGGCCTAGATAGTGGAGATGCATGTCAAAGGAATGATTTCAATGAGCCCAAACTCTTACATCTTCGCATACACAAAAAAGCACTAAATTCATTAACTTGAGATACATTTTTTTAATTAGCAGTAATCTTTTGATGCTCCAACTACCTATTTTGTGTGTTTCAGCTTGTTTGTTTTTGCAAAAACTCCTATATGTCCTGGCTTCTACCTTACCTCTTCAAAACTGTCCCTCAGAACTATCTTAAGAGGCTGTCTCCTGGGCTAAGTGCTCCCTGTGCCTGTTGAGTAAAACATAATCCTCAACTTTTTAGGCTGTGCCTTTTTTTTCAGTCAACAGTATTTACACATTTGGTGTCGTATATAACACACCAGTAACAAAAACTTTAAATTCCAATTATTTAATACATGGTAGACAAATTTGACAAAATTCTACTTTTGTGAAATTTACATAAGAATATCCGTGAATTTGCAATATGTACACTTGTTTATTCTAGAACCAAAATTTAATTTAAATAAACTACAGAAAAAAATTAAGTCCGTTTTGAGAGATATCTTGGAGTAAACTTTTTGATGTTTAAAACCGTTTTTAAGTAAAACAAACAAAAACCGTCCAACGACATCATTCTACTTTTTTTTTTTTAAAGGTGAAAGGGGAGGTAATGAGGTATTTTACCAAATCATCATGATGGTTCTAGGGGCAACCATAACACGATACGCCGTAGAGTTAACTTTAGACAACACAGAAAAATTCCCGGCTCCAGAGACAACCTGATGACTTGGGTACCATATAAAAGTCAATGTGACAGAACAGAGTTCAAATTCTTAAGAAAGGAGTAGGACGGCTGCAAGACGCGTCTAGGCGAGGACCAAGGAGAAAACCTGTGTAAGAGCTAATTTACCTATTTTCCAACAAGGCTGTTGCAAGTCTAGGACAACATCTGGGCTTTGGGAAGAGGGTCAGCACCAGGGTTCGGGGAAGATTCCGCTCGGGAGCCGCGTTGACAAGTTTCCTCCGCCCATGACCTCTGCCCTAGTTGTCAACTTTTTCAGTAGGGACAAGCCCGGGGAGGAACCCAGGATCCACCTGGCGCTGATCGCGCGCCCTTGCCCGAGTTCCTCCCTAGTGAGGCGAGACCGGACTGCCCCGTGCCCTTGCTCTGTCAACCCGCGCCCGCAGACCCCGCTCACCCGGGCAGGCCAATCTGACCAGCAGCACCTGCATGTTCACAGCAGAAAGGACGCTGGCGCACGCCGGGGAAGGAGGTTGGGCTTGGCTCGTACGGGCGCGGGACCTCTAAGCCACTGGGGGCGCCATCGCCGGCCGGGACGCAAGCAGTCACCACCTGCCGGCTCCGCGGAACGCTCCAGCTTCACCACGCTCCCGCCTGGCTTGCTGTGTGCGGGCGCCACGAGTGACGCGACGCGACGCGACGCGACGCCAGTAGCACTTCCGGGACACGGACCAAAGGGGCAAGGGAAGGGACTCCAAGTCCCAGCGCCGCCCGCGGCTGCAGGCTGCGCGGCCTCTCACCCGGCGTGCGCTAAGAAGGGCGCCGGTATGGTTGGGGCCGGGGGTGGGGGCGGACCACAAATCCCAGGGTGAATCGCGCGCAGAGCCCCAAGACGGTGAGGCGGCGCGGCGCGCACGGCACCTTGGGAGCTGTGGTCTTCTGCTCCGGCGTCTGGGAGCCCGTTGGGAGGTTTTCCCCTGGAGCGGAAAGCAGCCGCAGGCTAACTCATTGGCATCTGATTGGCTGGTCCCTAGAAAGTGACAAGGCTTCGCGGTCCCTGGCGCAGAGCCGAGAGGAGGCGGGCCCGCTGGGCTTTGGGCGCGAGCGGTTGAAAGAGACGGTTGGTGTTGGTTCGGCCTCCCAAGTCCGGTCCAGTCGCCCAGCCCCGCTCCATGGCGAACCCTGAAGGGCTGCAGGTTTTCCCGCCGCCGCCGCCGCCCCCTTCTTCTCCTTCGTCTTCAGACACGTCTTCAGCATCTTCCCCCGGCGCCCCGGGGGGTTTGGGCTGGCCGGTTCCGAGCAAGAGCAGCGGCCGACTGGTGGACCCGCTGGAAGAGGTGGAGCTGCAGATCGGAGACGTGAGTGCGGCCGGCGGGTCCGGGCCGTGTCCCTCACGTATTCAAGAGCCGCGTCGGGAGTCCAGGGCATCCCTCTCCCGCAGCGCCCGCGCCGGGTCTTTGTGCCTGGAGGTCTGCTTCCGCTCTCGCGCTGTAACCCGAAACGGCGCAGTTCACAAACCCACCGCCCTGCCTAGTCCGCGGGGCTGAGGGCCAGACAGGGATTCCTCTGCTGGGACTTGAGCCGTCTCCCTTCCCCTAGCCCTGTTTAGTTGGCCGCCTGCCCAGAGCCTGCTGGCTAGGCGATTATCCGTCTGGGCGGACCCAGTTAGGATGAGTTAGTCCCCGCCCCGTGGTCCAGATTGCTTCCCCTAACAGTACAAAGACCCGTCCATCTGATGGCCGGGATTCCTGGTCTGGACGGCTCCAGTTGAGTCTCCAGTTTGTAGACGCGCGCGTACACTCACAGCCACCCAGCCACCCATCACACACAGTCGGGTTTCTCGATTTAAGGTCAAGTGAATGAAGTCTGTAGGGTGATGTCTTAACCGGGAGATCCTCCTGTGCAGATTGCAAACCGCGGGGTGAACCCTGTTATTCTCTGATTCCTCAGCAAGTATTTGTTGTTTTAAAAAGATGGCTGAAATGCTGACACAGCTTCATCTGTGCTGAACCAGGCTGGTTCCAAGTGAGCGTGTAGAATGCAGTGCTGACGTGTTTGTTACCCAGGAACAGTGTTATTTTATACAGTGGGTGAAAAAAGCATTTGATCAAGAAGTGAGTTTTCCACCAAGAGTGCTGTGTTTTCTGCATGGGTGTTGTTTTTGTTGGCATTAATTGTGAGCTTAGAATGTCTGTTCTTTGGTTCGTACGATTTCATGGACTGCAGTGTTAAACATAAAAATAGCGGAGCAAGTCCCTTCCTCCCATCAGTAAGAGCTGTATCATAAGTCCTTCAAATACTTCTGGTACTTGGTGTCAACGGGCCCAAGGCATCTTGTTGAACTAAATGAGACTAGTGTATTATCACCCGAAAAAGATGCTGACTGGTCATGTCTCATACATAATGTATCTTTCTAGTAGACCTATGTCCTCAAAGCTTACTTAATGTAGAAAATTTTTTTAGGTTCCACTAAAAAGCTGGCATGTCTTAGTTTGAAGATTTTTAACTTTTAAAGAAAAGAACTTGGGCATTGGATTCTAAGCTATTTTCAGCCGGTTCATAAAATAGGGAGAGAATTTAAAAAATAAACTTATATTGTTTGACTTTTCTTTTTTTTTTTTTTAACTTTCAGGCAGCATTTTCATTAACCAAACTTCTGGAAGCCACATCTGCAGTATCAGCTCAAGTGGAAGAGCTTGCCTTCAAATGTACAGAAAATGCACGTTTCCTTAAAACATGGCGGGACCTCTTGAAAGAAGGCTATGATTCCTTGAAGCCTGACAACTAATTTGACTGTAATAATGCATTCCTCCTTATCTAGGATGTTTGCACATGTACCATAGGGACTGGATAATCGCACGGTTCTGGATACTGAAGATGAGATTTTTCTTGGTTTTCTTCATTTTGTGAAAACAGAATGCTGATGTTATTTTTGAGGCTGATTCATATTTATCTTTAAACACTTTCTGTTCTCTGAACTTTAAAAGAATCTTTTATGAAAGTTAATCAGTAGATAATAATGCCACAGTGTTACCAGTAGCAAACTAGGTGGACCATTATGCTCTTCTATTTGCAAGAAGATTCCAAGAATAGCAGAATTTGAAACTGAGCTTTATTTATGAGCCAAAGAAGGTAAACTTTCATGTTACCATTGTTAGATTTAGCTCCACTGGGCTAAGTTCCCTAGAACCAATGATTGTAAATATGTTACTTACATATTTCCAGCAACCTAAAACACTGTTACACAACAGTCACTAGATGTTTGTTAAATAAGAGTTGACAGCATTATTGAAAACTGCTTTTCCTTCTTGATTTCAGCATAAAGATGTTAATTGTTTCTTGAAAAAGTATTTGAGTCAGAACCTCACTGACTTGAAGGAAAATGTTATCTTTTTTTTGTAATAGGAATTTGAACTTTAGTAACAACTTTTAAAAATATATGATAAATATTTTTCATCCCTCTGTGATGCTTTTCAAAAAAACTTACTGAAGCCTATCTCGAAAAAATACATATTTTTTTTCTGTTTCTGAGGTTAACTGCTTTTATGGATATTTCTCATATTCACTGTTTTGTATGTTTAATTTTTCTCTTTAAAGTGCCTTATCAAAATTATGGCTCTGTATTATTACTTTTGGAGCTTGGCAGGTAATAATTTTAAATTCTGAATGTAATAATTCTAAACAAGTACTTTTAAAAAATGCATCAAATTTAAATGATGTAATTATTTTCATATTATTTGATCTTCATGACAATGCTGTTTTACTTGTCTCATATCTTATGTTGTGCACACGTGCTCTCTCTCTCTTGGTGAGTTTGTGTCATATATGTTGGTGATTAAGCCAACTAATTCTCTGTTGTGTGACTTCTGGACGTATCTGATGCAGCATCTTAATTCTTTGTAGCTGTGGAGGTATGCACAGAACTACACTTCCAAGCCCCACAGTGGGCCTGTGAAAGGGGACACATGGATGGGCAAAGGATAGTTTTATTTAACATATTAAGTCACAGTTCTTGATTACTTTTTTATGTTAAAGATAACACTTGTGGTGTGTTGCTATACCAAAGAGATGCTTATTTTGATATTAGAAAAATATTTTTCTTACATGTCATGAAAGTTGCAATTTTTAATATCTATAAAAATAAGCTTGTTCAAAGCAAATGTTCTTTTCATTTCTTCAGGTTCATTATTTTAAAACTTTATTGACGGGATGGGGAACACATGTAAATCCATGGCTGATTCATGTCAATATATGGCAAAAACCACTACAATATTGTAAAGTAATTAGCCTCCAACGAATAAAAATAAATGGAAAAAAAAATTAAAAAAAAATAAATCTCAGGCGGAAAACTAAAAACTAAAAATAAATAAATAAATAAATAAATAAATAAAACTTTATTGAAATATTTCAAACCTAAGAGGAAAGGTGGATCACTTAAACAACACCCATATGTTTCCACCATGCAGATTTAATAAATTTTAGCATTTGGTTATGTTTTCTTTAGATCTGTGAACATATTAATATGTAAGTGTTAGATGCATTTGAAACTTATTTTATTACCTTTTGATTGCATCCCTTTCTCCCTAGAGATAACCTCTTATCCTAGAGGGATTGCATATTCTAGTTTGTGTTTTTATGTTTTTGATACACATATGTGTTATCAAAACACTACAAAGTACTATCTTGAAACTAATATTATTGACTGTTTGTCAAATTAAAAAAATACTATTTTGTGTGTGTGGTAACCAGCCTCCAGAGGGCCCCAATGGTCTTCTTCTGATATTCATTTCTTAGAGATGGTCCCCCACACTGAATAGTACTGCCCCATGTAAGTACAGGACATTGAGGAAATGTGGTGTGATTTTGCAGGCGATACCTTTTGACCATTTTTCTGTTATATTTTGTCTTTTCCTTATGGCTTTATAGTATTACGTATTTTCGATACTACATAATGCTCTGTTACGTATGTTTGAACTGTCTTGGTCTGTGGTGTGTCCTTGTATTTGATTATAGAGTCTTCTTAAACATTTTTAATTTTAATGTAATCTCACCAGTCTTTCATAATAGTGTTTTCTGAGTCTTGTCTAGCAAATGTCATAAAGATATTCTCCTGTACATCTTTCCAAAAGTTAAAAAAAAAGTTTTTTAGTGTTTTTAGTGTTTAGATGTTTAATCCACCTGAATTTCTTTTTGTTTGTTGTTTAACTCTTGGGTTTTGTTTTATTTATTTTTGTATGTGTATAGCTGTTCTTCCAAATACCATGTTTCAGATGCTATATGTCATTCAGTTACCATATAAATGACTTGGTCTGAGCTCTGCATTCATTCTTTTGATCTGTTTGCTTCATCTCATGCTATGATTCTCTGTAACTTCGCTTAGTTTAGCAGTATCATAAATGTGATCTGTACTACTTTGGTCTTTGTGTGAGTTCCTCTCCCTGCCTGCCCCACCCCCCAACATATGTTTTTCTAAGGTAGAAAAATCATGTTAATTGATTTCTAATTTTATTTAATTGCCATTTACTTGGGTTAACCCCCAATTTCAGGCAGTGAGCCTTCTGAGGACACTTAATTCCTCTCAAAAAACTCATAGCTGCTATAGTTTGGAGTCTACAGGCCCACAGCTCAGCTTTGCTCACAGGTTCTATTGCCATGTGTGGTCCACGGAGAAGTTCATCTTATTTTCAAGAGTGACTTAAAAAAAATTCATCCCTTTTTATATTTATTTTTGCTCTGCTTCATGGGAGAGATGGGGAAGGAGGTCCAAACATAAACGTTTTCTTAAAGACAAAAAATTTTTAAACTTAGTAGTTCATTGCCAAATCTACATAAACCTCAGAGGACAACTTAATGTTCTGACTGATGTAAACTTTTAAGAGCCTCAAGAGGATGACGTCAGTAAAATGGAATTAAAATAGTGTCTTTAGTTTCAAAAATTCTGAGCGTGAAATATATGCCAAACAATGTTAGGTTTATAAACATTATTTCATGTAACCATATTAGCTCTTTGAGGAAAGTGATATTATTCCTATCTATAGAATAGAAGGCAATGGCATCCCACTCCAGTACTTTTGCCTGGAAAATCCCATGGATGGAGCCTGGTGGACTGCAGTCCATGGGGTCGCTAAAGGTCGGACATGACTGAGCGACTTCACTTTCGTTTTTCACTTTCATGCATTGGAGAAGGAAATGGCAACCCACTCCAGTGTTCTTGCCTGGAGAATCCCAGGGACGGGGGAGCCTGGTGGGCTGCCGTCTATGGGGTCGCACAGAGTCGGACACGACTGAAGTTACTTAGCAGCATAGAATAGAAAACAGGCTGAGGTGAAATAATTTGCCTGAGTGTCTCCAACAACAAAACTAATATGCTTGTTTATACTATGCCTTGCTACCCATCTCTTGGTTAATCTTATTAATATTCAAGGCTGTGATTTTACTTAGTTTCCCCATATGTGATAGTTTATGTGTCAACTTGACTGGATCACAGGGTACCCATATGTTTTGTCAAACATTCAGGGTATTTGTGTGAGGGTGTTTTTGGGTGAGATTAACAATTCAGGTAGTAGACTGAATAAAACAGATTGCCCTCCATAATGTGGGTGGGCCTCATGCAATCAGTAGAACCATGGACCTTCCTGCCTGATGACCTTTGAACCAGGCCATTGGCTTTTCCTGGTTCTACAGTACCTTCTGGCCTTTGGACTTGAACTGGGATATTGGCTTTGCAGGTTTTTGGACTTGCCAGCCTCCATAATCTCATGAGCCAATTCCTTATAATCTCTTTGCATATGTAAATATATATATTTTTGTTGAAAGTATGACATTCTTCATGTAAAAAATGTATTTGTGTTATTTCATGTAAGAATGGAGAAGGCAATGGCAACCCACTCCAGTATTCTTGCCTAGAGAATTCCGTGGATGGAGGAGCCTGGTGGGCTGCTGTCCATGGGGTCGCACAGAGTCAGACACAACTAAAGCAACTTAGCAGCAGCAGCATGTATGAACAGAAAGGACTCAGATATGGCTTCAGTAATGATGACATACAGGCCTAGTTGCCCCACAAAATGTGGGGTCTTCCCAGAGCAGGGATCAAATCCATGTCCCCTGCATTGGAGGTGGATTCTTAACCACTGGATCACCAGGGAAGCCTTTAGACCTTGTTTTTGCCCAAGAAGTTACCCTGTACTTCTCAGGTTATCATCTCTCCAACTTCTCTACCCTGGTAACCTCTGATCTACTTTCTGTCTGAATTTGCTTATTCTAGGTATTTCATGTAAGTGGAATCATATAGTTATTTCAACTTTTTGTGTCTGGCTTATTTCACATTATGTTCTAGCATGTGTCAGAATTCATTCCTCTTTGTGGCTGAATAATATTCCATTGTGTGTGTACATCACATTTTGTTATCTGTTCATCAGTTGATGGGCACTTGGGTTGCTCCTGTCTTTTCGCAACCATGAATAATGCTATGATGAGTATTTGCAAACAAGTATCTGAGTCCTGTTTTCTTTTGGGTTTATACTCAAAGAGTGAAATTGCTGAATCATATGGGAATTCTCTGATAAACTTTTGAGGAACAACCAAATGGTTTTCTACAGTGACTTCATCATTTTACATTCCCACCAGCAATGTAGGGGCTTCCCAGGTGGCTCAGGGGGTACAAAATCTGCCTGCAATTCAGGAGACTCAGGAAATGCAGGTTCGACCCCTGGGTCAGGAAGATCCTTTCGAGGAGGGCATGGCAACCCACTCCAGTAGTGTTGCCTGGAGAATGCCATGGACAGAGGAGCCTGGCGGGCTACAGTCCATGGGTCACAGAGTTGGACATGACAGCATGCATGCACAAATAAAACCAGCAATGTAGAAAGGGTTTAGTCGCCATATCCTTGCCAATGCTTGTTATTTTCCTTTTTTTTTTTTTTAAAAATTGTAATCCCCTTGTAGGCGTAGTTTTATCTTTTTGTGGTTTTGATATGTATTTTCCTAATGATTAGTGATACTGGACATGCTTATTGGCCATTTGTATATCTTCTTTGAAGAAATATCTATTCAAGCCCTTTGACCATTTGAAAAATTGAGTTGCTTGTCTTTTGTTGAGTTGTAAGAGTTCTTTATATATTTTGGAGTTCTTTATATATTTCTCAGATATATGATTTGTAAAAATGTCCTTTCATTCTGGAAGGTTGTCTTTTTATTGTGTTTGTTTCTGTTCTTTGATGCACAAAAGTGTTTGATTTAGTTGAAGTCCAGTTTATTCATTTTTTCCTTTTCTTACTCATACTTTTCATGTTATATCTAAAAATTCACTGTCAAAGCCACAGTTTTAAAGATTTCCCATATATTTTCTTCTAAGTGATTTATATCATTGATCTGTTTTGAGTAAATTTTTATATATAGTATAAAGTAGGAGTCCAACTTCATTCTTTTGCATGGTAATATCCAGTTGTACTGGCATCATTTATTGATAAGACTGTTCTTTCCCCATTTGATTATCTTAGCATATCTGTTGAACATCAATTGACTGTAAATATGAGGGTTTTATTTCTGTACTCTCAGTTCTATTCCACTGATTTCATTCTAGCTTTTCTGATTCATTCCTTTGCGATACTTCTATCACCTTTTTACAATCTCGTATAATGGTGATCATATAAAGCAAAAAGACAACTGGGCTGGAAATTGATAGAAAGGTGCTGTTCTGAGCTATTATCAGAGCACCTTTTTTTCCATAGGAATAAATGTGTATTGCCTCTCAAGTGCATGAAGACTTGAAGAGAGGTAAAATGAGTTCTTAAAATATTTGCATTTTCCAGTAATGAGACATTTTCTCTGATGTTAGTATACTGATTATTAGAAAACATTAAATTTTTATTTAAAAGTGTCCATGATCCTTATGTTTTCAAGACAGGCGAAGCTGTACCTTAAACTAAGAGTTGCAGGTGGACTTTGTATTAATATATTCTTGTAGTTATACAATTTAACATTGCAAATTGACAAGATTTTTTACTATTTGCTCCCAGGAATTTATCACAGTGCCATGCACATAGTGGTTACTCAGTAAATGCATGCTAATAGAACAAATGAGCCTTTCTGAAATATATTTCTCTTAATTTCCTATCCAAAATATGTACTAATACATACACATTATCAATATAATTTATTTCCCTTTACACAGGCATCAATCATTTGATTTCTCCCAAATAACCTCATGTCCTTCTAAGCAAATTAATTTTAGCCATTATTATAAATTATTTTGTGGCACTTAGTTTAAACTCATAAATCCATCATGAAACATCTCACAGTATTCTCTGTGTAGAAATTGGTATCTGTCAGTTATGAATAGGAGTTGAGTCTAGTTGATTGAGAAATAAGTGATAATTTAGACGGGTCTGCGAAAAGAACTGGCTCCATTAACTCAGAAGGCATCTCCTGCATGGGCCACATTTCTACCCAGATGAATGACGGATCATATGTCTTCTGACTTCCTTTGCTGTCTATAGATCTTCTCTGTCTGTAGTTATACCAGAACTGATGGATCATTTCTTTGAATGGTCTTGTGGTAAGAGTATAGAGAATTGGGTTCAAAGCACTGTTGATAGGCAGAATAAAAATCACTACCCAAGAGGTTATGGTACCTGGAAGAGAAAAATGAAATTTGTTAAGTTTTTGTGGAAGTTTACAAGGTATGTAAACATCTTTTTCTTAGTTCTCCCCCAGCTGTCTTTTTAGTCTTAATTCCCCCCGCCCCATGTCACATAATTAAATACCAAGTCTACATGTAGTTCCAGGATGTTTTTCCAGGGTGCTAGTATTTGAGGGGGTTGCTGACATTTCACCCTGTATATTGTCACCCTGCTTATTTAACTTATACGCAGAGTACATCATGTGAAATGCTGGGCTGGATGAAGCACAAGCTGAAATCAAGATTGCCAGGAGAAATATCAATAACCTCAGATATGCAGATGACACCACCCTTATGGCAGAAAGTGAAGAACAACTAAAGAGCCTCTTGATGAAGGTGAAAGAGGAGAGTGAAAAAGTTGGCTTAAAACCCAACATTCAGAAAACTAACAGCATGGCATCTGGTCCCGTCACTTCATGGCAAATAGATGGGGAAACAGCGGAAACAGTGGCTGACTTTATTTTGGGGGGCTCCAAAATCACTGCAGGTGGTGATTGCAGCCATGAAATTAAAAGACACTTACTCCTTGGAAGGAAAGTTATGACCAACCTAGAAAGCATATTAAAAATCAGAGACATTACTTTGTCAACAAAGGTCTGTCTAGTCAAGGTCATGGTTTTTCCAGTAGTCATGTGTGGAGTATAAAGAAAGCTGAGCGCCGAAGAATTGATGCTTTTGAACTGTGGTGTTGAACAAGACTCTTGAGCGTCCCTTGGACTGCAAGGAGATCCAACCAGTCCATCCTAAAGGAAATTAGTCTTGAATATTCACTGAAAGGACTGATGCTGAAGCTGAAACTCCAATAATTTGGCCACCTGATATGAAGAACTGACTCACTGGAAAAGACCTTAACACTGGGAAAGATTGAAGGCAGGAGGAGTAGGGGACGACAGAGGATGAGATGGTTGGATGGCATCACCGACCCAATGGACATGAGTTTGAGTCAGCTCCGGGAGTTGGTGGTGGACAGGAAAGCCTGGTGTGTTGCAGTCCATGGGGTCGCAAAGAGTCGGACACAACTGAGCGACTGAACTGAACTGACATTTCAAGAAACAGGTTTTGGGCTAAGTAACTTCCTGAATACAAACAACAAAAGAATTCTAGTAGCTAGAAATTGTTTTTTTTTTAACCGGGTGATTACATATTACTCTGATATGATTCAATTTTAGGAAAAACAATATTGTTTAATATTTAAATCATATCTTTGCAAGTGTTTTAATTACTAGGTAGTGCGTGTAGTATTTCTTAGAATATATAGGCTTATCCTTAATATATTTTTGCTATTTATCTGGTTTGAAAAACTGGTATGCATTTTTAGGCTTTTGACTAGATATTTATTTCAGTAAAAACATCTTTGGCTAAACTTATCTTAAAATTACTGTAGTATATATGCAACTACCAAATACTCATTTTTTTTTATGATTTAATTTATGCTGTGTTCCCTCTTCTACTTGTAAAATGTAAGGCACTATCGCCACTAACCATGGGAAAAAGCAAAATTAAAATTGTATGTTTATAAATTTTTAAAGTGTGAGTGCACATTGCAATATGCAAACAGTTAACAGGATTTTATACATTTTTATTGTGGTAATTATACATAACATAAAAATTTCCATTTTAACCATTTCTAAGTGTGTACAGTTCAGTGGCATTAACTACATTCAGATTGTTGTGGAACCATCACCACCATCCATTTCCAAAGCTTTTTCATCTTTCCACACTGAAACTCTGTGCCTTTAAACAATAATCCCCCATACCTTCTTCCCCTTAATCCCTGACAACGGCATTCTCAAAATTTCTGTCGTTGTGAATTTGATTACACTAGCTATCTCATATAAGTGGAATCAAACAGTATTTGTCCTTTTGTGACTGGCCTGTTTCAGTAGCATAATGTCTTCATAATGTATCCATATTGTAGCATGTATCAGAATTTCCTCCCTTTAAAGGCTGAATAATAATCCACTGTGTGTATATAGCATATTTGGTTTAAGCATTCATCCAGTGATGGACACTTGGGTTGTTTCATTTCCACATTTTGGCTTCTGTGAATAATGCTGCCTTGAACTTGGGTGTATGAACTTATGGTTCCCATAATCAGTTCTTTTGGGTATATATTCAGAAGTAAAATTTCTGGGTCCCATGGGAATTCTATGTTTAATTTTTTGAGGAACCACCATAGTGTTTTCTATAGGAGCTGTGCCATTTTACATTCTACCACTACAAGAGTTCTAATTTCTCCACATCCTCACCAGTACTTACTATTTTCTGTTTTTGAGAACAACTATCCTAATGAGTATGGTGCACCTTATTTTGAAATATCAAGAGTGCTTTATCATCTCTCACACTCTGGGGTAATGTTCCTTAAATTGCTATGTATTCCAGGAATAAAAATTTCTTATGTTCTAGAAAAAATGAAGCAATTACTTGATAATCATCTTGATCTGTGTTCCTTTCTGGTCATCTGAGCATGGAATTATTAGAATTTCAACACACCAAGTGTAATTTATTTGAGCCATTAATACACTAGAGGATATCAATGGTACATTAGGTGATACAGAAGAACTTGGAAGACAGAATAGGGTAAATCATCCAATTAGAGTAGCAAGAAGAAAAAATAATTCTAAAAAATGAGGATAGTTTAAAGGACTTCTGAGACAACAAGTATACGAATATTTGCACTATAAGTGTTCCAGAAGGTGAAAAGAGAGAGAAAAGGGGAAAATGTATTTGATTAAATAATGGCTGAAAACTTCCCTCACCTGAAGAAGGAATCAGATATCCAAATCCAGGAAGCACATAAAGTCCCAAACAAAATGAACTCAAAGAGATCCACACTAAGGCATACTATAATTAAAATGGCAGGAGTTAAAGATACAGGCAGCAAGAGAAAGACAAAGACCTGCCTACAAGTTGATTTTTCAGCAGAAATTTGCAGACCAGAAGGGAGTGGCATGATGTATTAAAAGTGCTGAAGGAAAAATACCTATAACCAAGGATACTGTACCTGGCAATGCTATCATTCAGAATTGAAAGAGCACTAAAGAGTTTCCCCAAAAGAAAAAAATTTAAAAGTTCATCACTACTAAGCCAGCCTTACAAGAACAGTTAAAGGGATTTATCCAAGTGAAAAAAGAAGGCCACAATAAAAAATAATATATATGAGGAAAAAAATCTTATGGATAAATGTAAATATATAGAAAAGGCAGTGGATCAACTATTTAAAAGAACTAGTATGAAGATTAAAAGACAAAAGTTGTAAAATAAAGATCAAGTATAGCTTAAACAGTTAATGCTATAAAATAGATATCAAATTGAAACTTCACAGGGAAATAATAAAATGTAGAATAAAAAGTATATATATATATGTATACACACACATACATATATATATGAAACTACAAACCATAAACCAACAATAGATACACACACACACACACACAAAGGGAAAGGAATCTAAACATAACACTAAAGAAAATCAAGGATAGATGTGAAAAGACAAAAAGGAAATCTATAAAAACAACCAGAAAACAAGTAGCAAAATGGCAATAAGTACATAACTACCAATAATCACTTTAAATATAAATGGGCTAAAGGCTTCAGAAAAAAGATATAGGGTGACTGAATGGATTAAAAAACAAGCACCATCTGTATGCTATCTACAAGAGAGTCAATTCAGAACAAAGAGTCACACATAAGGAAAATGAAGAGATGCAAAAAGATATTCCATGCAGATGAAAAGAAAGCTGAGTTAACAATATACATATCAGACAAAATAGACTTTAAAGAGAAGTCTGAGACCAAAAACAAAGAAGGGCACTTATATAATGAAAAGCGGTACACCCAAGAAGAGGATATAACATTTGTAAACACATATATACCTAACACAGAAGCACCTAAATATATAAAGCAAATATTATCAG
Source organism: Muntiacus reevesi (assembly GCF_963930625.1). Classification (NCBI taxonomy): domain Eukaryota; kingdom Metazoa; phylum Chordata; class Mammalia; order Artiodactyla; family Cervidae; genus Muntiacus; species Muntiacus reevesi. The sequence continues at coordinate 32,337,248 of NC_089261.1, read as the reverse complement.
ACAAAAAGGGAGAAACTGACAGTATGACAAGATAGTAAGGGACTTTAATACCCCACTCACATCAATGGCTATATCATCCAGACAGAAAATCAGTAAGGAAACAGTGGCTTTAAGCAACACATTTTATCAGATGGACTGAATAACATCTACAGAATATTCCATTAAAAACAGCAGATAAATAATCTTTTCAAATGTGCAAATAACCTTTTCTAGGACAAATCACATGCTAGGCCACAAAACAAGTCTTAACAAATTTAATAAGACTGAAATCATATCAAGCATCTTTTCCAACCATAATAGTATGAAACTAGAAACCAATTACAGGAAGAAACTGGAAAAACACAAATTTGTAGACTAAACAACAAGCTACTAAAAACCTGATGGGTCAACAAAGAAATCAAAGAGGATATAAAAATATCTTAAGATGAATGAAAACAGAAATACAACCCTCCAGAATCTAGGGGCTACAGCAAATGCAGTTCTAAGAGGAAAGTTTATATAGTGATTCATCACTACCTCAAGAAATAAAAAAAATCCAAATAGACAACCTAACTTTCTAATTAAAGGAACCAGAAAAAGAACAAACATAGGCCTAAGTTAGTGGAAAGAAGGAAGTAATAAATATCAGAGAAGAAAGAAATGAAATAGAGACTAAAAATAATAGAAAAGAACAGTGAAATTAAGAGTTGGTTTTTGAAAAAAATGTTGATAGATCTTTAGCTGACTCATCAAGAAAAAAGAGAGGAATCAAAATGAATAAAATTAGAAATGACAAAGTAGTTACAGTTGATATCATATAAGTACAAACAATCATCAGAGAAGACTACTAGCAGTTATATGCCCACAAACTGGGCCATCTACAAGAAATGGATAAATTCCTAGAAACATAAAATCTTTTAAGAACGAATCAGGAAGAAATATGGAAAAAGGTATTCCATGCAAATGGAAATCAAAAGAAAGTCAGAGTAGCAATATTTATATCAGACAAAATGACTTTAAAATGAAGACTGTCACAAGAGACAAAGACTTTTACTACCTAATAACGAAGGGATCAAATCAATAAGAAGATAGAACAATTATATATACATATGCATCCAATATAGAATCATCTAAATATATAAGGCAAATATTAACATAAAGGCAGAAATCACCACAATAATAGTAGGGGATTTTAAAATCTCACATCAATGAGCAGGTATTCCAGACAGAAAATCAATATGGAAATACTGGCCCAAGTGACACATTAGACCAAATGAAGTTAATTGACTTTATATATATTATATATATGTATATATATAATATATATATATATATAATTTCATCTGAAAGCAGAATATGCTTTAAGTGCACATGGAACATTCTGCAGATCATGTGCTAGGCCACAAAACGAGACTCAGTAAATTTAAGAACACTGAAATCATATCAAGTATCTTTTCTGACTATGATGCTATGAGACTAGAAATCAATTATAAGAAAAAACCTGCAAAAGACACATGGAGGCTAAACAATACGCTACTAAACAACCAACAGATCACTGAAGAAATCAAAGAGGAAGTAGAAAAAAATACCTAGAGACAAATGTATATGAAAACAAGATGATCTAAAAATCTCTGGGATGCATCAAAAACAGCTCTAAGAAGACAGGTTATATCAACATAAGCTTTGTTGCTGTTGTTTAGTTGCTAAGTTGTATCTGACTGTGACCCCATGAACTGTAGCCTGCCAGGCTTCTCTGTCCATGGGATTTACCAGGCAAGATCCTTCTCCAGAGGATCTTCTTGACCAAGGGATTGAACCCATGGCTTCCCTAGTAGCTCAGACGGTAAAGCGTCTGCCTACAACGTGGGAGACCCAGGTTCGATCCCTGGGTCTGGAAGATCCCCTGGAGAAGGAAATGGCAACCCACTCCAGTATTCTTGCCTGGAAAATCCCATGGACTGAGGAGCCTGGTAGGCTACAGTCCATTGGGTCGCGAAGAGTCGGACATGACTGAGCGACTTCACTTTCTCCTGCATTAGCAGACAGTTTCTTTACCACTGATCCACCTGGGAAGCCCAGCTATACAAGTTTACCTCAGGAAATAAGAAAAATCTCAAAAAACCTAACCTTACGTCTACAGGATCTATGGAAAAAAGAACAAACAAAATTCAAAATTAGTAGAAGGAAATGAATCATAAAGAACAGAGCAGAAATAAGTGAAAGAGAGACTAAAAATACAATAGAGAAGATCAATGAAACTAAAAGCTGGTTCTTGGAAAAGATAAACACAATCAATAATTCTTTAACCAGATTCGGAAAAAAACAAGGGAGAGGGTCCAAATCAATAAAGCAGAAATGAAAAAGAAGTTACAACTGACATCAAAGAAATACAAAGATCATAAATCTACTATGAAAAACAATATGCCAATAAAGCAGACAACCTAGAAGAAATGGACAAATACTTAGAAAGGTTCAATCTCTCAAGACTGAACTAGGAAAGAATAGAAAATATGAACAGACCAATTACAAGTACTGAAATTGAATCTGTGATTAAAAAACTCCCAACAAAAGTCCAGGACCAGGTGTATATGTTTATATACCAATTATGAACTATCAGAACATGAAGTCAAGAAACCCATTCCACTTACACTCAAATCAAAAAGAATAAAATACCTAGGAATAATCTAACAATGAAGTGAAAGAACTGTATTCTGAAAATTGGAAGATATTGATGCAAAAAGTTGAAGATAATACAAACACTAGGAAAGATATACCATCTTCATGGATTGGAAGAATTAATATTGCCAAAATGTCCATACTACTCAGTGCAATCTATAGATTCAACGCAATTCCTATCCAAATACACATGACATTTTTCACAGAATTAGAACAAAGAATACTAAAATTCGTATGGAACCAGAAAAGATCCCAAATAGGTAAAGCAACCTTGAGAAAGAGGAACAGAAGTGGAAGTATCATACTTCATGACTTCCGACTATACTACAAAGCTGCCATAATCAAAACAGCATGAGAACTTTCCTGGTACTACAGTGATTAAGAATCTACCTGCTGGACTTCCCTGGTGGTCCATGGGTTAAGATTCTGAGCTTCCAATGCAGTGGGCCTGACAATTAGATCCCACATGCTGCAACCAAGAGTTTGCATGCTGCACTAGGACTTGGCACAAATAAATAAAAAAATAAAAGAATCTACCTGCCAAGGAAGGGTACATTGTTTCAATCCCTAGTCCAGGAACTAAGATCCGACATGCCATGGAGCAGCTAAACCCAGGCACCACCATTACTAAGCCTGCATGCCCTAGAGCCCATGCTCCACAACACAGAAGCCACCTCAATGAGAAGAAGCCTATACACAGCAACTAGAGAGTAGCCCCTGTTCATTGCAACTAGAGAAAGCCCATGCACGGCAATGAAGAGCCCATGCATGAAAAGCCCATGCACTACAACAAGGACCCAGAAAAGCCAAAAATAGATACATAATTTTTAAAAAACACTATGGCACTAGCACAAAACAAAGACACAGTCAATGGAACAGAATAGAGAGCCCCAAAATAAACCCACACATTTATGGTTAGTTATTGTATGACAAAGGAGGCAGGAATATAGAATGTGAAAAAGGCAGTCTCTACAATAAGCGATTGTTGGAAAAGGTGCACAGCTACACTAAAAAGAATAAAAGTAGAACATCACATTATACCTTATACAAAAATAAATTAAAAATGGATTAAAACCTTAAATGTCAGACCTAAAGCCGTAAAACTGGAAGAAAACATATTCAGTAGACTCTTTGATATTACTGTTAGCAGTATTTTGGGGTTTCTATTTCCTCAGCCAAGGGAAACAAAAAATAAACAAATGAGACCTGATTAAACTAAAAAGCTTCTGCACAGTAAAAGAAGCCATTGACAAAATTAAAGACAACTACTGAATGGGAGAAGATACTTGCAAGAGACGTGACTGACAAGGGGTAATATCCAAGATACATAAAGAACAAATACAACTCAATATAAAAAAAATCTGTTTAAAAAATAGGAAGAAGACCTGAATAGTCATTTTTCCAAAGAAGACTTATGGATGGTCAACAGCCATATGGGAGAAGGCAATGGTACCCTGCTCTAGTACTCTTGCCTGGAAAATCCCATGGATGGAGGAGCCTGGTAGACTGCAGTCCATGGGGTTGCTAAGAGTCGGACACGACTGAGTGACTTCACTTTCACTTTTCACTGTCATGCATTGGAGAAGGAACTGGCAACCCACTCCAGTGTTCTTGTCTGGAGAATCCCTGGGACGGGGGAGCCTGGTGGGCTGCCGTCTATGGGGTCACACAGAGTCGGACACGACTGAAGCGACTTAGCAGTAGCAGCAACAGGCACATAAAAAGATGATCAACAACACTAATCATCAAAGAAATGCAAATCAAAACCACTGTGAGATATCACCTCACACCTGTCATAACGGCCATCAACAAAAAGACAAGAAATAACAAATGTTGGTGAGGATGTGGAGAAAAGGAAACCCTTGTACACTGTTGATAGGAATATAAATTGGTGTAGTGAACAGCAAGTGAGGTCGCTCAGTCATGTCTAACTCTTTGCGACCCCATGGACTGCAGCCTACCAAGCTCCTCAGTCCATGGAATCTTCCAGGCTAGAGTACTGGAGTGGGTTGCCATGCCTTCTCCAGGGGATCTTCCTGACCCAAGGACTGAACCCAAGTCTCCCACTTTGCAGGCAGACGCTTTACTGTCTGAGCCACCAGGGAAGCTCAGACCTATAAATTGGTGTAGCCACAATGTAAAATAGTATGGGAGTTCCTCAAAAAATTAAAAATAGAACTACTATACAATCCAGAAATTCCACTCCTTGGTATATATCCAAAGAAAATGAAAACACTAATCCAAGAAGATTTACCTATCCCAATGTTCATTCCAGTACTATTCTCAATAGCCATGATATGGAAGCAACTTAAAAGTCCACTGATAGATGAATGAATAAAAAAGATGTGGTATATAAACACAATGGAATATTACTCAATCTTAATAAAAAATAATTAAATCTTGCCACTTGTAATAACATGGATGGCCCTGGATGGTATTATGCATAGTGAAATAAGTCAGAGCAAAACAAATACTGTATGTTTTCACTTATATGTTGAATCTAAAAAATAAAAAAAGCAAGTAAATATAACAAAACAAAAACAGGCTCGTGGATACAGAGAATAAGCTAGTGGTAACCACGGAGGAGAGGGCTGGGGGTAGGAAAAAATAGGTGAACAATATTAAAAGAGATGAACTACCAGTTATAAAATAAATAAGTCACAGAGATGTATTGAATAGTACAGGTAATATAGTCAATATTTTGTATTTATTTTGCATGTTGTATAATCTGTAAGAATACTGAATTGCTATTTCATATACCTGAAACTAATGTAATATTGTAAGTCAACTACACTTCAACACAATAAAAATTTTAAAAAGAAAACTATTTCATTTAAGAAAGTGTTAGTCACTCAGTCATGTCCAATTCTTTGTGGCCCCATGGACTGAAGCTCTCCAGGCCCCTCTGTCCATGGAATTCTCCAGGCAAGAATACTGTAGTGGGTGGCCATGCCCTTCTCCAGAGGATCTTTCTGATCCAGGAACTGAACCCAGTTCTCACTTCATTTAAGAAAAAGCTTAATTTACAAATAAATAACATTAATCTAAAAATAAAAGGGAATGGCTTAGGAAAAAAAGAACCAGGCACCTTTCTCCTAGTAAACATTTGATCAATGAACAGAGCTTTAACTACATGTAACTCTAACTTATGATTCTTGAAATGAGTTACTGTTAGAGATCTTAATACCCTTCTAGAGGAATTCTGTAGAAACGGATTTATTATTTCATTATAGGAAGAAAAAATTTGTACCTGGTATTTCTACCTGAAGCAATGAGAGAAATTTCAGTATAAAGATGGGTATCCAGCATAATGCATCAGTAAATACAATAAAGAAAAATCGTTTGGCAAGGATCATTTCTTTTCTAACTTGATTCTGTACTTCATTTGCTGTTACGGCACTTTGATGAATGCTGTAAAACATGCTTCCGTAGGAAAACACTATGATGATAAAGGCTGCCAAGTTAATACCTATTAAGAACACAAAGATTATTATTAATAAATATAAGCATTCTTTCAAAACAAACAAATCTTTAGCTGTTATTATAAAGGAGAAGGCAAAGACCACAATGTGTTTTTTGTTCTTTATAAGAATTACTAAAGTGCAAAAATCATGAATTAAAAAATTTAAATATTGTTGCAGTTATAAGGATGATGAAATGTTTAATTTTAAAATGGCATATTAAAATTAGATTGTAGTGATTACAGTGATTCAGTGAATATCCTGGGCTTATTAAATTAATCTATTTTTGTGTAATTCAGTTACTTTAAATTATACTTTGAGAATAGTTTTTCAAAAGGAAACACTTGTCTACTCCCAAGCCAAAGACCTGTGTTGCTACTTTGAATCTATTCATATTATAAACACAAAGAGTTGAAATATATTTTGCTTAGTATTATTAGGGTGAATGCATGAAATGCAAGTGTTTAATGCCTTTTGTTAAAGTGTATCATATGTGAATTAATATGACAAAGTGGTAATTTAGAAAAAAGTTCCCTTTAGGGAGTTTTGATAAAATCTACCCCCAGCGTCCATTCTGGTTAGAAGATCTGAAATTAAAATGTAAATGTTAAAAGGCATAATGAGATTTACAATGTGACTTATTTTAGCATTTAAATAAAGGGGCTTTTAAAAAATACTCATTTTAAGTCTTGAATCTGCTACAATTTTTTTTTTTTTTTGCTGAAAGACATATGGGATCTTAGTTCCCTGACCAGGGATTGATTTTTTTTTTTTTTTTTTTTTTCAGTTTTTGATGGTACCACACAACATGTGAGATCTTAGTTCCCGTGCCAGGGATCAAACCCACATCTCCTGAATTGCAAAGCAGATTCTTAACCACTGGACCACCAGGGAAGTCCTTCTGACCAGGGATTGAAGCTGCACCCTCTATATTGGAAAGGGAAATCTTAACCACTGGACTGCCAAGTCCCTGAAAAGGCTGTTAATACAGAATTTCTCACCAAGAAAAATTGCCACTGAATAAATCTGGGCTCCAGTACTTTCTGCGTCTTCTGAATGAAGAGGGAAACATACTCCATTGGTGCCATAGTAGTTTTTGAAAAATTCCTTATTGCTCAGTGGAATGAAAGCCACGATAACCCCAATAATCCAAATGAGAATCAAAACTGTAATGGTTCTGCATTTTCCAGGTCTTAAATATCTAAAAGGATACACAATGCAGATATATTTTTCCAGTGTCAGAAATGTTAAAAGTAATACAGATACTTCTGTGGACAGAATGGCCAGGGACCCCAGAAGCTGACAATGAATGCTCTCCATCCACAGCTGCGCATGTTTATTGTATTCTCCTCGAAACTTCAGGTCAAAGGCTCCGATCACAAATAAATAGATTCCCATCAAGCAGTCGGCACCTGCAGGAATCAGTAAATTCAACAAATGTAGAGAAATAAATAGGTGAAATGGAATTATCATTAAACAGTAAAATTTTTAACATTAGCCCCAAATAGACAAGTGTCTATCTTGGGGGGAGGTAAGATGTATTCTAAGAATTCATTTATGGGTGAGGACCATTTCATCATCTCTCTCTGATAACTGTGCTTACAGCATCCTCTGCAGCTAAATATGTAAGCATGTCTCTGCTTTTATCTAACACACAGGTCTATAAGAGCAGGGGTCTTGTCTGTTTTGTTTTCCTTCCTAGTCCCATCACCTAGAAATGCTGAATAAATGAGTAAAATGCAACTCTGTTTTGCATTCAATTACAGATAAGACAGGGGTATTATAATTTGGTTCATTTCTTCCACTGAAATTCTCCCAGTTTAAGAAGTTAAATCATTCAAAATCCCAGAGAAAGTATTTCAGAACCTGCTATGATAGAGTAATGACTATGAATTTTGAGGTCTATAATTTAGAAGATAGGAATAATTATGAAGTGCTCTGTAGTTAGTATAATTTTAAGGGGCTTAAATGCCTTATCCAGAAGTGGTCTAAGCAAAACTGTTCTGATTCTTTCTTCCTGTGTTAACATCTTTCTCTGTCTCTTTTCAGACTCCTCCAAATCAGCTGTTCATGTGATATATTTCTTGGTGTATTTTCTTTTTTAAGTAAATATTGCATATCATAAAGAGAGGTTTTTTTTTTTTTTTTTTAATTTTTTGACCATGCAAGCATTCTACCCAATGATCCTAAAGTCACATCACAGTATAAATCACAAGGCTAGCCTTAATCTTTAAACACTGAGGTTATATTCTAGCCTTTACCAGGGAAATTGAGTGAACTCAAAATTTTGTAGCTAACAATACGAAAAAAAAAAGTGAAAAAAGTGAAGTCGCTCAGTCGTGTCCGACTCTTTGCGACCCCATGGACTGTAGCCTACCAGGCTCCTCCATTCATGGGATTTTCCAGGCAAGAGTACTGGAGTGGGTTGCCACTTCCTTCTCCAGGGGATCTTCCTGACCCAGGGATTGAACCCAGGTCTCCTGCATTGCGGGTAGACGCTTTACCGTCTAAGCCACCAGGGAAGTTCCCCAAGTAGTTAACAATTTCTAAGTTCTGTTTCTTAGGCAATTTGCAATGAAAAAACAGTTCAGCCTTAGACTTCGAATGAGTGTAGGTGTAAGACATAGCACAGAACTCATAAAAAATAGAACACCATGTAGATGGATGTTTGCTTGAGGGTGTATCGGTGAATTATAGGCCACTTGACCCAGATGATAAGCAACCGGAAAACTAGTTTCTTGCTTTTATTTATTTATTTTTTTAATATTTTTCATTTAACATACTACCTTGCAATCATGTTTCAACAACTTAAAAAATTTAATACTACTTTGAACACTTTCTTATTTAAATATTTCAAACTATGAATGGAAAAGATGTTAGAAGCTCAGAGACCAGAAGAACAGTAATGTCTGAATTCAGTGTCTATGAACTGGATGCGCACGCAAAAAATAAACAGAGCTCTGGGCATGAAAATGTGATGATGAAAGGTTTCAAGCTTATTCACAGTAAAAAAATTTTACATGTTTTCATAAAATACTACACCGGCTTCCCTGGTGGCTCAGCTGGTAGAGAATCTACCTATAATTCAGGGGACCCGGGTTCTATTCCTGGGTGAAGAAGATCCCCCGGAGAAGGAAATGGCAACCGACTCCAGTATTCTTGCCTGGAGAATCCTATGGACAGAAGAGATTGGCGGCTACAGTCCATGGGGTCACAAAGAGTCACACACACAACTGAGCAACTAACTCACAAAATATTATACCTTTAGAGAAGAAAGCGAATAAACAAAAGCTTCCTTATCAGACAAAATTAATGAATGAGTGCTTCATTAATCTGTGTAAGGTGACTGAGTTTTCTTACTTTGAAAACTTTATCACTTTATTTTCCTGTAGCATTTCATTGAATGCTTAGAAAACATCTAAGCAAAGGGGAGGAATTTTTAACATCCCATGATTCTAGTACTCTGGTTACTTATTTTCTAATAGTAACACTTTAATATATTTCAAAACTTGTAATTCCTCTTCAGCCAGGAAATACTCACAGCAGAGAGAAATGATTGACATGGCATGCAGCTTGTTCTCAGATCTGATACAAGGTCGCATACAGATGACAAAGATGTTTCCAAAGCACGTGACTGCAGACACAACCCAGACGAACACTCTCTGAATAATGCTCGCCAAGAGATCCTCTAAAGATGAGAGTCCGTCAGTATTTGGTTTACAGATGCGAACATGCGGTGCATAGCCACAGTACTGAAACCTCTTAAAATAGCTGTTGTGCAAAGAGAAGGGAAGATAAGACTTTAAACTGAAGTGTCACTCTACCTTAATATCTATTTTCTCCATTTCCTCTGTAAAAAGAAAACAATATCAGTCTCAGAGGAATAAAAGTAAAACATTAGGGACACTAAAGTTTTATTAAGAAACTTAAGTTTAATTCTTATTAACTTGATTTTACTACAAAAGAATGTGTGGGTGAGAGCAGCAAATGGGCATAACGAACAGACAGGCATTAGACACATTTTGGAATGTAAATCAGTTGTCATGCGATCAAGATAATCCACCAAAGGAAACTGTTACTGGATTTTCAGTGCTTGGTACCTAACTCCTGTGTTGCCGCAATTGATTTTACTTTTTCAAATCCAGAGGAAGGGAGTTAAAGGCTTTGTCCTCTCTGCTTCTGTGACTTTTCTATTATAGAGGTTGTATGATCTGTAACTACTTGCTAACATGTTTATTCTCACACTAGATTTTGGTACACGATGAGGTGTTTGATAAATATTTGTTGAGTGAATTCTTTCATCAGTAAAGAGACCTCCCTTGTTAATAAAAGACACCACCTGGATAATCAGCGATTACTACTGTGTACTACCAACACCCACACCATTTATTGAGCATCTACTAAGTATAAATTCTCAAATCAGGAATGGCTTCTTAAATCCGCTTAATGAGGTTGGTGTTGCTATGATCATATGAGGAGATGAATCTTCAATGGAGGCAAATTATCTACTAGGGAACTTTCTACTAAGTGCAGAAATTTAGTATTCAAATTAGATCCATTTGCCCCTAGAGCCATGTTCTCTGGCAAAAAGTATAAATGATCTTTATAACATAAACAGTTGTAGTAATGTAAGATAAAAACTTGACAATTACAGTCTATAGTCCTGTTTCACTCTTGCTGTCTGGATCCCAGGATCTGCTCTATTCAAGTCAAGTCCTTGAGTTGTTTCTTGGGTTTTATGAGTTACATCATTTTCTTTCAATAAACTCTGTTTGCTCAATTTATTCAGAGTGCTTTATATTGTGCGTAACCAAGGAAACTTTGCTGTCCAAGGAATTATGGGGAAAAAAAATCAGTGTCCTCTGTTAGATTTAAAATACAAGCAAGATTATAGAGTGGTGGTGGCTGCCATGACACTTTCTAAATTATTGAGAATTAATTACCTTGGCATGGAGATCACTCTAATATTGTGTGCGTGTGTGTGTATATATATACATATATATACTGCTATATATTACATTCAACTGAAGAAAATGTTTCTAAGGCATGTAATGATGGCATGATGAGCCATGATGTTTGAATAAAAGATTTTTCAAAGCTTGCTGCTTTAACCATACACCCTTGCTCCATCATGCCCTGACACTGTGGGCAATTTTCACTGAGGAGATTTTCTCTCTTTCTTCCTCCATTTACATGAATTATTTATAATTGCTCTATGTTGTTTATGTGACTTTCTACTTCTTCATCTGGTTGCATTTATGCCAGGTGCACCAGTTGCTAGCTCAGTGGACAAACATGAATATATGTGAGTGTCACGAGAGGTCATTAGAGCTTACAAGCCTGAGTGGGTTCCCTCCACACTCCTGTTGTCTGACACCCAAACAAATCTCCTTTCATTCTCTCAAACCAAATCATGGACAACTAAAAATCCCCTTACCCTATATCTATGCTTTAAAAGTTAGTTATTGCTTAGGCAAATTAGTCAGTAGGAAATGTTAATAAATTGGATGCACTGCATATGGGGGTATTAGCACAATACAGGTGGAAACCTAAACAATTAAAATCAAGGTGAAAAACAAGAAAAACATCTGCTTACATGTAAGAGAGATTCATGAGAGGTCTAAACATCCTTCGTTGGATATTTGAAATTTCAATTCCATCTAGGCTGCTAAAATATCAAATTATCAAAAAACATATGTTATGCAGGGTATAATGAATTTTTGTGAAGGACAGTTTAATACACAATTATTTAACACTTACTCTGAACCAAACATTCATACTTAGCCTTCCCTAGACACTTTCCCAGTTCCTTTCACTGCATGAAAGATTTATTAAATTCTATAGTATTTCCAAAGTTTCACACATGTGATTTCATGTGATCTCATAATAACCCTTTTTTCCCCCAATGCTTTTTTGATTCTGCTATTTATACACAATATAAATACTTATATTGATTCTATATCTTTCCTATTTCAATTTTTGGCTTCTAATAGATTGTGGCATGATGCTTTTTTCATAGTAACTGTTCAACAAATATTTGTGAAATAAATGAATAAACATTGCCTTTTGATGATATTGCAATAGCAGAGTGGGGCATTTTACATTCTTGAAAATTTTCTAATAATTTTTAAATAATTTTTTTTTCTAATAAAATGACATTTTACCGAGGGAACACGTAAAAGAACTGAAGCACACCTTTTTAAGGCAACTCATAGATCCTAATATAATTTATGTATGTGTGTTTGTGCATGTGTGCTGCAAGTAAAGATTTATATCATCTAGAATATTCTATCTTGGGATAACAATAATTATAATAAACTCATAGATACCCCCAGTGCTAATGAAGGAATAAATATGCATAGATGCCTTCAGAGTATCAGAGCAAACAATCCAATATAAGCTCCTGGTGATTATAGTTATCTAATTTTTAGCTCATAAATATGAAAGATTAAACTAATAGCCATCTGTTTGTTTATAGCTCAGCAAGTACTCATACGGTTTCTGTAGAGTTTAACTAACATCCTGGGACTAAAGCTTCTGACTTAAGACTCTATTAATCTTATTTTATAGAATGTGTTAGCTATTAGTATATAAATTAAAAATGTGTCATAAAACTATCCCCACACGTGTATACTTACAGAGATTTGAGTTTGACAAGATTATCAAATTGGTTGGCTTGAATTGTCTGGATTGGGTTATAGGAAAGATTCCTGTTTCAATAAAAAAAAAAAAGAGCAGCAATTGGTCATTTCTAGAAAGGATTTGAGTAAAGAGGAAGTATATCTGTTGACGGAGGGTTGCTTGTAAACAGCAAAAAAGTACATCAGTGGCACTTGTACCATAGGGTTCCTTAGACATTCAAACGGATTAATGGAGATAGAACTCTTAGAACCATGCGAGGCTCTAAGTGTCTTAGTGACAGAGAAAGAGCTGAGACCACATGATCATGAAGGTGGGGTGGTCCTGGACGGTCCCACCAGGGAATCTGCAGGTTTCCCAAAGGGAAGCCACACCACTTCAGGTTTTGCCTATCATTAGGTGTGATTTAAATAAAAGAAAAAGAATCTCATTTAGTCAAAATTTGAATGAATGAAACCACATTGAATACGTTTTGCAATAAATCATATCGAATAGTGGCATATTGTGTTAGCAAGTTATGAGGCATGAAGTGAAAAGTAAATGGCTTTATGGCTAGGAAAAAGAGATGAAGATAGTGCCAGAAGACCTATCCAGAGGGATTAGGCAAGAAATAAAATAAAATAAAAGGCATCCAAATTGGGAAGTGAAAAGTAAAATTATCTCTGTTTATAGATGACATTATTTCATGCGTGAAAAGTGAAACTATTAGTCACTCAGTCGTGTCAGACTCTTTGTGATCCCAGGGACTGTAGCCTGCCAGGCTCCTCTGTCAGTGGAATTCTCCAGGCAAGAATACTATAGTGGGTAGCCACTTCCTTCTCCAGGGGATCTTTTTGACCCAGGGGTAAAATCTGGGTCTTCTGCATTGCAGGCAGATTCTTTATCATCTGAGCCACCAGGGAAGCCCATTTTTTTTCTTTTTTTGGCAGGGAAGCCCATTTTATGTGTATAAAACCTTAAAGATTTCACACATACACACACAACTGTCAGAACTAATAAACAAATTCAATCAAATTGCTAAATACCGAATGAATGCACAATAATCAGATAATGATGAATAATCAAATGCATTTCTATACATCAACCCTGAGCAATCCAGAAAGAGAATTAAGAAAATAATTCAATTTACAACAGTATCAGAAGAATACTTAGGAATAAACTGAAGAGAGGCTTCCCTGGTAGTCCAGAGGTTGGGAATCTGCTTGCCAATGTAGGGAACATGGATTTGATTCCTGATTCAGGATGATCCCACATGCCACAGAACAACTAAGCCCACCCACCACAACTACCGAGCCACAAGAGAAGCTACCAAAATGAGAAGCCTCCATACTGCAATGAAGAGTAACCTCCACTTGCTACGATCAGAGAAAGCTTGTGTAGCAATGAAGACCCAGTGCAGCCAAAAAATCCCAATAAACTGAATAAAGGTGAAGGGCTTGCACCGTGAAAACAAAATATTGTTGAAAGAAATTAGACACCGATAAATGGAAAGACATTCTGTGCTTTGGGACTAGAAGATTTAAAATCATTAAGATGGCAGTACTACCCAAAGCAATCAAAAGATTCAGTATAATCTCTATCAAGATCCCAGTGATGGTTTTTCTGAATAAATAGAAAAATCCATCTTAAAATTTGTTTGGAACCTCAAGGGAACCTGAATAAGCCTTGAAAAAGAAGGACAAAATTGGAGGTCTTACTTTCTGACTCAAAACTTACTACAAAGCTACAGTAATCAGTAATAGTGTGGTGCTGGAGTAAAGACAGTTGTATAGGATGATGGAATAGAATGGAGAGCCCAGGAACAAACTTTTGTATGGATGCTCACATAATTTTTAACACATGCCAAGACCATTCAATGGGGAGAGGACAATCTTCTTAACAAATGGTTCTGGGAAAACCAGATAGATGTCCACATGCAAAAAAAAAAAGAAAGAGCTTAAACCCTTAGCTTCCACAATGTACAAAATTAACTCAAAATGGATCTAAGTCCTAAATATAAAAGCTAAACTATAAAACTCTTAGAAGAAATCATAAGAGAAAAACTTCATGACATTGGATTAGGCAGTGATTTCTTGTATACCATGATACCAAAAGCATAGGTAACAATAGAAAAAAAATATAAGAATTGGAGTACATCTAAATCTAAAACTTTTGCGCACCAGAAAACACTATCAACAGAGTGAAAAGGCAACCTACAGAATAGGAACATGTATTTGTAAATCATATATCTGAAATTATTTACTATCTAAAATATATATGATCCTACAACTTAACAGGGGTTCCCAGTGGTAAAGAACCCACCTGCCAATGCAGGAGATATAAGAGACGCAGGTTTGAACTCTGGGTCAGGAAGATCCCTGGAGGGCATGGCAACAACCCACTTCAGTATTCTTACCTAGAGAATCCCATGGACAGACAGGCCTGGTGCACTGCAGCCCATAAGGTCACAAAGAGTAGGACACAACTGAAGTGACTCAGCATGCATGCACAGCTTAACAATGAAAAACCAAACAACCCAATTTAAAAATGAGTAAAGGACCTGAGTAGACATTTTCCAAAGAAGACGTGCAAATGATTGATAAGCACATGAAAAGATGCCCAACATCATTAATCATTAGAGAAAAGCAAATCAGAACCACAGTGAAATGCCATGTCACATCCATTAGGTTGGCTCTTATTAAAAAAATGCAAAATTATAAGTGCTGTTGAAAATGTGGAGAAATTAGAATCTTTGTGCACTGTTAGAATGTAAAATAGTTGCAGCCACTATAGAAAAGAGTATGAGGTTTCCTCAAAAAATTAAAAATAGAGTTACCATATGATCCAGTAATACTATTTCTGGGGCTATATACCCCCAAAGAATTGAAAGCAAGTTCTTTAACTGATATTTACACACCCATGTTCGTAGCAGCCCTACTCATAACAGCTAAAATGTGGAAACAACTCAAGTGTCCATCAATGGAAAAATGGATAAATACAATGTGGTACTTACACACAATGGATTGCTAATATGGATGATAATATTCAGAAATTCTGACACATGCTACAGCATGGATAAAACTTGAAGACATTAGGCTAAGTGAAATAAGCCAGCTGTAAAATAACAAGGTATGTATGATTCTACCTATATGAGATACCTAGAGATGCCAAAATCATAGAGACCAAACAGTGATAGAAGCCAGTTGGGGAGGGGTGTCGATGGGGAGTTAGTGTTTAATAGGTATGGAGCTTCAGTTTGGAAAGCAGGAAAAGTTCCAGAAATGGATGGTGGTGATGGTTACACAACAGTGTGAATGAACTTGATACCACTGAACTGTACACTTAAAAATGGTTAAAATGGTAAACACACATACTGATGTGTATTTTAATGGCAATTTTAGAAAATAAAACAAATTAAAAATAAAGATAAAAATTCATGTCAATCTTACAGTTGTGAGAGCTCCTTCAGATCCTTAAAGATATGTGGAGAAAGATTTTCAATCTTATTGCTTCCTAAATCCCTAGGGAAATAATTGCAAACATGTCATGTTATTTTCTTAAGACTTTATCCATAGTTCTGTGGTTTATTAGAAAACCATTATACAACTTTCAAACAATGCTATTAGTGAGTTGTATTAATTGGTGGTGGTGGTTTAGTTGCTAAATTGTGTCTGACTCTTGCAATGCTGTGGGCTGTAACCCACCAAGCTCCTCTGTCCATGGGAGTTTCCAGGCAAGAGTGCGGAAGTGGGTTGCCATTTCCTTCTCCAGGGGATCTTCCCAACCGAGGGATGGAACCCAGGCCTCCTGCACTGCAGGCTGATTCTTTACTGACTGAGCCACCAGGAAATTAATAGAAGTCAAAACTTTAAAAAGGGAATGAAATGGTAAAAGAAAAATATTTCCTAATTTTATTCCTCATTCAGAGACAATGCTTGATGGTATCTGATCTGGTTCTAATAGATCCAGTTTTCTAATTTAATTAATACTGTGCCATCTTCTTTTCTCTTTTTCCCCTCTGCCACCTCTCTCTTTCCCTCCCATCCATTCTTCTTTCCTTCCTTCTGTGCTAAAGTAGAAATATGGTTTGGAGACTTAATTTTTTCTTTTGTTTCAGTTGATTATGGTTTTTAACTGGAAGTGGATTATTTCAGGTTCCAGTTTCTTCCATAGCTGATATACACCGGGTCTTATACACTCCTGGAGCAGGATACTTCATATATGTATAGAGGTTGCGCTGCCCACTGTGGTGTGGCTGTAGCTTAGCCGTGAGAAGACTTTGGATAGTACCAGCTCTTATGGTAGCTCTGACAGTGGCAACTCTCATGCGAAAGGCCTAGAATTCTTCTAAGCAAGATAGGCTTGATCTCTCCAATGTCATCACGAGAAACTAAGAGAAAGTCTAACCACTTTCCCTATCTATCCTCAAGTCATGCTAGTTGCCACAGGGAGAGATAAGGATGTAGATCTAGTTGCTATGTAAATTGGAGTGCTTATAAATCAAATGTTAGATTATTGAATTTGAAAGGGCAAGGCAGTTTTAGATTGAGTTTTAAAACTAAAAACAAGTAATATAATCAAAATGATAAATATCTTTGCTGTAAATGTTCTGTTTTCAAATTGTAATCTGATCCTTGAGACTGTTTTTGTTATTTACATATTTATGGGTGACTTGTCTATGTGGATAGATTCTCTGATTTGATAACCAAAGGAATCTTTCAAAAATTTCATCCCCTTTTAAAAATTCTTCAATCTCTCACTGCTGAATAGTAGATAAAATCAAAACTGCTTACTGTGATAGAAAAAAGTCTTTAAATATTTTGTACAGTCCAGCTTAGTTTCCTACCACTTTCTGCTCAGTTAAATTGGCTTTCACCAGGACCTGAAAGCACCTCAGTATTCCAACCTCCAGGTTTTTGCATGGGTGCTTGCTTCCTTCTACCTGGAAAAAGCTTTACTTCTGGTCCTTCAGGTGAACACCTCTAAGATTCTGTTCAGGAAAAAAATCAAGGAGTTACTGTAGAGCAGAGGGAACTATACTCAATATCTTGTAATAACCTATAATGGGAGAGAACCTGAAAAAGAATGGATATGCAAAACCGAATCATTTTGCTCTACGCTTGAACCTAACACAATGTTGTAAATCAACCAGACTTTTTTTGGGGCTGTGCTGGGTCTTGGTTGCTGCGCACAGGCTTTCTCTAGCTGTGATGATGGTGGGGGCTACTCTCTAGTTGAAGTGCTGAGGCTCCTCACTGTGGTGTCTTCTCTTGCTGCAGAGCGTGAGCTCTAGGTGTGCCAGCTTCAGCAGTTGTGGCTCATGGGCTCTGGGGCATGGGTTCACTAGTTGTGGACAATGGGCTTAGGTTCTCCTCGGCATGTGGGATCTTCCTGGACCAGGGATTGAACCTGTATCCCCTGCATAGGCAGGTGGATTCTTAACCACTGGACCACCTGGGAAGCCCAACTACACTTTTAAAAAAGATTCTTTTCACATGTGCTTCTTTCATGACTGGGAGAGTTAGGCGTTCTCACAGACAGCACTTACAACCTCATATTAAAACTTTTCCTGTCCCTACATTCTCTTCTGAAGGGTGTGAGCTCTTTCAGGGCAAGATCTGGGTTTCCCAGCATATAGTTTAGTTTTGGACTAGCTACTCTTTCCATCCCTACTGGCAGACTATTAATAGACTGAAGATCTGTTTTCATATTTAAGTAAAAGGGGCAGGATGATTCCAGTTCCTTGTATGGGAAGCCAAGTAAAATATCGATTATGCTAGTGAGGCGATGTGAAAAACAGATTTAGAAGAGTCCACTAGAATATTAAATCTCTAATTACCATGTTCAGCCATTTCTGGTGAGAGTGCTGACTTTGGCTACTAAAGCAATTCTGACAAATATTTCTTTCATCATCAATCACGTAATGGGGACCATTTGGTTTAGATCCTAAGTGACAAGAACAAAGACCATTTTCTCAGTTTCATTTAGGAAAGTTGGTCTAAACTTAACTGGACTTGAAGTCTATTTCTGAATGGGCTCAGCAAACACATTGTCACCTTGAGTAGTTGCTTTAAAAGCACATATTAGGGCTTCCTTGGTGTTTCAGTGGTTAAGAACCCGTCTTAAGACAGGAAGATTCACGTCTTAAGATGGAAAGTGAATCTGACTGTTGTTAATTTTACCCTCATTAATTCTGTCAGTGGGATCAAGCTAGAAGGGGCACAGAGCGAAGACCAACCTTCTTTCAAAAGGTGAGTCACTCATTTTAGGTCTAGACGCATCCATTTAAGGGACCTTCCTGGTGACTCAGATGGTAACGAATCTGTCTGCAGTGCAGGAGACATGGGTTTGATCCCTCTGTTGGGAAGATTCCCTAGAGATGGGAATAGCAACCCACTCCAGGATTCTTGCCTGGAGAATTCCATGGATAGAGGAGCCTGATGGGCTACAGTCCATGGGGTCAGAAAGAGTCAGAAAAGATTGAGTAACTAACACTTTCATGTTCATCCATTTAAAACCATTATCTCTTAGAAAACATGCCATTTTCATCCTTGTAAATCTGATTTTTCAGGCATGGGATTTGACAGGATTTAGGTAGGACTAATATTTGGTGTGGGGACCCTCTCTGCCCCTTTGTAGCTCTTTCTTTTACCTCTGAACCTGGATTAGCACTGATGAGGACTAAGTGTCCTGCCCTATGCTCACCACTGGTTTCTTAAAGATAAATTTGCTGTCCTTCTCTAGCAGTGGGTTAGAGCAGTGTTGGATGTATTTTATTTGTTAATTTCTCCTGACTTAATTCTTTCTTGCACCCATACCTTAGGGCCACCGTGCAAGTTAGAATTTGGAGAAACTGACTTCTAGTATTCAGACTGGAGTTGCAAGTATGATAAAACAAGGAAAATTATGGACCCCTTGAGTAACTTGTATTTTAATGGCTAGATAATGCCTTTTGAGTCACCTGCATGCACTGCTCCCCACTGCTGAGAATAAAACAATTTCCTATGTGCTGATGGTATATTCATTTGTCAGACACCAGGAGTCATTACAGCAGATGCTTGGTTCTGATACCTAATGAGATTTTCTTGTGTGTTTTGTGAATGATTGGTACTGTCTACCAAAAAGTGCTTCAAGCCCATGGTTATGGAAAAAATGTTGGGGCTTCAACTGCTTGTTTACTGAAGTTTTGGAGCAGAATGCTGGATTGTTTTCTGAGGGATGTTTTTGCCTGTGGCATGCATGTTTCCTCCACTTGTCTTAGTATGCAGGTAAGGTGTCCTGAGCAACATTTTAGTTACTTTCTTTTTCATGGAAAAGTTTTAATGAATCCAAGTTCTGCCCAGCTAATTGTCAAAACATGTAGTTTTATTTACTCTCCAGATTCTTTTTAGAAAACAAAAAATCAAACTAGTGGCTAGCCCAGACTTTAACAAAACCCCAACTGAAGAAATCAAGCCATAAAAAAAAATAAAAACTGTCTGAAGAGCATGTGCTTCCTCCACTGTCTTAAGTGTATTTTATTTGGAGAATCAACTACTATGTGGCTTGACACAAGGCTTTGATTCATCAGAGACTTCTTTACTGTCCTTTGGAACTGTGTCATTGATCTTAAAAAGGGATGCTATAAATAGCTGTCTCAAGCTGCTCTCTTGACCATTATTACAGGTTTGGATGTTGTTATCCATGGCAGTGTCTAATCTTATAGATCCAAGATTATCCTGTGGTTTCAGAACCAGCAAAGTGATGTCTTTTTATCTGCTGATTTCTGAATCCTCACTCTCTAAAAAGCTTAAAGATAAATTTGCTATCCGTCTCTAGCAGCGGGTTAAAGTGATGTAAGATATATTTTATTTATTAATTTCCCCTGGCTTTATTCTCCTTCACAGCTGTTTCCTTTACTTAACTTTCCTCGAATATTTAATTTATAGTTTCCTTTAACACATATTTGCTAAGCTTTCAGAATTCCTGAAATTCCCGTGGCTCAGGGTATACAGAAATAGTGCTATATGTGTCATCAAACTTACAAAATATATGTGTAATCAAACTTACAATTCATCTAGTTTCTGGAGAGGTGCAAACGTATTTTCACTAAGGTGATTAATTTTGTTTTTCCTCATTACCCTGAAAGTAAAAAGAAAAAAGATGTTGTAGCTTCTGGAGGTTAACTTACAGTGAGTTATTGGAGAGGAGATTAACAACCTGCAAAAACAAAGATAATTATGTACAATGCATTTCCACATCAAGATACGTTGAAATAGTATGATAAATTATCCAAGCTCATTTTAATCTTAAATTTCCCCAATCTTTTAATGGTGATAAAAGTTAAATAGTGTTCACATTTTAAAGTGTTTTAGGGAAGAGCTCCACAGGGATAAGAGTGAAAAATCTCGACCCTTGAGAATACAGTCTGAGTATCAGCACAACTGTCTTAAAGTGGCCTGTGAAGTCTTTGTGGTATGTCTGTCTAACAAAATATACCCCCGCACCCAACACCACAATAGCACTCGTGCACATTGGGTAGTTGCTGTGATTTAAAGTGGAGGTGCTGGAAGATGTCTACTCTAAGCTGGACCAACTCAGAAGATCTCTGATTTGCAATGCTGAATCAGACTGTAAGGCCTGACAGTTCATTTCTGCACTGATCTGGTGTTATGAGCTAGCAACATGGATTTAAAATAAGACAGAGCAGCATAGGAGAAATTATATTTGATAACATTCTAAGGTTTATCCTGGTGGGTGTCACAATCATATCCTCATAGATGTGAACATTCTGCAACTTTTGAAAAAAAATTATAATTAATTTTTTCCCACAACCTTTGCAGTAATAATTCTCATAGAGTAGGACTTCATCTTGGTATTTCTCAAACTGCCATCCAAGGACAGATTTTAGGTGGTTTATGAGAATTTTTTTCCACTAAATTGGGTATTACTTAAGTTTGAGAAAAATAGGTCTCATGTAAGATAGTACCACTGTGATGATTCATGTACTGATACATTGTGAATCTGTGGTTACACCTGCTTTGAACTTCAGTAATTTTGCCATTGTGCTTCCATTTCAAAAAACTTCAAACTGAGAGGGAACATTTGCTATAATTACTGTGCATGTATATGCCAGATTCTGTTCACATAAATGATTCATTTTGTTTGTAAAGAGATAAAACATTACTTCAAAAAGACAAAACATTACTTACAAAACAGTTAAATTACTGCAGGAAATAAAAGTCAAATTTCTTAAATTATGGATATGGTTGCCTTCAAAATCCCTGAAATATAAAAATAAAAGTGACAAAGCTAAATTTTAATCACAAACAGAAATAAATTGGTTAAGAATTATTTAAGTTTTCTCATAAAATATCTTTTCCCCCACATTCTGTTTATTTCATATAAATTCTCATATAATGTAAGTGTAGCCACCTACCTAATAGCTGAAATGATATATTTATATACAATGTTTCTTTTTTCTGTGTTAATAGTAAAAATGCTTTGAGTGGCATGTATCGGGTATTCATATGGATACATACGCTATCCTAACTAATGTGAAAAGAATGAAAAAATCACATGAAATACTTATGTTGTAAATACCACAACTTAGCATGCAAGCTAAGTCACTTCAGGCATGTCTGACTCTTTGCGACCCTATGGATTATACTCCACTAGGTCCTCTGTCCATAGGATTCTCCAGGTGACAATACTGGTGTGGGTTGCCATGCCCTCCTCCAGGGGATCTTCCCAACCCAGGGATCGAACCTGTGTCTTCTGAGGCTCCTGAATTGCAGGCAGATTCTTTACCACTGAGCCACCAAGGAAGCCCCACCAACTATATAAACAGATACCAAACAGTGATCCATGTTAAACATCTGTCCAGAGGTCCAGAGGTCCCCATGACATTTCTCTAAGTGGTGTGCTTCTACTTGCTCAGAAGATCCTACTATTGTTGCAGAAGTTGCCGCTGCCAAAATAAAGTTTAACCTCTACTTCCTTTACCTAAACATTCCCCAGAAAAACTTCTCAATAGCCTTTCACCACTGAGAACACCCTTTCTTGTTTTAGTGTATGGCCACATAGGCCAGTGCAGAGGGAAACCCACAACTGCCCTTGGCTGTCCACTCCCAATTCAGGACGCTGTGTGCAGACGTGATTTGAGCTCCCTTGCTGTGTGATGCTAGGTCACCTACAGGAGTCTGGTCTGAACATCAAAACTGGTCAAATAGTTGATGTCTTATTATCCCTACTTCAGAGTTATCATGAAGGCATTCTTCTGTCTTTTATCTATCATTAGGCTTATGGTGGAAGTTTGTGGAACAGAGTAAGCTGAGCTCAGGAATACACTTTCAGAAATAGATGCTGGCTCTTAAATCTATTCATTTTACCCCAACACTTTGCTGACTGGTCACCATACCATGGAGAGCCATTCAGGAAAAATTGGGACTAAAATACATGAGCTGAAGTGTGACACAGCTACTAAAATCATGAGCACTGATAGATGTGCCTTTATTCTGCTGGCAAGGCTGTATCTGGGATAGTCATTTTGTTTTGACACTGCAATAAAAATAGATGCAGACAAATCAAAGTCTATCTGAAAAACCTAGAAGGCCAGCATGTAAGGGTTCTAGAAATCAAGTCAATGGGACAAAAGCATGTATTTATCACAGAGAAGAGCAAGCCAGAGAGATATATTTGAAGTCAGGCATAGGGTTTTTCTTTTTGGCATTATATTACAAAATCAAATTTACTGGTTGAAGGACACAAAGCATTTCAAATTTAAGCTCACAGCCCATGGTATACAGAGACTAAGCTTTTTATTACTATAGTGATTTAGCAATGGCATATACTGTAACATACCATAAGAATTCTATAGACAGGATTTCTGTATTATATGGAATATTGTATTAAAATCTTAAATTTTGATCCTAGATTACCCTTTTAAAGACAAACTTCTATTATTTTATTAAGTTGGAAATGAAACACATATATTGGGTCATTAGGTTTGGCCAAGGCTTTCGGCCTTCCATTACATAGGCTGTCAGTGACAAAAACTGTTCATTTCTTTTTCCTGTTTTTGTTGCTGTTACCATGAATCTACCACCAAGGGGGTGACCCTCTCTTGAACCTCACAAAATATCTTTAGGAGAGTTGATGTTCTTTTCTTGTTAGCTACACTTGTAACTTTTTTTTCTATTAAAGTAGTAAAAATATTTCATTTAACATTCATATTAATTTACTAATTTGTAAAAGTCAGAAGAGGTATACACTAGGGAATTTTGATTAAATTGTTGCCTTCAATGTTGAGTTTATTTCAATCTTTATTTGTGAATTTGCTTTGGCTTTCTTTCTAAAATTAGAGGTACTAGCTCTTGATATTCAGGGATCAGGTATACAAACCTGCTGCTTGTGCCAGCGCCCCAAGCTCTAAGTGACTCAAGGGGGTGTTTTACTTACTTAATTCCTGGATCACTTTTCTAACTTAATGAGCCTCTGAATCTAACCACTTTGTTTTTTCCTTTATATATAGCAGGACTGGTTGAAAATGAAAATTTGGTTCTTGGATCTGAAGTACAATAACAGAAAACAAAAATAATCTTTCCTGCTCAGCGCCCTCTCTCATCCCCTAGTGGCATTATAAACATGCAAATCTCCTCTACCTCTACTTCCTTCCCTGCCTTTTAAACACTTCTGGCTCTTTCACAGAGAAAATCTAGGCAATGAAGGCAGGAAAATCCTTTGCCTTTCTGCCCGACTTCTGTAATTTACCTGTATGGGCACCTGCCCAACATCTGTAATTTACCCGAATGGCTACCTGGTCTCCTTCACCCAGTGTGTAATGACCTTCCTCTTATTTTAGGCTAATCCTATGTTTTCTGAGTTTGGTTTGTGAATTTGCAAACTCCAGGACATAGTGAAGGAAAGGGGAGCCTAGCCTGCTGCAGTCCATGGGGTCACAAAGAGGTGGACATGACTGAGCAGCTGAACATGTCCTAAAATATATGGTCAATTTTGGTGACTATTTTTCAGCCTTTTCTCACTTTCAAGTTTATATCTATTAGGATTAAATGCAGCTACATAGAACAGAGGGTTTCCCAGGTGGCTCAGTGGTAAAGAACCTGCCTGTCAATGGAGGAGACACAGGAGATGCAGGTTAGATTCCCTGGGTTGGGAAGATCCCCTGGAGAAGGAAATGGCAACCCTTCCCAACCAGTATTCTTACCTGGAAAATCCTATGGACAGAGAAGCCCATGAGGTCACAAAGAGTTGGATACAACTTAGTTACTGAACAAGTACTCTCGCAGGCATGCACATAGAACAGAGAACCAACTATGATAGCATAATATCACAAGGATTTAAAAAAAAAATCTAGGGTTATGTAGTCCAAGGCTAGACTGGTAATTTTACCAAGTTGTTAGAAACCCAAGATCTCAAATTCATCGTTCATATGCCCTTGTCTTTGTAGTCCAAGAAGATTCTAAAGCTCAAGCCATCATATCCATCTTTTCTGGATAAGAAAAGAAAGGAAGGGTCTGCCTGTTTCTCTATAAGGGGATTTTCCAGAAGTTCCACCTGACACTTCTTCATTACTTAGAGCCTAGTCATGTGACTCTGTCTGGAGCCCGGGAGTCTGGGAAAGTAATATTTCAGCGGGGTACACTGACACCCCAAACAAATCAGTTCTGGTGTTGAGAAGGGACTTGGCAGTTTGATATGTGCCAATCAGTTAACTCATTAACAATGTTATTTAGGTCTGCCTATCGTTTTTTGGTTTTACTTGATCTTTCACAGAACGAAAGAGGCTGATTCTTATCTCTTACCAATTACATGTGTTTATTTTTCTTTTGTTTTGGTGGTTAGATGCATCTATTCGGCGCATATATACTCCTAATATAATATCTTATATTGGAAATTTCATTTATTTTTTATTATTTTGAAAATAGTTATTTATTCCTTTGGCTGTGTAGGATCTTAGTTGTGGCATGTGGGATCTTCATTGCATCATACGAGATCTTTCCTTGCAGTGCACAGACTCTCTGGCTGAGATGTGCAGGCTTAGTTGTTCCACAGCATGTGGGATCTTAGTTCCCTGATTAGGGACCACACCTGTGTCCCCTGAATTGAGATTCTTAACCACTGGACCATCAGCGAAGTCCCACACTATAGCATTTATATGTCCTTCTTTGTACTGCTTAATTCAAATTGGCCAGAATTCTACTATTTAGAAAAAAAAATGTCTGTTTATTTTTTTTTTTTGGTCGGCATTTACATGGCATACTTTGGAGCAGTCTTTTATTTTTAATCTTTCTTAATCACTTAGTTACAGTTGCATTTTTTTTTTTTTTGTAAATAGTGTTCAGTTAGGTTTTGCTTCATGAGCCAATCTGAAAATCTTTTTTTTCTTTTTAGTAGGTAATTTTAGGCCACTTATGTTCATTGACAAGGCTAATATGTCTGACCTTCGCCTGCTATTTAAAAATATTATTTTATATATATATATAATTTAAATAATACAATTATTGAAGCTGTGTGTTTTCTACCACACTGGATTAAAGAAACTTGTTGAAGTATGGTTTTTGTCACCTTCTGGGACATTTAGTAATTTGCTGTTCTTTCTTTTATGTACCTGTTAGTACATATGGCCAACTGATCACCTGTAAAATGTACGTCTCATCTTTTTTTTTTTTTTTTTTTTTTTTTCTTTGTACGTCTCATCTTATTAGACACACAGGTAAGAAAAGTTACATTCATTGTGTCCTTGGGTCAAAGCAGCAGGGGCTTCTTAGTACACAAATCTTGGCAGAATCAAGTGTCTACTATTTTATATATACATATTAATATTAAAAAGCAGTGAAAGGAACAGATTGCCTGGATTTGACATTCTGTGCAGAAGGATAATAGGAGGTGTTGCTTTTGCTTTTCCTCCTCTGTAGTAAGCTACCCTTGACAGAACTGGCTGAACTGTTTCAAATTTGCTTCAATGCATCCATATGTGATAAAAGGAAAGCGAAGTCCCTGAGACTCTGTTTCCTCATTTCCCATCATGTGTGTCTCTCACCTGTTCTTTCAGGAATGAGAGTAAACCATCTTCTCTCCAGCTTCATCAGCTGGATCTCGACCGGGTCCTACGGTGAGGACAATGTGGTCTCTAAACTGCAGTCTCACTGTGTTGTCCAACCTTGGTATCCGTCCATCTGGTGTTGAAAAGCTCTGCCCCACCTCCCACATAGTAAGGAGAGAATCCATTCATGGCAACATCCTTCCTCATGTCTGCTGAAGGCAGTTCTTTGATGCCCTCTAGCTGGTCTGCAAGCATCCTCAGAAAGCCACCTTATTTATCTTTTTGTTGCAATACCTGTGATTTCCACCTGCGGGAGCAGCCGCCGGCGGGTGCCCGTCTGCCTTTGTGGTATCAAAGCCCCAAACACGAGCCCCAAAATGGTGTCCAAAAGGAAATCCCCCCACGAACTGCTCCGGAGGTGGGGATGGTCACGTGCGTGGAGTGGGCCAGCCCCTCGGGCGTGTCCGCTTGCTGGACGGTCCCTCTGCCGGCTTCAGCGTGAACTCTGTCCTCGCCATCCGCGCTTCACCCCCGCGCCCGCGGCGGGCACCGTGAGTTGGTACAGGGCCCGTGTTTCCCTCCAGCCGAGGATGAAAACCTCGACGTCATCGTAGTGGGGCGGCAGGCCCGGACCTCCCGCGGGAGTTGTGTACACATCGGAGCCGAAGTAGCGCTCCAGCTTCTGCTGGACCTTCCAGAGCTCATCCTTAATTCTCCGAGGCTAGTGAAATGGAACTGTTGC
This sequence comes from Muntiacus reevesi, assembly GCF_963930625.1. Lineage (NCBI taxonomy): Eukaryota > Metazoa > Chordata > Mammalia > Artiodactyla > Cervidae > Muntiacus > Muntiacus reevesi. The sequence goes on along the minus strand of NC_089261.1, from coordinate 32,309,728 downwards.
ACCTTTCTGATCAAAATCTTTTCGCAGCTGAAGAAAGTGCACTTTGCCCTCTTGATTTAAAACCTTCTTCCCACGGACACACCTGTAGACATTTTCGAATCTTCCATAGTACATACCCTGGCTGTACAGACTCTTCAGATCTGAGAGCGTGAAGAGCAAGTTCAAGGTCATCTCTCTGGATGAGAAGGGGCTTCTGCTCCCGGAACTCCTTGAAAAAAGTCTCGGATTTGATGGGCGAGATTAAACTTTCAAAGAGGCCACAGGGGCTGTCAGAGTTGAAAGGGGAAGGCCCACCGGCTGCCTCCACCTTCACCTGCTTAGGAACAGTCCCCTTTTCCTTCCCATCCCCTGCAGGCTTCTCTTAGAGGAGGCAGTGAGGAAATGCAAACCAGACTCAAGCCCTGTTGAGGGCAGCCTCCCTATATTGTTTTTGTAGGTTAAAAAAATCTTTGAACAAATGACTTAAAATTTTTATTTCTTCTAATATTTAAAAACTTTGTATATTGTACTGGTTACCTTTATAACTTTATCCAATACACTCTATCTTCTTCTTTTTAGAGAGTAACACTAGTACTTAGCAATTCCTATTATTAGAAATGATGAAATTAGTATATATTGTCTTTCTGTCTTTCCTTCTATCTGTCTCTCACCATAGGATTTTGATCAATTATATGCTATTTATGAATGTTCATCTTAGGAATATCAAATATCCACATACTAGTAGATTTCTTAGTTTTAAATGACATCTTTTGACACCTAGCTATTTTTTGTAGCAGTTTTATGGTTTCGCTTTATTCATTTTGAAACTGGCTTCCCTTTTAAGTTATTGCGTTCTCTTCCTGAATTGAGCCCTTTGTCATTATGTGATACCTTTCTTTATCCCCGGTGATAGTCTTGGTTCAAAAGGCTCTTTTTCTCCAGGGTTAACACAGCCCCTCCAGCCTTTAAAAAAATTACCGCTGCATTTCTTATCTTCATTTAGCAGCATTGTGTTATAATATCTCTTTTTTCTCTGGTTTCCACAAGCTCTTTTCCTTTATCTTTGGTTTTCAGCAGCTTGATTATCATTTATCAAGTTTTTTCCTTTCTACTGCTGTTAGTTTTTTCCTCTGAGGTTCTTAGATTTTTTGGGTTCATTCTGTTATTTTAGAAAATTCTTGGTCATTATCTTTTTAGATATTTCTTTAAAATTGAGCAGGACCCTGTGTCTCCTGACTTGCCTCTTGTTTCTTGAAAAGTTTTATCCTCTTTCTCGAATTCCAAGGAATGAATTTAATCAGAGAAGTGAGAAAATGCAGAAACAAAGGAAAACAGTCAGCAAGACTGTTAGCCATAAAACAAAGTCAAGGACATTAAGTTCCTCCTTCAGGGCTGTAGCTAACATCCTGAGCCATGTCCTTGAGTTGTTTTGAGGATAGTCACCCTCACCAGGTGGAGGAAGTTAACTGCTGACCACCAGCATGTAGTTCCTAGACTGACAGGAACCAGAAAGTTGATGATTGAGATTGCTGAAACACCACCTTGCTACCTCACCATCAACCAATCAGAGAATTGAACCTCAGTTGATCATGCACCCTGCAATATTATCCCTCACCTTATCTTTAAAAACCCTTCCTTGAAAGTCATCAGGGAGTTTGGGTTTTTTGAGCATGAACTGTCTGTTCTCCTTGCTTGATACCTGCAATAAATGCTGTCCTTTCCTTGACCACCTCTGGTGTCAGTATATTGACCTTGCTATATGTCTGGAGAACAGACCCAAGTATTGTTTGATGACATCTTGTTTTTCCTCTCTTCTTTTTTTGTGACCCTTTAATGCAGTTTTAGGCAATTTTATATTATCCTGCAACTTTTGGATTCTTGGCTCTGTATTTCATGTTTTTTTTTTTTTCTTTTTAATTCAAATGAAAGCTTTCTATTGATCTATCTTCAAGGTGATTGATTCTTTGCTCAGCTGTGTTCAGCCTGCTGCGAAGCCTGTTGCAGTAATTCTCTGATTCTCTTTAAAGCTTCCATCTTTTTTGCAGACATTTTCCACATGTGCATGTATGTTGCCTACTTTTTCCAATAAATCAATTAACTGATTAATCATAAGTTTTTTAAGAAATATTTTTTGATGTGGACCATTTTTAAAGTCTTTGTGGAATTTATCACAACACTGCTTCTGCTTTATGTTTTGTTATTTTTTGGCTATGAGGCATGTTGGATCTAAGCTCCCCAACTAGGAATCAAATCTGCACCCCTTGCATTGAAAGGGGAAGTCCCAACCACGGTACTGCTGGGGAGGTCCCAATTAAGAGTATTTTAATTTCTTTGTTTGGTAGCTATAACATCCGAGTTATCTCTAGGTCTGGGTCTGTTGATTGCTTTATAATGTGACAAAGATTGTTCTTCTCTTTTTGAGGACTGGACTTTCTCAGCATTGCTGTCAATCATAACTCAGAAGCTCCAGCCCACTTTGTAATGGTACAGGATCCTGGGCTGGAGAGGCTTATCTGCTCATGTTGCTGGAGTAGAGAGCTTTGGCTTCTACCACCCTTTTGGGTTCCCAGGTGGCTCAGTGGTAAAGAACTTGCCTGCCAATGCAGAAGGTGCAAGAACTGCGGGTTTGATCCCTGGTTTTGAAAAATCCCCTGGAGGAAGAAATGGCAACTCATTCTAGTATTCTTGCCTGGGAAATTCCATGAAGAGAGGAGCCTGGTGGGCTACAGTCCATGGGGTCACGGGGTTGGACATGACTGAGCACACTCACACAGTGGGATCATAAAGATTTTGCTTCCTAAGAGGGATGTGTCTCAGGAAGAAGGAGGGGTTTGTGCCTGTGGGCCACCAAAGAAGACTGTCTAGTTTTTTTAATCACTCCTAGCTTTGCTGTGAGTTGGTGGAGTCCAGAGGAAAAGAGCCTGTTAGGATTAACTGACTCCCTTGAGTCTGGGGTTCACAGCTATTCCAAAGGGTTACACTATCCCACACTTAACCTTTACAGGTTTATTACAGTTTTAGGAGTTTTCTTTGTACCAGTTTTATGGCCATCAACTCTTCACCCTGTGCTCTGCTAAAGGCGAAATACTGTAGATGTCCTATCTCTCCTGGTCATGCCTTAGAATTCAGTTTACTTGCTTGCCTTATGACTGTAGCTCTCTGATGGGCTTGAGAAAATTGTGGTTGTGTAGATTGTAAAGTTCTTTCTCATTGGTAGAGAGGGAGCAATATTGTCTTGGGGTTGTTTATACCTTCAGCACAGCATTTTTGGAATGGAATTGTAATATATACTATTTTCTTTATATATATTTATAATATGTGTAACAAATATATTATATATGATATATTATATTTATAATATCTATTTTATTTATATTATACTTTATATATTTTATATATTACAATATATAATATATAAAAATACTGTTTATATTTTCTTTATATTTCATATTACGATCTTGAAATTGCACCGTGTTGATGGAAGCAAGGTGAGTGCCTTCTTCTTTACTGTACCTGTATGTGTACATCACATCTTAATTGTTTGTCCCTTGCATGGCTTCCAGGACCTTGCTCCATAACGCATCCTCACTGGTTTCTATATTTTCAAATTCTTAATATTAGCTTCTTTTCCCTATATATAAATTTGCTTAGTCTCATCCCAAAATGAAAGTTTACTTTACTCTTGGGATCATCAGCTCAACTCTGGCGATTGCTCATCTGTTCATATGCTTATTTACTACTTACAATTCTTCCTTTTTGAATTTCGCATCTTTTATTGTGGTATTTATAGGTTTTTATTTTTTTATTGATTTGAAAGAGCCTTTGGGTTTGGCCAACCCTGGGTGGCACATTGGTAAAGAATCCACTTGCCAATGCAGGAGATGCAGGAGACACAGGTTCTATCCCTGGGTCAGGAAGATCCCCTGGAGTAGGTGATGGTAAACCACTCCAGTAGTCTTGCCTGGGAAATCTCATGGACAGAGGAGCCTGGTGAGCTACAGTCCATGAAGTTGCAAAGAGTCGGACATGACTGAGCTACTGAGTATGCATGCACATATTAAAGGTTTTAGTCTGTTGTCTGTCGTATATCTTGCAGGTATATTCTCCTAGGTTGTCATGTCTCTTTTTATTTTAGTTATATTTTTCTACTTAACCATAATTAGACAAATGTTTGCTAACAGATTTTCTAGTTTATACTTTGCTAAATGAGAGTTCATGTGCAAGGTAAAGACCTTATAATTAATTTAAAAATGAATACTTATAAAGCAAAAGTTATTAATAGCATTAAAATTGGGATAGTATTCACTATCAGGAATGCATGTGGAGTGAGTTGTTTGGATAGCTAAAACTTAAAGATTATAATTTTTATAAAGATTAAAACTTTATAAAGAAGTTTCAAAAGTCTACCTGTTTAGTAATAAACCCTAATCATCTTATTTTTATCTGAAATGTACATTTTCCTACCTTTTTAAAAGCAAAGGAAAGTTTTATCATCGTATGAGTATAAAATTTCCCACATTTGGAGGGGGGATCGAGATGGGGAATACATATAAATCCATGGCTGATTCATGTCAATGTATGACAAAAACCACTACAATATTGTAAAGTAATTAGCCTCCAACTAATAAAAATAAATGAAAAAAAATAAAATAAAATAAGTATAAAAAAAAGCTCCCACATTTGCTTCTGGTTTCAGTCAATGCATGGACTTTTAATTGCTAATTTATTAATGTAAATATTGCTCAATATTACTTATTTATTAAGTTGGCATTACTGAGTATGTAATAATAGTTAATGAATTCTTTTGAATCCAAATTTAATCACCACAAAGGATATTGCACCTAATTTGCCCTTTCCTTTGTCATCAGTGAGGGTACTATACTGTCATACCCAGATATCCTCTGGACTTAGTAATTAATGATTTAGGAGATGTTTCTCTTTCCCTAGATGGTTCCAAACCAGTGTGTTTGAATTACAGGGTCTGCTTTTTACACCATTTCTTGCTGCTGCTTTGTTATTAGGTTGATAGTTGTTACTTGTCACTAAAACCAACCTTACTAACTCCCCCCCCCCCCGCCCCATTTTCAAGTTGGCATCTCTAGTCTGCTGTGAGCTTAAAACTCCAACAATCAAACTTTTGGGAATCTCCAATAAAATAAAAGACAGAGGGAATTTTCATATGACACAGTATATGCAATTTATGTATCAAATTTTTAAGAGATATTTTGGATTTACTTCTTCATTTTTTATCTGTCTCTTAGCCACATTTACTGGATAATTGAAATTTTCGTAGGTGGACGGATGCTAAGTACTACCAGCAAAGCTACTGTGTGAAAAGTTCCACGGAACATATTCTGTGTGATAAGGCTTCAAAAATAAATTCTAAATATCATATGCTCATTACACAGAATTTACAGATGAAATGATGAAACTAAAGTCACTTAGTCTTTCTATACCAAATTAATGAATAGATTGACAAAGAAAAGAAGTGATGTTATACAATGTCACAACATCCCTTCTATCTTTTTCCTGCCTCCAAAGTATTTTGTTTTTTTGGAGATATTTTATTTTAGTAAGAGTTTCCATTCAGTATCACAAAATCCAAGTCTATGCCCCAGCCACTAATGCCAAAGAAGCTGAATAGTTCTGTGAAGACCCACAAGACCTTCTAGAACTAACACCAAAAAAAGATGTCCTTTTCCTCATAGGGGACTGGAATGCAAAAGTAGGAAGTCAAGAGATTCCTAGAGTAACAGGCAAGCTTGGCCTTTGAGCAGAAAATTAAGCAGGGCAAAGGCTAACAGAGTTTTGCCAAGAGAACACACTGGTCATAGCAAACATCCTCTTCCAACAACACAAGAGAAGACTCTACACATGGACATCACCAGATGGTTAATACTGAAATCAGATTGATTATATTCTTTGCAATCGAAGATGGAAAAGTTCTATAGAGTTAGCAAAAACAAGACCAGGAGATGACTGTGGCTCAGATCATGAACTCCTTACTACCAAATTCAGACTTAAACTGAAGAAAGTAGGGAAAACCACTAGACCATTCAGGTATGACCTAAATCAAATCCCTTATGATTATACAGTAGAAGTGACAAATAGATTCAAGCATTTAGATCTGATAGACAGAGTGCCTTAAGAACTATGGATTGAGGTTTGTAACATTGTACAGGAGGCAGTTATCAAAACCATCCCAAGAAGAAGAAATACAAAAAGGCAAAATGGTTGCCTGAGGAGGCCTTACAAATAGCTCAGAAAAGACCAGAAGTGGAAGGCAAAGGAGAAAAGGAAAGATATACACATTTGAATGCAGAGTTCCAAAGAATAGCAAGGAGAGATAAGAAAGCCTTCCTACATGATCAGTGAAAGAAATAGAGGAAAACAATAGAATGGGAAAGACCAGAGATCTCTTCAAGAAAATTAGAGATGACAAGGGAACATTTCATGCAAATATGGGCACAATAATGAACAGAAATGGCATGGACCTAATAGAAGCAGAAAATATTAAGAAGAGGTGGCAAGAATACACAGAAGAACTGTACAAAAAAGATCTTCATGACCCAGATAAACACGATGCAGGGATCACTCACCTAGAGCCAGACATCCTGGAATGCAGAGTCACGTGGGCCTTAGGAAGCATCACTACGAACAAAGCTAGCGAAGGTGATGGAAATCCTAAAAGATATTGCTGTGAAAATGCTGCACTCATATGCCAGCAAATTTGGAAAACTCAGCAGTGGCCACAGGACTGGAAAAGGTCAGTTTTCATTCAATCCCAAAGAAAGGCAATGCCAAAGAATGTTCAAACTACCACACAGTTACAATCATCACACACTCTAGGAAAGTAATGCTTAATTCTCCCAGCTAGGCTTCAAGATACGTGAACCAAGAACTTCCAGATGTTCAAGCTGAATTTAGAAAAGGCAGAGGAACTGGAGATCAAATTGCCAATGTCCACTGGATCATAGACAAAGCAAGAGAATTCCAGAAAAAGCATCTAGTTCTGTTTCATTGACTATGCCAAAGCCTTTGACTGTGTGGATCACAATAAACTGGAAAATTCTGAAAGAGATGGGAATACCAGACCACCTAACCTGCCTCCTGAGAAATCTGTACGTAGGTCAAGAAGCAACAGTTAGAACCAGACATGGAACAATGGGCTGGTTCCAAATTGAGAAAGGAATATGTCAAGGCTGTATATTGTATCCTTGCTTGTTTTACTTATATGCAGAGTACATCATGCAAAATGGTGGACTGGATGAAGCATAAGCTAGAATCAGGATTGCTGGGAGAAATATCAATAACCTCAGATATGCAGATGACACCACCCTTATGTCAGAAAGTGAAGAGCCTCTTGACAAAAGTGAAAGAGGAGAGTGAAAAAGCTGACTTAAAACTCAGCATTCAGAAAATGAAGATCATGGCATCCATTCCCATCCCTTCATGGCATCCATTCCCACCCCTTCATGGCAAATAGATGGGGAAATAATGGAAACAGTGGCAGACTTTATTTTCTTGGGCTCCAAAATCACTGCAGATGGTGACTGGGCCATGAAATTAAAAGATGCTTGCTCCTTGGAAAAAAAGTTATGACCAACCTACACAGCACATTAAAAAGCTGAGACATCACTTTGCTGACAAAGGTCCATCAAGTCAAAGCTATAGTTTTTCCAGTAGTCATGTATGAATGTGAGAGTTGGACCATAAAGAAAACTGAATGCTGAAGAACTGATGCTTTTGAACTGTGGCGTTGGAGAAGACCCTTGAGAGTCCCTTGGTCAGTAAGGAGATGAAACCAGTCACTCCTATCAGAAATTAGTCCTGAATATTCATTGGAAGGACTGATGCTGAAGCTGAAACTCCAATCCTTTGGCCACATGATGGGAAGAACTGACTCATTAGAAAAGACCCTGATGCTGGGAAAGATTAAAGGCAGCAGGAGAAAGGGATGACAGATTGAGATGGTTGGATGGTATCACTAACTTGATGGACATGAGCTCTGGGAGATGGTGATGGACAGGGAAGCCTGGCTTGCTGCAGTCCATGGGGTCACAAACAGTTGGACATGACTGAGCTCGCAAAGTGAACTATGCTTAGAGGAGTTAGATTAGATAATACGAATGTTGAATTAAAGTCATGCCAAAATTTTTGAGGAATTGTGACACAATATTGACAAGTACCATTTGAGAAAAGCATGATATCCAAACGAGCTAGGCAAAAACAGAAAAGTTAGTTGTCTTCTGTAAGAAGAGATACAGGGAACCCTCCTTCACTGTTGGGAATGTGAATTGGTACAGCCCCTATGGAGAGCAGCATGGAGTTTCCTTAACAAACTGAAAATAGAGCTACCATAGAATACAGCAATACCACTCCTGGGCATATATCTGCAGAAACTCTAATCTGAAAAGATAGATGCACCCCAATGCTCATAGCAACGCTATTTACAATAGCCGAGACATGGAAGCAACATAAATGTCCATCAACAGAGTAATGGATAAAGAATATGTGGTACATATACAGAGTAGAATATGCCTCAGTCATAAAAAAGAATGAAATAATGTCATTTGCAACAACATGAATGGACCTGGAGATTATCATACTAAGTGAAGTAAGTCAGACAGAGAAAGACAAATATCATATGATATCACTTATATGTGGAGTATAAAATATGATATAAATCAACTTATTTACAAAACAGAAATAGACTCACAGACATAGGAAACAAACTGATGGTTATCACAGAAGAAAGGGGGGAAGGAAGGGATAAATTGTTTGGAATTAACAGATGCACAATACTGTATATAAAATAGATAACCAACAAGGCCCTACTGTATAGCACAGGGAACTATACTCAATATCTTTTAATAACCTATAATGGAAAAGAATATAATATACATATATATAGGTACACACACACATATATATAACTGAATTACTTTGCTGGACACCTGAATCTAACACAACATTTTAAATCAACTATATTTCAATAACAATTAGAAAAAGAAAGATACAGCAACTTACAGCCAATGCAGCCTGGGCATGTGCTGACAAAGAGATTTGTCAGGCAAGCGGGTAAGGACATTATTCATCAGTACTCTGAAAAAGAGAATCAGAAAGGAGTCCCATGTTTCTGTTTCTTTTCTCAACTGAAATGAAACGTGGGCTTATCATTATTCTTATGAAGCTTGGAACATCTAATAAGTTAGGTGCCTTCTCACTCTTTTTTTTTTTTGTAAATCTCGTTGTATTTAAGTGTTTGTTAGTAAGAAAATTAGACAAATGATATCTGTCATATGGAAGAAGCAGTAACACCAGCAGACTGAAGAAAACACCTGTACCCTTCAACTGTGGGTAGTGAAAAGAAGGTGATTTCAAAGGAACGCTATTTTTCTTTACCAAGATTAATATACTAAGTCCCTTACATATGAATGAGTTCCATTCCAAGAGCATGTTCTTTAAGTCCAATTTGTTCGTAAGTGCGACAAAGTTAGCTTAGGCGCCCAACAAACATGATCAGCTATATAGTACTGAACTGTAATAGGTTTATAATACTTTTCACACAAATAATGCATAACAAGCACAAAAGATAAAACATTTTTGATCTTACAGTATAGTACCTTGAAAAGTATACCAGTGTAGTACTATAGCTGGCATACAGAGGCTGGCATTGTGTGAACAGGGAAGAGAAGTTACTGACTGGAAGAGGGAAAGAAAGTAGGAGATGGTAGAGCTGAAGGACCAGCAGCAGGGAACGGAGGACAAGCTGTAATGTCACTCACGTCTGATGTTGATGGAACGCATGTTCACATCTTTAAAAGCTCACAGCTTGAAGGTTTGTATGCAGGGCTTACTGCATGGCATACTACTGGTGTGCCTAAGGATATGGGAATGAAACATGTCTGTGAGGCTGTGTTTAGTTTCGATGGGCTGACATTCTAGAAGACAGAAGATCTTATAAAATTGTTACAACTACAGAATCGCCTCATAGAATAGGACCAGGAGATGGGTTTTACTTGGAAAGGTCTTTTTCAGGTTCTAATAACAAATAAAACGCTATTAAACTCAAAGTGATCATTTTTTATTCATGTATTTTCCTTCAGTTGGAATATTTGCTTAAATTTTTAGTACTTACAGGAGAATAAGAGAATTGAGTCCATAAAATGTTAGTGGGGAAATTCGATTGAGGTGATTATCTTCAATTATCCTGCCAGCCAGAAGAAAAAATGGATTCATTTTATATATTTTTCAACATAAAGACTAATACCATAATATGCCACAGAAATGAAACATACAGCCACTCTAGTCTGTAGAGATCTTCAAAAACACCTGGCTTCAAGAGGGTTATTCTGTTATGACTGAGATACCTGAAAAAAGAGAAATGATGACAGTAAATCTCTTATCTTCTTGATATCTTACAATGAGGAAAAGAAGAACATAGTCATTCATCTTAAAGTTTCTTATATGCTGTTCTCATCAGGCCATTTTACTGCCTTTGGAACTCTTAAAGTTCTTTATCATTTACCTTTCCATATCCAGTTTTTAATTTCTCAATTATCAATCAACCATCAACCCGTCAGTCAATCACTGTATCTATTCATCTATTCATCAGATTGTTTTGACAGTTTGCTAGGTCTCTAACCCCCTTCTTTGAGGAAGATGACATCTGAGCAGGTAAATAGTATAGCAGCAGAGGGAAAGAGCTAGAACATGCAGTTACTCTGACTTTCCAGCGGAGAAGACGTTGATTGCTGGTTGGGGCTGTGGAGTTTGGAGGGGAGAGGAGACAGGGCTAATGGAAAGAGGCTCAATTGAGAAGAGATTTGGAATGAGGGTGTGTCATCCACAAAGTAA